>NC_134702.1:290166261-290479998 GCF_043290135.1 Rhipicephalus microplus
TCAGAACATATCTTCAAAGCTATCAGCGCAAAGAAAAAAAGCGGCGCACCACGACTGGGTTGGCTCGAACCTCCAACCTTTCGGTTAACAGCCGATCGCGCTAGCCAATTGCGCCACGGAGACAGTCCTGCTCCACTCTCACCACCATCCGAACATATCTTCAAAGCTATCAGCGCAAAGAAAAAAAGCGCCGCACCACCACCCGGTGGGCTCGAACCTCCAACCTTTCGGTTAACAGCCGATCGCGCAAGCCAATTGCGCCACGGAGACAGTCCTGCTCCACTCTCACCACCATCAGAACATATCTTCAAAGCTATCAGCGCAAAGAAAAAAGCAAACCACCACTCCCGGGAGGGCTCGAACCTCCAACTTTTCGGTTAACAGCCGATCGCGCTGGCCAATTGCGCCACGGAGAAAGTCCTGCTCAACTCTCACCACTATTAGAACATATCTTCAAAGCTATCAGCACAAAGAAAAAAAAGCGCCGCACCACCACCGGGTGGGCTCGAACCTCCAACCTTTCGGTTAACCGCAGATCGCGCTAGCCAATTGCGCCACGGAAACAATCGTGCTCCACTCTCACCACCATCAGAACATATCTACAAAGCTATCAGCGCAAAAAAAAGCAACACACCCCACCCGGGAGGGCTCGAACCTCCAAATTTTCGGTTAACAGCCAATCGCACTGGCCAATTTCGCCACGCAAACCGTCCTGCTCCACTCTCACCACAATTAGAACATATCTTCAAAGCTATCAGCCCAAAGAAAAAAAAAGCGCCGCACCACCACCGGTTGGGCTCGAACCTCCAACCTTTCGGTTAACAGCAGATCGCGCTAGCCAATTGCGCCACGGAGACAATCGTGCTCCACTCTCACCACCATCAGAACATATCTTCAAAGCTATAAGCGCAAAAAAAAGCAACACACCCCACCCGCGAGGGCTCGAACCTCCAAATTTTCGGTTAACAGCCGATCGCGCTAGCCAATTGCGCCACGCGGACCGTCCTGCTCCACTCTCACCACCGTCAGACCATTTCTTCAGAGCTACCACCCCAAAGAAAAAAAAAGCGCCGCACCACCACCGGGTGGGCTCGAATCTTCAACCTTTCGGTTAACAGACGATCGCGCTAGCCAATTGCCCCACGGAGACAGTCGTGCTCCACTCTCACCACCGTCAGAACATTTCTTCAGAGCTATCACCCCAAAGAAAAAAAAGCGCCGCACCACCACCGGTTGGGCTCGAACCTCCAACCTTTCAGTTAACAGCCGATCGCGCTAGCCAATTGCGCCACGAAGACGGTCGTGCTCCACTCTCACCACCATCAGAACATATCTTCAAAGCTATTACCGCAAAGAAAAAAGCAACACACCACTCCCGGGAGGGCTCAAAACTCTAACCTTTCGGTTAACAGCCGATCGCGCTAGCCCAATGCGCCACGGAGGCAGTCTTGCTCCACTCTCACCATCATCAGAACTTATCTTCAAAGCTATGAGCGCAAAGAAAAAGAAGCGCTGCACCACCACCAGGTGGGCTCGAACCTCAAACCGTTCGGTTAACAGCCGATCGCGCTAGCCAATTGCCCCACGGAGACAGTCGTGCTCCACCCTCACCACTGTCAGAACAAGAGCTATCACCCCAAAGAAAAAAAAAAGCCGCACCACCACCGGTTGGGCTCGAACCTCCAACCTTTCAGTTAACAGCCGATCGCGCTAGCCCATTGCGCCACGGAGACAGTCTTGCTCCACTCTCACCACCATCAGAACATATCTTCAAAGCTATCAGCGCAAAGAAAAAAGCAACACACCACTCCCGAGAGGGCTCGAAACTCCAACCTTTCGGTTAACAGCCGATCACGCTAGCCAATTGCGCCACGAAGACAGTCCTGCTCCACTCTCACCACCATCAGAAAATATCTTCAAAGCTATTACCGCAAAGAAAAAAGCAACACACTACTCCCGCGAGGGCTCGAAACTCCAACCTTTCGGTTAACAGCCGATCGCGCTAGCCAATTGCGCCACGGAGACAATCGTGCTCCACTCTCACCACCATCAGAACATATCTTCAAAGCTATCAGCGCGAAAAAAAGCAACACACCCCACCCGGGAGGGCTCGAAACTCCAACCTTTCGGTCAACAGCCGATCGCGCTAGCCCATTGCGCCACGGAGACAGGCTTGCTCCACTCTCACCACCATCAGTACATATCTTCAAAGCTATCAGCCCAAAGAAAAAAAAGCGCCGCACCACCACCTGGTGGGCTCGAACCTCCAACCTTTCGGTTAACAGCAGATCGCGCTAGCCAATTGCGCCACGGAGACAATCGTGCTCCACTCTCACCACCATCAGAACATATCTTCAAAGCTATCAGCCCAAAGAATAAAAAAGCGCCGCACCACCACCGGTTGGGCTCGAACCTCCAACCTTTCGCTTAACAGGAGATCGCGCTAGCCAATTGCGCCACGGAGACAATCGTGCTCCACTCTCACCACCATCAGAACATATCTTCAAAGTTATCAGCGCAAAAAAAAGCAACACACCCCACCCGGGAGGGCTCGAACCTCCAAATTTTCGGTTAACAGCCGATCGCGCTAGCCAATTGCGCCACGCGGGCCGTCCTGCTCCACTCTCACCACCGTCAGACCATTTCTTCAGAGCTACCACCCCAAAGAAAAAAAAAAGCGCCGCACCACCACCGGGTGGGCTCGAACCTTTAACCTTTCGGTTAACAGACGATCGCGCTAGCCAATTGCCCTACGGAGACAGTCGTGCTCCACTCTCACCACCGTCAGAACATTTCTTCAGAGCTATCACCCCAAAGAAAAAAAAGCGCCGCACCACCACCGGTTGGGCTCGAACCTCCAACCTTTCGGTTAACAGCCGATCGCGCTAGCCAATTGCGCCACGAAGACGGTCCTGCTCCACTCTCACCACCATCAGAACATATCTTCAAAGCTATTACCGCAAAGAAAAAAGCAACACACCACTCCCGGGAGGGCTCAAAACTCTAACCTTTCGGTTAACAGCCGATCGCGCTAGCCCATTGCGCCACGGAGGCAGTCTTGCTCCACTCTCACCATCATCAGAACTTATCTTCAAAGCTAAGAGCGCAAAGAAAAAGAAGCGCTGCACGACCACCAGGTGGGCTCGAACCTCCAACCTTTCGGTTAACGGCCGATCGCGCTAGCCAATTGATCCACGGAGACAATAGTGCTCCACGCTCACCATCATCAGAACATATCTTCAAAGCTATCAGCGCAAAGAAAAAAGCAACACATCCCACCCGGGAGGGCTCGAACCTCCAACTTTTCGGTCAACAGCCGATCGCGCTAGCCAATGGCGCCACGGGGACAGTCCTGCTCCACTCTCACCACCGTCAGAACATTTCTTCAGAGCTATCAGCCCAAAGAAAAAAAAGCGCCGCACCACCACCGGGTGGGCTCGAACCTCCAACGTTTCGGTTAACAGCCGATCGCGCTAGCCTATTGCGCCAAAGAGACAGTCGTGCTCCAGTCTCACCACCGTCAGACCATTTCTTCAGAGCTATCACCCCAAAGAAAAAAAAGCGCCGCACACCACCGGGTTGGCTCGAACCTCCAACCTTTCGGTTAACAGCCGATCGCGCTAGCCAATTGCGCCACGAAGACAGTCCTGCTCCACTCTCACCGCCATCAGAATATATCTTCAAAGCTATTAGCGCAAAGAAAAAAGCCACACACCACTCCCGGGAGGGCTCGAACCTCCAACCTTTCAGTTAACAGCCTATCGCGCTAGCCCAATGCGCCAAGGAGACAGGGTTGCTCCACTCTCAACACCATCGGAACATATCTTCAAAGCTATCAGCGCAAAGAAAAAAAGCGCCGCACCACGACCGGGTTGGCTCGAACCTCCAACCTTTCGGTTAACAGCCGATCGCGCTAGCCAATTGCGCCACGGAGACAGTCCTGCTCCACTCTCACCACCATCCGAACATATCTTCAAAGCTATCAGCATAAACAAAAAAGCAACACACCACTCCCGGGAGGGCTCGAAACTCCAAACTTTCGGTTAACAGCCGATCACGCTAGCCCATTGCGCCACGGGGACAGTCTTGCTCCACTCTCACCTGCATCAGAACATATCTTCAAAGCTATCATCGCAAAGAAAAAAAAGCGCCGCACCACCACCGGGTGGGCTCGAACCTCCAACCTTTCGGTTAACAGCCGATCGCGCAAGCCAATTGCGCCACGGAGACAGTCCTGCTCCACTCTCACCACCATCAGAACATATCTTCAAAGCTATCAGCGCAAAGAAAAAAGCAAACCACCACTCCCGGGAGGGCTCGAACCTCCAACTTTTCGGTTAACAGCCGATCGCGCTGGCCAATTGCGCCACGGAGAAAGTTCTGCTCAACTCTCACCACTATTAGAACATATCTTCAAAGCTATCAGCACAAAGAAAAAAAAAGCGCAGCACCACCACCGGGTGGGCTCGAACCTCCAACCTTTCGGTTAACCGCAGATCGCGCTAGCTAATTGCGCCACGGAGACAATCGTGCTCCACTCTCACCACCATCAGAACATATCTTCAAAGCTATCAGCGCAAAAAAAAGCAACACACCCCACCCGGGAGGGCTCGAACCTCCAAATTTTCGGTTAACAGCCAATCGCGCTAGCCAATTGCGCCACGCAAACCGTCCTGCTCCACTCTCACCACAATTGGAACATATCTTCAAAGCTATCAGCCCAAAGAAAAAAAAAGCGCCGCACCACCACCGGTTGGGCTCGAACCTCCAACATTTCGGTTAACAGCAGATCGCGCTAGCCAATTGCGCCACGGAGACAATCGTGCTCCACTCTCACCACCATCAGAACATATCTTCAAAGCTATCAGCGCAAAAAAAGCAACACACCCCACCCGGGAGGGCTCGAACCTCCAAATTTTCGGTTAACAGCCGATCGCGCTAGCCAATTGCGCCACGCGGACCGTTCTGCTCCACTCTCACCACCGTAAGACCATTTCTTCAGAGCTACCACCCCAAAGAAAAAAAAGCGCCGCACCACCACCGGGTGGGCTCGAACCTTCAACCTTTCGGTTAACAGACGATCGCGCTAGCCAATTGCCCCACGGAGACAGTCGTGCTCCACTCTCACCACCGTCAGAACCTTTCTTCAGAGCTATCACCCCAAAGAAAAAAAAGCGCCGCACCACCACCGGTTGGGCTCGAACCTCCAACCTTTCGGTTAACAGCCGATCGCGCCAGCCAATTGCGCCACGAAGACGGTCGTGCTCCACTCTCACCACCATCAGAACATATCTTCAAAGCTATTACAGCAAAGAAAAAAGCAACACACCACTCCCGGGAGGGCTCAAAACTCTAACCTTTCGGTTAACAGCCGATCGCGCTAGCCCAATGCGCCACGGAGGCAGTCTTGCTCCACTCTCACCATCATCAGAACTTATCTTCAAAGCTATGAGCGCAAAGAAAAAAAGCGCTGCACCACCACCAGGTGGGCTCGAACCTCCAACCGTTCGGTTAACAGCCGATCGCGCTAGCAAATTGCGCCACGGAGACAGTCTTGCTCCACTCTCACCACCATCAGAACATATCTTCAAAGCGATCAGCGCAAAGAAAAAAGCAACACACCACTCCCGGGAGGGCTCGAAACTCCAACCTTTCGGTCAACAGCCGATCGCGCTAGCCCATTGCGCCACGAAGACAGTCCTGCTCCACTCTCACGACCATTAGAACATATCTTCAAAGCTATCAGCCAAAAAAAAGCGCCGCACCACCACCGAATGGGCTCGAACCTCCAACCTTTCGGTTAACGGCCAATCGCGCTAGCCAAGTGATCCACGGAGACAATAGTGCTCCACGCTCACCACCATCAGAACATATCTTCAAAGCTATCAGCGCAAAGAAAAAAGCAACACACCCCACCCGGGAGGGCTCAAACCTCCAACTTTTCGGTTAACAGCCGATCGCGCTAGCCAATGGCGCCACGGGGACATTCCTGCTCCACTCTCACCACCGTCAGAACATTTCTTCAGAGCTACCAGCCCAAAGAAAAAAAAGCGCCGCACCACCACCGGGTGGGCTAGAACCTCCAACCTTTCGGTTAACAGCCGATCGCGCTAGCCTATTGCGCCAAAGAGACAGTCGTGCTCCACTCTCACCACCATCAGAAAATATCTTCAAAGCTATTACCGCAAAGAAAAAAGCAACACACTACTCCCGCGAGGGCTCGAAACTCCAACCTTTCGGTTAACAGCCGATCGCGCTAGCCAATTGCGCCACGGAGACAATCGTGCTCCACTCTCACCACCATCAGAACATATCTTCAAAGCTATCAGCGCGAAAAAAAGCAACACACCCCACCCGGGAGGGCTCGAAACTCCAACCTTTCGGTCAACAGCCGATCGCGCTAGCCCATTGCGCCACGGAGACAGGCTTGCTCCACTCTCACCACCATCAGTACATATCTTCAAAGCTATCAGCCCAAAGAAAAAAAAGCGCCGCACCACCACCGGTTGGGCTCGAACCTCCAACCTTTCGCTTAACAGGAGATCGCGCTAGCCAATTGCGCCACGGAGACAATCGTGCTCCACTCTCACCACCATCAGAACATATCTTCAAAGTTATCAGCGCAAAAAAAAGCAACACACCCCACCCGGGAGGGCTCGAACCTCCAAATTTTCGGTTAACAGCCGATCGCGCTAGCCAATTGCGCCACGCGGACCGTCCTGCTCCACTCTCACCACCGTCAGACCATTTCTTCAGAGCTACCACCCCAAAGAAAAAAAAAGCGCCGCACCACCACCGGGTGGGCTCGAACCTTTAACCTTTCGGTTAACAGACGATCGCGCTAGCCAATTGCCCTACGGAGACAGTCGTGCTCCACTCTCACCACCGTCAGAACATTTCTTCAGAGCTATCACCCCAAAGAAAAAAAAGCGCCGCACCACCACCGGTTGGGCTCGAACCTCCAACCTTTCGGTTAACAGCCGATCGCGCTAGCCAATTGCGCCACGAAGACGGTCCTGCTCCACTCTCACCACCATCAGAACATATCTTCAAAGCTATTACCGCAAAGAAAAAAGCAACACACCACTCCCGGGAGGGCTCAAAACTCTAACCTTTCGGTTAACAGCCGATCGCGCTAGCCCATTGCGCCACGGAGGCAGTCTTGCTCCACTCTCACCATCATCAGAACTTATCTTCAAAGCTATGAGCGCAAAGAAAAAGAAGCGCTGCACCACCACCAGGTGGGCTCGAACCTCCAACCTTTCGGTTAACGGCCGATCGCGCTAGCCAATTGATCCACGGAGACAATAGTGCTCCACGCTCACCATCATCAGAACATATCTTCAAAGCTATCAGCGCAAAGAAAAAAGCAACACATCCCACCCGGGAGGGCTCGAACCTCCAACTTTTCGGTCAACAGCCGATCGCGCTAGCCAATGGCGCCACGGGGACAGTCCTGCTCCACTCTCACCACCGTCAGAACATTTCTTCAGAGCTATCAGCCCAAAGAAAAAAAAGCGCCGCACCACCACCGGGTGGGCTCGAACGTCCAACGTTTCGGTTAACAGCCGATCGCGCTAGCCTATTGCGCCAAAGAGACAGTCGTGCTCCAGTCTCACCACCGTCAGACCATTTCTTCAGAGCTATCACCCCAAAGAAAAAAAAGCGCCGCACACCACCGGGTTGGCTCGAACCTCAAACCTTTCGGTTAACAGCCGATCGCGCTAGCCAATTGCGCCACGAAGACAGTCCTGCTCCACTCTCACCGCCATCAGAATATATCTTCAAAGCTATTACCGCAAAGAAAAAAGCCACACACCACTCCCGGGAGGGCTCGAACCTCCAACCTTTCAGTTAACAGCCTATCGCGCTAGCCCAATGCGCCAAGGAGACAGGGTTGCTCCACTCTCAACACCATCGGAACATATCTTCAAAGCTATCAGCGCAAAGAAAAAAAGCGCCGCACCACGACCGGGTTGGCTCGAACCTCCAACCTTTCGGTTAACAGCCGATCGCGCTAGCCAATTGCGCCACGGAGACAGTCCTGCTCCACTCTCACCACCATCCGAACATATCTTCAAAGCTATCAGCATAAACAAAAAAGCAACACACCACTCCCGGGAGGGCTCGAAACTCCAACCTTTCGGTTAACAGCCGATCACGCTAGCCCATTGCGCCACGGGGACAGTCTTGCTCCACTCTCACCTGCATCAGAACATATCTTCAAAGCTATCATCGCAAAGAAAAAAAAGCGCCGCACCACCACCGGGTGGGCTCGAACCTCCAACCTTTCGGTTAACAGCCGATCGCGCAAGCCAATTGCGCCACGGAGACAGTCCTGCTCCACTCTCACCACCATCAGAACATATCTTCAAAGCTATCAGCGCAAAGAAAAAAGCAAACCACCACTCCCGGGAGGGCTCGAACCTCCAACTTTTCGGTTAACAGCCGATCGCGCTGGCCAATTGCGCCACGGAGAAAGTTCTGCCCAACTCTCAGCACTATTAGAACATATCTTCAAAGCTATCAGCACAAAGAAAAAAAAAGCGCAGCACCACCACCGGGTGGGCTCGAACCTCCAACCTTTCGGTTAACCGCAGATCGCGCTAGCTAATTGCGCCACGGAGACAATCGTGCTCCACTCTCACCACCATCAGAACATATCTTCAAAGCTATCAGCGCAAAAAAAAGCAACACACCCCACCCGGGAGGGCTCGAACCTCCAAATTTTCGGTTAACAGCCAATCGCGCTAGCCAATTGCGCCACGCAAACCGTCCTGCTCCACTCTCACCACAATTGGAACATATCTTCAAAGCTATCAGCCCAAAGAAAAAAAAAGCGCCGCACCACCACCGGTTGGGCTCGAACCTCCAACATTTCGGTTAACAGCAGATCGCGCTAGCCAATTGCGCCACGGAGACAATCGTGCTCCACTCTCACCACCATCAGAACATATCTTCAAAGCTATCAGCGCAAAAAAAGCAACACACCCCACCCGGGAGGGCTCGAACCTCCAAATTTTCGGTTAACAGCCGATCGCGCTAGCCAATTGCGCCACGTGGACCGTTCTGCTCCACTCTCACCACCGTAAGACCATTTCTTCAGAGCTACCACCCCAAAGAAAAAAAAGCGCCGCACCACCACCGGGTGGGCTCGAACCTTCAACCTTTCGGTTAACAGACGATCGCGCTAGCCAGTTGCCCCACGGAGACAGTCGTGCTCCACTCTCACCACCGTCAGAACCTTTCTTCAGAGCTATCACCCCAAAGAAAAAAAAGCGCCGCACCACCACCGGTTGGGCTCGAACCTCCAACCTTTCGGTTAACAGCCGATCGCGCCAGCCAATTGCGCCACGAAGACGGTCGTGCTCCACTCTCACCACCATCAGAACTTATCTTCAAAGCTATTACAGCAAAGAAAAAAGCAACACACCACTCCCGGGAGGGCTCAAAACTCTAACCTTTCGGTTAACAGCCGATCGCGCTAGCCCAATGCGCCACGGAGGCAGTCTTGCTCCACTCTCACCATCATCAGAACTTATCTTCAAAGCTATGAGCGCAAAGAAAAAAAGCGCTGCACCACCACCAGGTGGGCTCGAACCTCCAACCGTTCGGTTAACAGCCGATCGCGCTAGCAAATTGCGCCACGGAGACAGTCTTGCTCCACTCTCACCACCATCATAACATATCTTCAAAGCGATCAGCGCAAAGAAAAAAGCAACACACCACTCCCGGGAGGGCTCGAAACTCCAACCTTTCGGTCAACAGCCGATCGCGCTAGCCCATTGCGCCACGAAGACAGTCCTGCTCCACTCTCACGACCATTAGAACATATCTTCAAAGCTATCAGCCAAAAAAAAGCGCCGCACCACCACCGAATGGGCTCGAACCTCCAACCTTTCGGTTAACGGCCGATCGCGCTAGCCAAGTGATCCACGGAGACAATAGTGCTCCACGCTCACCACCATCAGAACATATCTTCAAAGCTATCAGCGCAAAGAAAAAAGCAACACACCCCACCCGGGAGGGCTCAAACCTCCAACTTTTCGGTTAACAGCCGATCGCGCTAGCCAATGGCGCCACGGGGACATTCCTGCTCCACTCTCACCACCGTCAGAACATTTCTTCAGAGCTACCAGCCCAAAGAAAAAAAAGCGCCGCACCACCACCGGGTGGGCTAGAACCTCCAACCTTTCGGTTAACAGCCGATCGCGCTAGCCTATTGCGCCAAAGAGACAGTCGTGCTCCACTCTCACCACCGTCAGACCATTTCTTCAGAGCTATCACCCCAAAGAAAAAAAAAGCGGCGCACACCACCGGGTTGGCTCGAACCTCCAACTTTTCGGTTAACAGCCGATCACGCTAGCCAATTGCGCCACGGAGACAGTCCTGCTCCGCTCTCACCACCATCCGAACATATCTTTAAAGCTATCAGCATAAACAAAAAAGCAACACACCACTCCCGGGAGGGCTCGAAACTCCAACCTTCCGGTTAACAGCCGATCACGCTAGCCCATTGCGCCACGGGGACAGTCTTGCTCCACTCTCACCTGCATCAGAACATATCTTCAAAGCTATCAGCGCAAAGAAAAAAAAAGCGCCGCACCACCACCCGGTGGGCTCGAACCTCCAACCTTTCGGTTAACAGCCGATCGCGCAAGCCAATTGCGCCACGGAGACAGTCCTGCTCCACTCTCACCACCATCAGAACATATCTTCAAAGCTATCAGCGCAAAGAAAAAAGCAAACCACCACTCCCGGGAGGGCTCGAACCTCCAACTTTTCGGTTAACAGCCGATCGCGCTGGCCAATTGCGCCACGGAGAAAGTCCTGCTCAACTCTCACCACTATTAGAACATACCTTCAAAGCTATCAGCACAAAGAAAAAAAAGCGCCGCACCACCACCGGGTGGGCTCGAACCTCCAACCTTTCGGTTAACCGCAGATCGCGCTAGCCAATTGCGCCACGGAAACAATAGTGCTCCACGCTCACCACCATCAGAACATATCTTCAAAGCTATCAGCGCAAAGAAGAAAGCAACACACCCCACCCGGGAGGGCTCAAACCTCCAACTTTTCGGTTAACAGCCGATCGCGCTAGCCAATGGCGCCACGGGGACAGTCCTGCTCCTCCCTCTCACCACCGTCAGAACATTTCTTCGGAGCTATCAGCCCAAAGAAAAAAAAGCGCCGCACCACCACCGCGTGGGCTCGAACCTCCAACCTTTCGGTTAACAGCTGATCGCGCTAGCCTATTGCGCCAAAGAGACAGTCGTGCTCCACTCTCACCACCGTCAGACCATTTCTTCAGAGCTATCACCCCAAAGAAAAAAAAGCGGCGCACACCACCGGGTTGGCTCGAACCTCCAACTTTTCGGTTAACAGCCGATCGCGCTGGCCAATTGCGCCACGGAGAAAGTCCTGCTCAACTCTCACCACAATTAGAACATATCTTCAAAGCTATCAGCCCAAAGAAAAAAAAGCGCCGCACCACCACCGGGTGGGCTCGAACCTCCAACCTTTCGGTTAACAGCCGATCGCGCTAGCCAATTGCCCCACGGAAACAGTCGTGCTCCACTCTCACCACCGTCAGAACATTTCTTCAGAGCTATCACCCCAAAGAAAAAAAAGCGCCGCACCACCACTGGTTGTGCTCGAACCTCCAACCTTTCGGTTAACAGCCGATCGCGCTAGCCAATTGCGCCACGGAGACAGTCCTGCTCCACTCTCACCACCATGAGAACATATCTTCAAAGCTATTACCGCAAAGAAAAAAAGCAACACACCACTCCCGGGAGGGCTCAAAACTCCAACCTTTCGGTTAACAGCCGATCGCGCTAGCCCATTGCGCCACGGATACAGTCGTGCTCCACTCTCACCACCATCAGAACATATCTTCAAAGCTATTACCGCAAAGAAAAAAGCAACACACCACTCCCGGGAGGGCTCAAAACTCTAACCTTTCGGTTAACAGCCGATCGCGCTAGCCCAATGCGCCACGGAGACAGGGTTGCTCCACTCTCAACACCATCGGAACATATCTTCAAAGCTATCAGCGCAAAGAAAAAAAGCGCCGCACCACGACCGGGTTGGCTCGAACCTCCAACCTTTCGGTTAACAGCCGATCGCGCTAGCCAATTGCGCCACGGAGACAGTCCTGCTCCACTCTCACCACCATCCGAACATATCTTCAAAGCTATCAGCATAAACAAAAAAGCAACACACCACTCCCGGGAGGGCTCGAAACTCCAACCTTTCGGTTAACAGCCGAGAGAGAGAGAGAGAGAGAGAGAGATTAATGAAAGAGGAAGAGACAAAAAGGACGCTATTTTCTGCCTCCCGTCGCGGGGGCACGGCTCAGCGCCTTTAGGGATCGGGGAAGGGGAAGTAAAGATGATAGGAAGAAGAGAGGAAGGAAAGAAAAAGTGAATGTCATGGCAAGAGAACGTCTTGTCAGTACAGTCAGTAGTGCGAGTGAAAAAAGTCCGTCTATAAGGCGGCGAGGTCCGCGCAAGCACAGAACTCGAGGAAGGCTCGAAGGGCTTTCGTCTTCGAGCGCGCGGGAAAAAGTATGTCTTCCATTGTTTCGGCAGGTAGTCCAAGCAGACGATAGCGGCTTACCAGTGCGCAACGCTCAGTGGCCAGGTCAGGGCAGGAGCAAACAATATGCTGCAGCGTTTCGTCATCACCGCACCTTCGGCACGCTGGCGATGAAGAGCGACCCGCGGAATACATGCGTGCCGCAGGCCAGACGCTGCCAGTAACAGCCGATCACGCTAGCCCATTGCGCCACGGGGACAGTCTTGCTCCACTCTCACCTGCATCAGAACATATCTTCAAAGCTATCAGCGCAAAGAAAAAAAAGCGCCGCACCACCACCGGGTGGGCTCGAACCTCCAACCTTTCGGTTAACAGCCGATCGCGCAAGCCAATTGCGCCACGGAGACAGTCCTGCTCCACTCTCACCACCATCAGCACATATCTTCAAAGCTATCAGCGCAAAGAAAAAAGCAAACCACCACTCCCGGGAGGGCTCGAACCTCCAACTTTTCGGTTAACAGCCGATCGCGCTGGCCAATTGCGCCACGGAGAAAGTTCTGCTCAACTCTCACCACTATTAGAACATATCTTCAAAGCTATCAGCACAAAGAAAAAAAAAGCGCCGCACCACCACCGGGTGGGCTTGAACCTCCAACCTTTCGGTTAACCGCAGATCGCGCTAGCTAATTGCGCCACGGAGACAATCGTGCTCCACTCTCACCACCATCAGAACATATCTTCAAAGCTATCAGCGCAAAAAAAAGCAACACACCCCACCCGGGAGGGCTCGAACCTCCAAATTTTCGGTTAACAGCCAATCGCGCTAGCCAATTGCGCCACGCAAACCGTCCTGCTCCACTCTCACCACAATTGGAACATATCTTCAAAGCTATCAGCCCAAAGAAAAAAAAAGCGCCGCACCACCACCGGTTGGGCTCGAACCTCCAACATTTCGGTTAACAGCAGATCGCGCTAGCCAATTGCGCCACGGAGACAATCGTGCTCCACTCTCACCACCATCAGAACATATCTTCAAAGCTATCAGCGCAAAAAAAGCAACACACCCCACCCGGGAGGGCTCGAACCTCCAAATTTTCGGTTAACAGCCGATCGCGCTAGCCAATTGCGCCACGCGGACCGTTCTGCTCCACTCTCACCACCGTAAGACCATTTCTTCAGAGCTACCACCCCAAAGAAAAAAAAGTGCCGCACCACCACCGGGTGGGCTCGAACCTTCAACCTTTCGGTTAACAGACGATCGCGCTAGCCAATTGCCCCACGGAGACAGTCGTGCTCCACTCTCACCACCGTCAGAACATTTCTTCAGAGCTATCACCCCAAAGAAAAAAAAGCGCCGCACCACCACCGGTTGGGCTCGAACCTCCAACCTTTCGGTTAACAGCCGATCGCGCCAGCCAATTGCGCCACGAAGACGGTCGTGCTCCACTCTCACCACCATCAGAACATATCTTCAAAGCTATTACAGCAAAGAAAAAAGCAACACACCACTCCCGAGAGGGCTCAAAACTCTAACCTTTCGGTTAACAGCCGATCGCGCTAGCCCAATGCGCCACGGAGGCAGTCTTGCTCCACTCTCACCATCATCAGAACTTATCTTCAAAGCTATGAGCGCAAAGAAAAAAAGCGCTGCACCACCACCAGGTGGGCTCGAACCTCCAACCGTTCGGTTAACAGCCGATCGCGCTAGCAAATTGCGCCACGGAGACAGTCTTGCTCCACTCTCACCACCATCAGAACATATCTTCAAAGCGATCAGCGCAAAGAAAAAAGCAACACACCACTCCCGGGAGGGCTCGAAACTCCAACCTTTCGGTCAACAGCCGATCGCGCTAGCCCATTGCGCCACGAAGACAGTCCTGCTCCACTCTCACGACCATTAGAACATATCTTCAAAGCTATCAGCCAAAAAAAAGCGCCGCACCACCACCGAATGGGCTCGAACCTCCAACCTTTCGGTTAACGGCCGATCGCGCTAGCCAAGTGATCCACGGAGACAATAGTGCTCCACGCTCACCACCATCAGAACATATCTTCAAAGCTATCAGCGCAAAGAAAAAAGCAACACACCCCACCCGGGAGGGCTCAAACCTCCAACTTTTCGGTTAACAGCCGATCGCGCTAGCCAATGGCGCCACGGGGACATTCCTGCTCCACTCTCACCACCGTCAGAACATTTCTTCAGAGCTACCAGCCCAAAGAAAAAAAAGCGCCGCACCACCACCGGGTGGGCTAGAACCTCCAACCTTTCGGTTAACAGCCGATCGCGCTAGCCTATTGCGCCAAAGAGACAGTCGTGCTCCACTCTCACCACCGTCAGACCATTTCTTCAGAGCTATCACCCCAAAGAAAAAAAAAGCGGCGCACACCACCGGGTTGGCTCGAACCTCCAACTTTTCGGTTAACAGCCGATCAGGCTAGCCAATTGCGCCACGGAGACAGTCCTGCTCCACTCTCACCACCATCCGAACATATCTTAAAAGCTATCAGCATAAACAAAAAAGCAACACACCACTCCCGGGAGGGCTCGAAACTCCAACCTTCCGGTTAACAGCCGATCACGCTAGCCCATTGCGCCACGGGGACAGTCTTGCTCCACTCTCACCTGCATCAGAACATATCTTCAAAGCTATCAGCGCAAAGAAAAAAAAAGCGCCGCACCACCACCCGGTGGGCTCGACCCTCCAACCTTTCGGTTAACAGCCGATCGCGCAAGCCAATTGCGCCACGGAGACAGTCCTGCTCCACTCTCACCACCATCAGAACATATCTTCAAAGCTATCAGCGCAAAGAAAAAAGCAAACCACCACTCCCGGGAGGGCTCGAACCTCCAACTTTTCGGTTAACAGCCGATCGCGCTGGCCAATTGCGCCACGGAGAAAGTCCTGCTCAACTCTCACCACTATTAGAACATACCTTCAAAGCTATCAGCACAAAGAAAAAAAAAGCGCCGCACCACCACCGGGTGGGCTCGAACCTCCAACCTTTCGGTTAACCGCAGATCGCGCTAGCCAATTGCGCCACGGAAACAATCGTGCTCCACTCTCACCACCATCAGAACATATCTACAAAGCTATCAGCGCAAAAAAAAGCAACACACCCCACCCGGGAGGGCTCGAACCTCCAAATTTTCGGTTAACAGCCAATCGCACTAGCCAATTGCGCCACGCAAACCGTCCTGCTCCACTCTCACCACAATTAGAACATATCTTCAAAGCTATCAGCCCAAAGAAAAAAAAAGCGCCGCACCACCACCGGTTGGGCTCGAACCTCCAACCTTTCGGTTAACAGCAGATCGCGCTAGCCAATTGCGCCACGGAGGCAATCGTGCTCCACTCTCACCACCATCAGAACATATCTTCAAAGCTATCAGCGCAAAAAAAAAGCAACACACCCCACCCGGGAGGGCTCGAACCTCCAAATTTTCGGTTAACAGCCGATCGCGCTAGCCAATTGCGCCACGCGGACCGTCCTGCTCCACTCTCACCACCGTCAGACCATTTCTTCAGAGCTACCACCCCAAAGAAAAAAAAAGCGCCGCACCACCACCGGGTGGGCTCGAACCTTCAACCTTTCGGTTAACAGACGATCGCGCTAGCCAATTGCCCCACGGAGACAGTCGTGCTCCACTCTCACCACCGTCAGAACATTTCTTCAGAGCTATCACCCCAAAGAAAAAAAAGCACCGCACCACCACCGGTTGGGCTCGAACCTCCAACCGTTCGGTTAACAGCCGATCGCGCTAGCCAATTGCGCCACGAAGACGGTCGTGCTCCACTCTCACCACCATCAGAACATATCTTCAAAGCTATTACCGCAAAGAAAAAAGCAACACACCACTCCCGGGAGGGCTCAAAACTCCAACCTTTCGGTTAACAGCCGATCGCGCTAGCCCAATGCGCCACGGAGGCAGTCTTGCTCCACTCTCACCATCATCAGAACTTATCTTCAAAGCTATGAGCGCAAAGAAAAAGAAGCGCTGCACCACCACCAGGTGGGCTCGAACCTCCAACCGTTCGGTTAACAGCCGATCGCGCTAGCAAATTGCGCCACGGAGACAGTCTTGCTCCACTCTCACCACCATCAGAACATATCTTCAAAGCGATCAGCGCAAAGAAAAAAGCAACATACCACTCCCGGGAGGGCTCGAAACTCCAACCTTTCGGTCAACAGCCGATCGCGCTAGCCCATTGCGCCACGAAGACAGTCCTGCTCCACTCTCACGACCATTAGAACATATCTTCAAAGCTATCAGCCAAAAAAAAGCGCCGCACCACCACCGGGTGGGCTCGAACCTCCAACGTTTCGGTTAACGGCCAATCGCGCTAGCCAAGTGATCCACGGAGACAATAGTGCTCCACGCTCACCACCATCAGAACATATCTTCAAAGCTATCAGCGCAAAGAAAAAAGCAACACACCCCACCCGGGAGGGCTCAAACCTCCAACTTTTCGGTTAACAGCCGATCGCGCTAGCCAATGGCGCCACGGGGACAGTCCTGCTCCACTCTCACCACCGTCAGAACATTTCTTCAGAGCTATCAGCCCAAAGAAAAAAAAGCGCCGCACCACCACCGGGTGGGCTCGAACCTCCAACCTTTCGGTTAACAGCCGATCGCGCTAGCCTATTGCGCCAAAGAGACAGTCGTGCTCCACTCTCACCACCGTCAGACCATTTCTTCAGAGCTATCACCCCAAAGAAAAAAAAAAGCGGCGCACACCACCGGGTTGGCTCGAACCTCAAACTTTTCGGTTAACAGCCGATCGCGCAAGCCAATTGCGCCACGGAGACAGTCCTGCTCCACTCTCACCACCATCCGAACATATCTTCAAAGCTATCAGCATAAACAAAAAAGCAACACACCACTCCCGGGAGGGCTCGAAACTCCAACCTTTCGGTTAACAGCCTATCACGCTAGCCCATTGCGCCACGGGGACAGTCTTGCTCCACTCTCACCTGCATCAGAACATATCTTCAAAGCTATCAGCGCAAAGAAAAAAAAAGCGCCGCACCACCACCGTGTGGGCTCGAACCTCCAACCTTTCGGTTAACAGCCGATCGCGCAAGCCAATTGCGCCACGGAGAAAGTCCTGCTCCACTCTCACCACCATCAGAACATATCTTCAAAGCTATCAGCGCAAAGAAAAAAGCAAACCACCACTCCCGGGAGGGCTCGAACCTCCAAATTTTCGGTTAACAGCCGATCGCGCTGGCCAATTGCGCCACGGAGAAAGTCCTGCTCAACTCTCACCACAATTAGAACATATCTTCAAAGCTATCAGCCCAAAGAAAAAAAAAGCGCCGCACCACCACCGGGTGGGCTCGAACCTCCAACCTTTCGGTTAACAGCCGATCGCGCTAGCCAATTGCCCCACGGAGACAGTCGTGCTCCACTCTCACCACCGTCAGAACATTTCTTCAGAGCTATCACCCCAAAGAAAAAAAAGCGCCGCACCACCACTGGTTGGGCTCGAACCTCCAACCTTTCGGTTAACAGCCGATCGCGCTAGCCAATTGCGCCACGGAGACAGTCCTGCTCCACTCTCACCACCATGAGAACATATCTTCAAAGCTATTACCGCAAAGAAAAAAAGCAACACACCACTCCCGGGATGGCTCAAAACTCCAACCTTTCGGTTAACAGCCGATCGCGCTAGCCCATTGCGCCACGGATACAGTCGTGCTCCACTCTCACCACCATCAGAACATATCTTCAAAGCTATCAGCGCAAAGAAAAAAGCAACACACCACTCCCGGGAGGGCTCGAAACTCCAACCTTTCGGTCAACAGCCGATCGCGCTTGCCCATTGCGCCACGGAGACAGTCTTGCTCATCTCTCACCACCATCGGAACATATCTTCAAAGCTATCAGCCAAAAGAAAAAAAGCACCGCACCACCACCGGGTGGGCTCGAACCTCCGACTTTTCGGTTAACAGCCGATCGCGCAAGCCAATTGCGCCACGGAGACAGTCCTGCTCCACTCTCACCACAATTAGAACATATCTTCAAAGCTAAATGGTTCATGTTAATGGCCATCTTTCAACGCCCAAGTTAATTAACGTCGGTGTTCCACAGGGATCAATTTTAGGCCCACTTTTATTTTTGATGTTTATTAATGATCTACCTACAATTCTTACAAGGACCAAGGCATACTTTACGCTGACGACACAACCATCTTTCAGTCATAATCAGTTTCTTCACTCCAGTCTGACCTCAACACAGATTTACATAACATAACTTTATGGTGCCAGGCCAATTATCTTCAGATCAATACTACTAAAACCGTGTTTATGTTTTTCCATTCCCCGCGCATTTCACTTGACATACAACCTTCCCTTCACATTGGTAATACCGTCATAAACATTTCCAGTGAAGCGCGGTTTCTTGGCGTCATCTTAGATAGCGAACTAAAATTTCATAAACATGCAGCATCACTCGCTAAAAAGATTGCATTTGGTATTCACGTTATCATCAAGACACGAACTTATTTTCCGCCTCACATCATACGTACTTTGTATTTTGCTATATTCATAGCCATTTTTCGTATTGCGTATCATCTTGGGCCAACACATATTTCACGCACATCGAACGTTTGCAGCGACTTCAGAATCAAGCAGTTAGATTAATGACTTTCAGCCCATTTTACTTCTCCTGCAGCTCGTTGTTTTCTCAGCTTAACATACTCCCATTGAGACAATTACTTTGTCATAGAATGTCCATTGTCGCCTTTAGACTCATCACGCATGACATTTTTATTGCATGCATTGATCATCGTCACTTAACTAATGGTAACATCACCAGGTTTTCTCAGTGCTATAATCTTCTTTTGCCGGCCGTAAGGACAAACTACGGCAAGTTCTCAACCTTATTTACTAGCATAGCCATTTGGAATTCATTGCCTTTTGAATTGAAATCATCGCATAACATCCATATTTTCACTTCGCGTAGTAAGAAATATTACGTTCAGGAATTAATCAACTCATCCGATTTGTGAAATTAACTGTTAATAGCTCTCCACAGTTCTGTGCTTTTTTAGCACTTCAATTTGCCATTGTATAATTGATAACACTGATAATGAAACGTGTTACATTTGTCACGTAGAGTTCATTAATATTGTTTTTTGTCTTAACTTGCTTTTGATTGTTTCCTTGTTATTTTTCAATAGTGAGTATTACCATTATGTTGTGTATTGATCGTGTTTTTATTGTTAATCAAGATTATTCATTATTACTCACAAGACCGTATACTATTGCTGTATTTTTTGTAATTACCCCATCCATGTAGCCACAGGAGGTCCCCCTGTCAGTTTCTCTGAAACTTTGGGACCTCCTGCTGTAATAACGCTAACCATGTAACTCAACTGAACTATTAAATAAACTTGACTTGACTTGACTTGACTTGACTATCAGCCTAAAGAAAAAAAAGCGCCGCACCACCGCCGGGTGGGCTCGGACCTCCAACCTTTCGGTTAACAGCAGATCGCGCTAGCCAATTGCGCCACGGAGACAATCGTGCTCCACTATCACCACCATCAGAACATATCTTCAAAGCTATCAGCGCAAAGAAAAAAACGCGCCGCACCACCACCGGGTGGGCTCGAACCTCCAACCTTTCGGTTAACAGCCGATCGCGCAAGCCAATTGCGCCACGGAGACAGTCCTGCTCCACTCTCACCACCATCAGAACATATCTTCAAAGGTATCAGCCCAAAGAAAAAAAAGCGCCGCACCACCACCGGGTGAGCTCGAACCTCCGACTTTTCGATTAACAGCCGATTGCGCTAGCCAATTGCGCCACGGAGACAGTCCTGCTCCACTCTCACCACCATCAGAACATATCTTCAAAGCTATCAGCGCAAAGAAAAAAGCAACACACCACTCCCGGGAGGGATCGAAACTCCCACCTTTCGGTTAACAGCCGATCGCGCTAGCCAATTGCGCCACGGAGACAGTCCTGCTCTACTCTCACCACCATCAGAACATACCTTCAAAGCTATCAGCCCAAAGAAAAAAAAGCGCCGCACCACCGCCGGGTGGGCTCGAAACTCCAACCTTTCGGTTAACAGCCGATTGCGCAAGCCAATTGCGCCACGGAGACAGTCCTGCTCCACTCTCACCACCATCGGAACATATGTTTAAAGCTGTCAGCCCAAAGAAAAAAAGCGCCATACCACCACCGGGTGGGCTCGAACCTCCGACCTTTTGGTTAACAGCCGATCGCGCTAGCCAATTGCGCCATGGAGACAGTCCTGCTCCACTCTCACCACCATCAGAACATATCTTCAAAGCTATCAGCCCAAAGAAAAAAAAGCGCCGCACCACCACCGGGTGGGCTCGAACCTCCAACTTTTCGGTTAACAGCCGATCACGCTAGCCAATTGCGCCACGGAGACAGTCCTGCTCCACTCTCACCACCATCAGAACATATCTACAAAGCTATCAGCCCACAGGAAAAAAAGCGCCGCACAACCACCGGGTAGGCTCGAACCTCCAACTTTTCGGTTAACAGCCGATCGCGCTAGCCAATTGCGCCACGGAGACAGTCCTGCTCCACTCTCACCACCATAAGAACATATCTTCAAAGCTATTAGCCCAAAGAAAAAAAAGCGCCGCACCACCACCGGGTGGGCTCGAACCTCCAACTTTTCGGTTAGTAGCCGATCACGCTAGCCAATTGCGCCGCGGAGACAGTCGTGCTTCACTCTCACCACCGTCAGAACATTTCTTCAGAGCTATCACCCCAAAGAAAAAAAAAGCACCGCACCAGCACCGGTTGGGCTCGAACCTCCAACCTTTCGATTAACAGCCGATCGCGCTAGCCAACTGCGCCACGGAGACAGGCCTGCTCCACTCTCACCACCATCAGAACATATCTTCAAAGCTATCAGCCCAAAGAAAAAAAGCGCCATACCGCCACCGGGTGGGCTCGAACCTCCGACCTTTTGGTTAACAGCCAATCGCGCTAGCCAATCGCGCCACGGAGACAGTCCTGCCCCACTTTCACCACCATCAGAACATATCTTCAAAGCTATCAGCCCACAGAAAAAAAAGCGCCGCACAACCACCGGGTAGGCTCGAACCTCCAACTTTTCGGTTAACAGCCGATCGCGCTAGCCAATTGCGCCACGGAGACAGTCCTGCTCCACTCTCACCACCATAAGAACATATCTTCAAAGCTATCAGCCCAAAGAAAAAAAAGCGCCGCACCACCACCGGGTGGGCTCGAACCTCCGACCTTTTGGATAACAGCCGATCGCTCTAGCTAATTGCGCCACGGAGACAGTCCTGCTCCACTCTCACCACCATAAGAACATATCTTCAAAGCTATCAGCCCAAAGAAAAAAAGCGCCGCACCACCACCGGGTGGGCTCGAACCTCCAACCTTTCGGTTACCAGCCAATCGCGCTAGCCAATTGCCCCACGGAGACAGTCGTGCTCCACTCTCACCACCGTCAGAACATTTCTTCAGAGCTATCACCCCAAAGAAAAAAAAAGCACCGCACCACCACCGGTAGGGCTCGAACCTCCAACCTTTCGGTTAACAGCCGATCGCGCTAGCCCATTGCGCCACGGAGACACTCCTGCTCCACTCTCACCACCATCAGAACATATTTCAAAGCTATCAGCCCAAAGAAAAAAAGCGCCATACCACCACCGGGCGGGCTCGAACCTCCGACCTTTTGGTTAACAGCTGATCGCGCTAGCCAATCGCGCCATGGAGACAGTCCTGCTCCACTCTCACCACCATCACACATATCTTCAAAGCTATCAGCTCAAAGAAAAAAAAGCGCCGCACCACCTCCGGGTGGGCTCGAACCTCCAACTTTTCGGTTAACAGCCGATCACGCTAGCCAATTGCGCCACGGAGACACTCCTGCTCCACTCTCACCACCATCAGAACATATCTTCAAAGCTATCAGCTCACAGAAAAAAAAGTGCCGCACAACCACAGGGTAGGCTCGAACCTCCAACTTTTTGGTTAACAGCCGATCGCGCTAGCCAATTGCGCCATGGAGACAGTCCTGCTCCACTCTCACCACCATAAGAACATATCTTCAAAGCTATCAGCCCAAAGAAAAAAAAAGCGCCGCACCACCACCGGGTCGGCTCGAACCTCCGACCTTTTGGATAACAGCCGATCGCTCTAGCTAATTGCGCCACGGAGACAGTCCTGCTCCACTCTCACCACCATCAGAACATATCTTCAAAGCTATCAGCCCAAAGAAAAAAAAGCGCCGCACCACCACCGGGTGGGCTCGAACCTCCAACTTTTCGGTTAACAGCCGATCACGCTAGCGAATTGCGCCACGGAGACAGTCCTGCTCCACTTTCACCACCGCCATAACATATCTTCAAAGCTATCAGCCCAAAGAAAAAAAAGCGCCGCACCACCACCGGGTGGGCTCGAACCTCCAACTTCTCGGTTAACAGCCGATCACGCTAGCCAATTGCGCCACGGAGACAGTTCTGCTCCACTCTCACCACCATCAGAACATATCTTCAAAGCTATCAGCCCACAGAAAAAAAAGCGCCGCACAACCACCGGGTAGGCTCGAACCTCCAACTTTTCGGTTAACAGCCGATCGCGCTAGCCAATTGCGCCACGGAGACAGTCCTGCTCCAATCTCACCACCATAAGAACATATCTTCAAAGCTATCAGCCCAAAGAAAAAAAAGCGCCGCACCACCACCGGGTGGGCTCGAACTTCCAACCTTTCGGTTAACAGCCAATCGCGCTAGCCAATTGCCCCACAGAGACAGTCGTGCTCCTCTCTCACCACCGTCAGAACATTTCTTCAGAGCTATCACCCCCCAAAAAAAAGCACCGCACCACCACCGGTTGGGCTCGAACCTCCAAACTTTCGGTTAACAGCCGATCGCACTAGCAAATTGCGCCACGGAAACAGTCCTGCTCCACTCTCACCACCATCAGAACATATCTTCAAAGCTATCAGCCCAAAAAAAAAAGCGCCATACCACCACCGGGTGGGCTCGAACCTCCGACCTTTTGGTTAACAGCCGATCGCGCTAGCCAATCGCGCCATGGAGACAGTCCTGCTCCACTCTCACCACCATCACACATATCTTCAAAGCTATCAGCCCAAAGAAAAAAAAGCGCCGCACCACCACCGGGTGGGCTCGAAACTCCAACTTTTCATTTAACAGCCGATCACGCTAGCCAATTGCGCCACGGAGGCAGTCCTGCTCCACTCTCACCACCATCAGAACATATCTTCAAAGCTATCAGCTCACAGAAAAAAAAAGCGCCGCACAACCACCGGGTAGGCTCGAACTTCCGACCTTTTGGTTAACAGCCGATCGCTCTAGCCAATTGCGCCACGGAGACAGTCCTGCTCCACTCTCACCACCATCAGAACATATCTTCAAAGCTATCAGCCCAAAGAAAAAAAAGCGCCGCACCACCACCGTGTGGGCTCGAACCTCCAACTTTTCGGTTAAGAGCCGATCACGCTAGCCAATTGCGCCACGGAGACAGTGCTGCTCCACTCTCACCACCACCATAACATATCTTTAAAGCTATCAGCCCAAAGAAAAAAAAGCGCCGCACCACCACCGGGTGGGCTCGAACCTCCAACTTTTCGGTTAACAGCCGATCACGCTAGCCAATTGCGCCACGGAGACAGTCCTGCTCCACTCTCACCACCATCAGAACATATCTTCAAAGCTATCAGCCCACAGAAAAAAAAGCGCAGCACAACCACAGGGTAGGCTCGAACCTCCAACTTTTCGGTTAACAGCCGATCGCGCTAGCCAATTGCGCCACGGAGACAGTCCTGCTCCACTCTCACCACCATAAGAACATGTCTTCAAAGCTATCAGCCCAAAGAAAAAAAAGCGCCGCACCACCACCGGGTGGGCTCGAACCTCCAACCTTTCGATTAACAGCCAATCGCGCTAGCCAATTGCCCCACGGAGACAGTCCTGCTCCACTCTCACCACCGTCACACGTAACTTCAAAGCTATCAGCCCAAAGAAAAAAAAGCGCCGCACCACCACCGGGTGGGCTCGAACCTCCGACCTTTTGGTTAACAGCCGATCGCTCTACCCAATATCGCCACGGAGACTGTCCTGCTCCACTCTCACCACCATCAGAACATATCTTCAAAGCTATCAGCCCAAAGAAAAAAAGCGCCGCACCAACACCGGGTGGGCTCGAACCTCCAACTTTTCGGTTAACAGCCGATTGCGCTAGCCAATTGCCCCACGGAGACAGTCGTGCTCCACTCTCACCACCATCAGAACATTTCTTCAGAGCGATCACCCCAAAGAAAAAAATAGCGCCGCACCACCACCGGTTGGGCTCGAACCTCCAACTTTTCGGTTAACAGCCGATCGCGCTAGCCAATTGCACCACGAAGACAGTCCTGCTCCACTCTCACCACCATCAGAACATATCTTCAAAGCCATTACCGCAAAGAAAAAAGCAACACACCACTCCCGGGAGGGCTCGAAACTCCAACCTTTCGGTTAACAGCCGATCGCGCTAGCCCATTGCGCCACGGAGGCAGTCTTGCTCCACTCTCACCATCATCAGAACATATCTTCAAAGCTATCAGCGCAAAGAAAAAAAAGCGCCGCACCCCCACCGGTTGGGCTCGAACCTCCAACCTTTCGGTTAACAGCCGATCGCGCTAGCGAATTGCGCCACAAAGACAGTCCTGCTCCACTCTCACCACCATCAGAACATATCTTCAAAGCTATTACCGCAAAGAAAAAAGCAACACACCACTCCCGGGGGGGGCTCAAAACTCCAACCTTTCGATCAACAGCTGATCGCGCTAGCCCATTGCGCCACGGAGACAGTCTTGCTCCACTCTCACCACCATCAGAACATATCTTCAAAGCTATCAGCGCAAAGAAAAAAGCAACACACCACTCCCGAGAGGGCTCGAAACTCCAACCTTTCGATCAACAGCCGATCGCGCTAGCCAATCGCGCCATGGAGACAGTCCTGCTCCACTCTCACCACCATCACACATATCTTCAAAGCTATCAGCCCAAAGAAAAAAAAAGCGCCGGACCACCACTGGGTGGGCTCGATCCTCCAACTTTTCATTTAACAGCCGATCACGCTAGCCAATTGCGCCGCGGAGACAGTCCTGCTCAGCTCTCACCACCATCAGAACATATCTTCAAAGCTATCAGCCCAAAGAAAAAAAAGCGCCGCACCACCACCGAGTGGGCTCGAACCTCCAACTTTTCGGTTAAGAGCCGATTGCGCTAGCCCATTGCGCCACGGAGACAGTCTTGCTCCACTCTCACCACCATCAGAACATATCTTCAAAGCTATCAGCGCAAAGAAAAAAGCAACACACCACTCCCGAGAGGGCTCGAAACTCCAACCTTTCGATCAACAGCTGATCGCGCTAGCCCATTGCGCCACGGAGACAGTCTTGCTCATCTCTCACCACCATCAGAACATATCTTCAAAGCTATCAACCCAAAGAAAAAAAGCACCCCACCACCACCGGGTGGGCTCGAACCTCCAACTTTTCGGTTAACAGCCGATCGCGCTGTCCAATTGCGCCACAAAGACAGTCCTGCTCCACTCTCACCACCATCAGAACATATCTTCAAAGCTATTACCGCAAAGAAAAAAGCAACACACCACTCCCGGGAGGGCTCAAAACTCCAACCTTTCGGTTAACAGCCGATTGCGCTAGCCCATTGCGCCACGGAGACAGTCTTGCTCCACTCTCACCACCATCAGAACATATCTTCAAAGCTATCAGCGCAAAGAAAAAAGCAACACACCACTCCCGGGAGGGCTCAAAACTCCAACCTTTCGGTCAACAGCCGATCGCGCTAGCCAATTGCGCCACGGAGACAGTCTTGCTCCACTCTCACCATCATCAGAACATATCTTCAAAGCTATCAGCCCAAAGAAAAAAAGCACCCCACCACCACCGGTTGGGCTCGAACCTCCAACTTTTCGGTTAACAGCCGATCACGCTAGCCAATTGCGCCACGGAGGCAGTCCTGCTCCACTCTCACCACCATGAGAACATATCTTCAAAGCTATCAGCCCACAGAAAAAAAAGCGCCGCACAACCACCGGGTAGGCTCGAACCTCCGACCTTTTGTTTAACAGCCGATCGCTCTAGCTAATTGCTCCACGGAGACAGTCCTGCTCCACTCTCACCACCATCAGAACATATCTTCAAAGCTATCAGCCCAAAGAAAAAAAAAGCGCCGCACCACCACCGGGTGGGCTCGAACCTCCAACTTTTCGGTTAAGAGCCGATTGCGCTAGCCCATTGCGCCACGAAGACAGTCTTGCTCCACTCTCACCACCATCAGAACATATCTTCAAAGCTATCAGCGCAAAGAAAAAAGCAACACACCACTCCGGAGAGGGCTCGAAACTTCAACCTTTCGATCAACAGCTGATCGCGCTAGCCCATTGCGCCACGGAGACAGTCTTGCTCATCTCTCACCACCATCAGAACATATCTTCAAAGCTATCAGCCCAAAGAAAAAAAGCACCCCACCTCCACCAGTTGGGCTCGAACCTCCAACTTTTCGGTTAACAGCCGATCGCGCTGGCCAATTGCGCCACAAAGACAGTCCTGCTCCACTCTCACCACCATCAGAACATATCTTCAAAGCTATTACCGCAAAGAAAAAAGCAACACACCACTCCCGGGAGGGCTCAAAACTCCAACCTTTCGGTTAACAGCCGATTGCGCTAGCCCATTGCGCCACGGAGACAGTCTTGCTCCACTCTCACCACCATCAGAACATAACTTCAAAGCTATCAGCGCAAAGAAAAAAGCAACACACCACTCCCGGGAGGGCTCAAAACTCCAACCTTTCGGTCAACAGCCGATCGCGCTAGCCCATTGCGCCACGGAGACAGCTTGCTCCACTCTCACCATCATCAGAACATATCTTCAAAGCTATCAGTGCAAAGAAAAAAAAGCGCCGCACCCCCACCGGTTGGGCTCGAACCTCCAACCTTTAGGTTAACAGCCGATCGCGCTAGCCAATTGCGCCACGAAGACAGTCCTGCTCCACTCTCACCACCATCAGAACATATCTTCAAAGCTATTACCGCAAAGAAAGAAGCAACACACCACTCCCGGGAGGGCTCAAAACTCCAACCTTTCGGTTACCAGCCGATTGCCGTAGCCCATTGCGCCACGGAGACAGTCTTGCTCCACTATCACCACCATCAGAACATATCTTCAAAGCTATCAGCGCAAAGAAAAAAGTAACACACCACTCCCGGGAGGGCTCAAAACTCCAACCTTTCGGTCAACAGCCGATCGCGCTAGCCCATTGCGCCACGGAGACAGTCTTGCTCATCTCTCACCACCATCAGAACATATCTTCAAAGCTATCAGCCCAAAGAAAAAAAGCACCGCACCACCACCGGGTGGGCTCGAACCCCCAACCTTTCGGTTAACAGCCGATCGCGCTAGCCAATTGCGCCACTGAGACAGTCCGTTCCACTCTCACCACCATCAGAGCATATCTTCAAAGCTATCAGCCCAAAGAAAAAAAACCACCGCACCACCACCGCGGGGGCTCGAACCTCCAACCTTTCGGTTAACAGCCAATCGCGCTAGCCAATTGCGCCACGGAGACAGTCCTGCTCCACTCTCACCACCATCAGAACATATCTTCAAAGCTATCAGCCCAAAGAAAAAAAAGCGCCGCACCACCACCGGGTGGGCTCGAACCTCCAACTTTTCGGTTAACAGCCGATCACGCTAGCCAATTGCGCCACGGAGACAGTCCTGCTCCACTCTCACCACCATCAGAACATATCTTCAAAGCTATCAGCGCAAAGAAAAAAGCAACACACCACTCCCGGGAGGGATCGAAACTCCAACCTTTCAGTTAACAGCCGATCGCGCTAGCCAATTGTGCCACGGAGACAGTCCTGCTCTACTCTCACCACCATCAGAACATATCTTCAAAGCTATCAGCCCCAAAAAAAGCGCCGCACCACCGCCGGGTGGGCTCGAAACTCCAACCTTTCGGTTAACAGCCGATCGCGCTAGCCAATTGCGCCACGGAGACAGTCCTGCTCCACTCTCACCACCATCAGAACATATCTTCAAAGCTATCAGCCCAAAGAAAAAAAGCGCCATACCACCACCGGGTGGGCTCGAACCTCCGACCTTTTGATTAACAGCCGATCGCGCTAGCCAATTTGGCCATGGAGACAGTCCTGCTCCACTCTCACCACCATCAGAACATATCTCAAAGCTATCAGCCCAAAGAAAAAAAAAGCGCCGCACCACCACCGGGTGGGCTCGAACCTCCAACTTTTCGGTTAACAGCCGATCACGCTAGCCAATTGCGCCATGGATACAGTCCTGCTCCACTCTCACCACCATCAGAACATATCTTCAAAGCTATCAGCCCACAGAGAAAAAAGCGCCGCACAACCACCGGGTAGGCTCGAACCTCCCACTTTTCGGTTAACAGCCGATCGCACTAGCCAATTGCGCCACGGAGACAGTCCTGCTCCACTCTCACCACCATAAGAACATATCTTCAAAGCTATCAGCCCAAAGAAAAAAAAGCGCCGCACCACCACTGGGTGGGCTCGAACCTCCGACCTTTTGGTTAACAGCCGATCGCGCTAGCCAATTGCGCCACGGAGACGGTCCTGCTCCAGTCTCACCACCATCAGAACATATCTTCAAAGCTATCTGCGCAAAGAAAAAAAAGCGCCGCACCACCACCGGTTGGGCTCGAACCTCCAACCTTTCGGTTAACAGCTGATCGCGCTAGCCAATTGCGCCACGGAAACAGTCCTGCTCCACTCTCACCACCATCAGAACATATCTTCAAAGCTATCACCCCAAAGAGAAAAAAGCGCCGCACCACCACCGGGTGGGCTCGAACCTCCAACCTTTCGGTTAACAGCCGATCGCGCTAGCCAATTGCCCCACGGAAACAGTCGTGCTCCACTCTCACCACCGTCAGAACATTTCTTCAGAGCTATCACCCCAAAGAAAAAAAAGCGCCGCACCACCACTGGTTGGGCTCGAACCTCCAACCTTTCGGTTAACAGCCGATCGCGCTAGCCAATTGCGCCACGGAGACAGTCCTGCTCCACTCTCACCACCATGAGAACATATCTTCAAAGCTATTACCGCAAAGAAAAAAAGCAACACACCACTCCCGGGAGGGCTCAAAACTCCAACCTTTCGGTTAACAGCCGATCGCGCTAGCCCATTGCGCCACGGATACAGTCGTGCTCCACTCTCACCACCATCAGAACATATCTTCAAAGGTATCAGCCCAAAGAAAAAAAAGCGCCGCACCACCACCGGGTGAGCTCGAACCTCCGACTTTTCGATTAACAGCCGATCGCGCTAGCCAATCGCGCCACGGAGACAGTCCTGCTCAACTCTCACCACCATCAGAACATATCTTCAAAGCTATCAGCGCAAAGAAAAAAGCAACACACCACTCCCGGGAGGGATCGAAACTCCAACCTTTCGGTTAACAGCCGATCGCGCTAGCCAATTGCGCCACGGAGACAGTCCTGCTCTACTCTCACCACCATCAGAACATATCTTCAAAGCTATCAGCCCAAAGAAAAAATAGCGCCGCACCACCGCCGGGTGGGCTCGAAACTCCAACCTTTCGGTTAACAGCCGATCGCGCAAGCCAATTGCGCCACGGAGACAGTCCTGCTCCACTCTCACCACCATCAGAACATATCTTCAAAGCTATTACCGCAAAGAAAAAGCAACACACCACTCCCGGGAGGGCTCAAAACTCTAACCTTTCGGTTAACAGCCGATCGCGCTAGCCCAATGCGCCACGGAGGCAGTCTTGCTCCACTCTCACCATCATCAGAACTTATCTTCAAAGCTATGAGCGCAAAGAAAAAGAAGCGCTGCACCACCACCAGGTGGGCTCGAACCTCAAACCGTTCGGTTAACAGCCGATCGCGCTAGCCAATTGCCCCACGGAGACAGTCGTGCTCCACTCTCACCACCGTCAGAACAAGAGCTATCACCCCAAAGAAAAAAAAAAGCCGCAGCACCACCGGTTGGGCTCGAACCTCCAACCTTTCAGTTAACAGCCGATCGCGCTAGCCCATTGCGCCACGGAGACAGTCTTGCTCCACTCTCACCACCATCAGAACATATCTTCAAAGCTATCAGCGCAAAGAAAAAAGCAACACACCACTCCCGAGAGGGCTCGAAACTCCAACCTTTCGGTTAACAGCCGATCACGCTAGCCAATTGCGCCACGAAGACAGTCCTGCTCCACTCTCACCACCATCAGAAAATATCTTCAAAGCTATTACCGCAAAGAAAAAAGCAACACACTACTTCCGCGAGGGCTCGAAACTCCAACCTTTCGGTTAACAGGCGATCGCGCTAGCCAATTGCGCCACGGAGACAATCGTGCTCCACTCTCACCACCATCAGAACATATCTTCAAAGCTATCAGCGCGAAAAAAAGCAACACACCCCACCCGGGAGGGCTCGAAACTCCAACCTTTCGGTCAACAGCCGATCGCGCTAGCCCATTGCGCCACGGAGACAGGCTTGCTCCACTCTCACCACCATCAGTACATATCTTCAAAGCTATCAGCCCAAAGAAAAAAAAGCGCCGCACCACCACCTGGTGGGCTCGAACCTCCAACCTTTCGGTTAACAGCAGATCGCGCTAGCCAATTGCGCCACGGAGACAATCGTGCTCCACTCTCACCACCATCAGAACATATCTTCAAAGCTATCAGCCCAAAGAATAAAAAAGCGCCGCACCACCACCGGTTGGGCTCGAACCTCCAACCTTTCGCTTAACAGGAGATCGCGCTAGCCAATTGCGCCACGGAGACAATCGTGCTCCACTCTCACCACCATCAGAACATATCTTCAAAGTTATCAGCGCAAAAAAAAGCAACACACCCCACCCGGGAGGGCTCGAACCTCCAAATTTTCGGTTAACAGCCGATCGCGCTAGCCAATTGCGCCACGCGGACCGTCCTGCTCCACTCTCACCACCGTCAGACCATTTCTTCAGAGCTACCACCCCAAAGAAAAAAAAAGCGCCGCACCACCACCGGGTGGGCTCGAACCTTTAACCTTTCGGTTAACAGACGATCGCGCTAGCCCATTGCGCCACGGAGACAGTCTTGCTCCACTCTCACCACCATCAGAACATATCTTCAAAGCTATCAGCGCAAAGAAAAAAGCAACACACCACTCCCGAGAGGGCTCGAAACTCCAACCTTTCGGTTAACAGCCGATCACGCTAGCCAATTGCGCCACGAAGACAGTCCTGCTCCACTCTCACCACCATCAGAAAATATCTTCAAAGCTATTACCGCAAAGAAAAAAGCAACACACTACTCCCGCGAGGGCTCGAAACTCCAACCTTTCGGTTAACAGGCGATCGCGCTAGCCAATTGCGCCACGGAGACAATCGTGCTCCACTCTCACCACCATCAGAACATATCTTCAAAGCTATCAGCGCGAAAAAAAGAACCACACCCCACCCGGGAGGGCTCGAAACTCCAACCTTTCGGTCAACAGCCGATCGCGCTAGCCCATTGCGCCACGGAGACAGGCTTGCTCCACTCTCACCACCATCAGTACATATCTTCAAAGCTATCAGCCCAAAGAAAAAAAAGCGCCGCACCACCACCTGGTGGGCTCGAACCTCCAACCTTTCGGTTAACAGCAGATCGCGCTAGCCAATTGCGCCACGGAGACAATCGTGCTCCACTCTCACCACCATCAGAACATATCTTCAAAGCTATCAGCCCAAAGAATAAAAAAGCGCCGCACCACCACCGGTTGGGCTCGAACCTCCAACCTTTCGCTTAACAGGAGATCGCGCTAGCCAATTGCGCCACGGAGACAATCGTGCTCCACTCTCACCACCATCAGAACATATCTTCAAAGTTATCAGCGCAAAAAAAAGCAACACACCCCACCCGGGAGGGCTCGAACCTCCAAATTTTCGGTTAACAGCCGATCGCGCTAGCCAATTGCGCCACGCGGACCGTCCTGCTCCACTCTCACCACCGTCAGACCATTTCTTCAGAGCTACCACCCCAAAGAAAAAAAAGCGCCGCACCACCACCGGGTGGGCTCGAACCTTTAACCTTTCGGTTAACAGACGATCGCGCTAGCCAATTGCCCTACGGAGACAGTCGTGCTCCACTCTCACCACCGTCAGAACATTTCTTCAGAGCTATCACCCCAAAGAAAAAAAAGCGCCGTAACACCACCGGTTGGGCTCGAACCTCCAACCTTTCGGTTAACAGCCGATCGCGCTAGCCAATTGCGCCACGAAGACGGTCCTGCTCCACTCTCACCACCATCAGAACATATCTTCAAAGCTATTACCGCAAAGAAAAAAGCAACACACCACTCCCGGGAGGGCTCAAAACTCTAACCTTTCGGTTAACAGCCGAACGCGCTAGCCCATTGCGCCACGGAGGCAGTCTTGCTCCACTCTCACCATCATCAGAACTTATCTTCAAAGCTATGAGCGCAAAGAAAAAGAAGCGCTGCACCACCACCAGGTGGGCTCGAACCTCCAACCTTTCGGTTAACGGCCGATCGCGCTAGCCAATTGATCCACGGAGACAATAGTGCTCCACGCTCACCACCATCAGAACATATCTTCAAAGCTATCAGCGCAAAGAAAAAAGCAACACATCCCACCCGGGAGGGCTCGAACCTCCAACTTTTCGGTCAACAGCCGATCGCGCTAGCCAATGGCGCCACGGGGACAGTCCTGCTCCACTCTCACCACCGTCAGAACATTTCTTCAGAGCTATCAGCCCAAAGAAAAAAAAGCGCCGCACCACCACCGGGTGGGCTCGAACCTCCAACGTTTCGGTTAACAGCCGATCGCGCTAGCCTATTGCGCCAAACAGACAGTCGTGCTCCAGTCTCACCACCGTCAGACCATTTCTTCAGAGCTATCACCCCAAAGAAAAAAAAGCGCCGCACACCACCGGGTTGGCTCGAACCTCCAACCTTTCGGTTAACAGCCGATCGCGCTAGCCAATTGCGCCACGAAGACAGTCCTGCTCCACTCTCACCGCCATCAGAACATATCTTCAAAGCTATTACCGCAAAGAAAAAAGCGCCGCACCACCACCGGGTGGGCTAGAACCTCCAACCTTTCGGTTAACAGCCGATCGCGCTAGCCTATTGCGCCAAAGAGACAGTCGTGCTCCACTCTCACCACCGTCAGACCATTTCTTCAGAGCTATCACCCCAAAGAAAAAAAAAGCGGCGCACACCACCGGGTTGGCTCGAACCTCCAACTTTTCGGTTAACAGCCGATCACGCTAGCCAATTGCGCCACGGAGACAGTCCTGCTCCACTCTCACCACCATCCGAACATATCTTCAAAGCTATCAGCATAAACAAAAAAGCAACACACCACTCCCGGGAGGGCTCGAAACTCCAACCTTCCGGTTAACAGCCGATCACGCTAGCCCATTGCGCCACGGGGACAGTCTTGCTCCACTCTCACCTGCATCAGAACATATCTTCAAAGCTATCAGCGCAAAGAAAAAAAAAGCGCCGCACCACCACCCGGTGGGCTCGAACCTCCAACCTTTCGGTTAACAGCCGATCGCGCAAGCCAATTGCGCCACGGAGACAGTCCTGCTCCACTCTCACCACCATCAGAACATATCTTCAAAGCTATCAGCGCAAAGAAAAAAGCAAACCACCACTCCCGGGAGGGCTCGAACCTCCAACTTTTCGGTTAACAGCCGATCGCGCTGGCCAATTGCGCCACGGAGAAAGTCCTGCTCAACTCTCACCACTATTAGAACATACCTTCAAAGCTATCAGCACAAAGAAAAAAAAAGCGCCGCACCACCACCGGGTGGGCTCGAACCTCCAACCTTTCGGTTAACCGCAGATCGCGCTAGCCAATTGCGCCACGGAAACAATCGTGCTCCACTCTCACCACCATCAGAACATATCTACAAAGCTATCAGCGCAAAAAAAAGCAACACACCCCACCCGGGAGGGCTCGAACCTCCAAATTTTCGGTTAACAGCCAATCGCACTAGCCAATTGCGCCACGCAAACCGTCCTGCTCCACTCTCACCACAATTAGAACATATCTTCAAAGCTATCAGCCCAAAGAAAAAAAAGCGCCGCACCACCACCGGTTGGGCTCGAACCTCCAACCTTTCGGTTAACAGCAGATCGCGCTAGCCAATTGCGCCACGGAGGCAATCGTGCTCCACTCTCACCACCATCAGAACATATCTTCAAAGCTATCAGCGCAAAAAAAAAGCAACACACCCCACCCGGGAGGGCTCGAACCTCCAAATTTTCGGTTAACAGCCGATCGCGCTAGCCAATTGCGCCACGCGGACCGTCCTGCTCCACTCTCACCACCGTCAGACCATTTCTTCAGAGCTACCACCCCAAAGAAAAAAAAAGCGCCGCACCACCACCGGGTGGGCTCGAACCTTCAACCTTTCGGTTAACAGACGATCGCGCTAGCCAATTGCCCCACGGAGACAGTCGTGCTCCACTCTCACCACCGTCAGAACATTTCTTCAGAGCTATCACCCCAAAGAAAAAAAAGCGCCGCACCACCACCGGTTGGGCTCGAACCTCCAACCGTTCGGTTAACAGCCGATCGCGCTAGCCAATTGCGCCACGAAGACGGTCGTGCTCCACTCTCACCACCATCAGAACATATCTTCAAAGCTATTACCGCAAAGAAAAAAGCAACACACCACTCCCGGGAGGGCTCAAAACTCTAACCTTTCGGTTAACAGCCGATCGCGCTAGCCCAATGCGCCACGGAGGCAGTCTTGCTCCACTCTCACCATCATCAGAACTTATCTTCAAAGCTATGAGCGCAAAGAAAAAGAAGCGCTGCACCACCACCAGGTGGGCTCGAACCTCCAACCGTTCGGTTAACAGCCGATCGCGCTAGCAAATTGCGCCACGGAGACAGTCTTGCTCCACTCTCACCACCATCAGAACATATCTTCAAAGCGATCAGCGCAAAGAAAAAAGCAACATACCACTCCCGGGAGGGCTCGAAACTCCAACCTTTCGGTCAACAGCCGATCGCGCTAGCCCATTGCGCCACGAAGACAGTCCTGCTCCACTCTCACGACCATTAGAACATATCTTCAAAGCTATCAGCCAAAAAAAGCGCCGCACCACCACCGGGTGGGCTCGAACCTCCAACCTTTCGGTTAACGGCCGATCGCGCTAGCCAAGTGATCCACGGAGACAATAGTGCTCCACGCTCACCACCATCAGAACATATCTTCAAAGCTATCAGCGCAAAGAAAAAAGCAACACACCCCACCCGGGAGGGCTCAAACCTCCAACTTTTCGGTTAACAGCCGATCGCGCTAGCCAATGGCGCCACGGGGACAGTCCTGCTCCACTCTCACCACCGTCAGAACATTTCTTCAGAGCTATCAGCCCAAAGAAAAAAAAGCGCCGCACCACCACCGGGTGGGCTCGAACCTCCAACCTTTCGGTTAACAGCCGATCGCGCTAGCCTATTGCGCCAAAGAGACAGTCGTGCTCCACTCTCACCACCGTCAGACCATTTCTTCAGAGCTATCACCCCAAAGAAAAAAAAAAGCGGCGCACACCACCGGGTTGGCTCGAACCTCAAACTTTTCGGTTAACAGCCGATCGCGCAAGCCAATTGCGCCACGGAGACAGTCCTGCTCCACTCTCACCACCATCCGAACATATCTTCAAAGCTATCAGCATAAACAAAAAAGCAACACACCACTCCCGGGAGGGCTCGAAACTCCAACCTTTCGGTTAACAGCCTATCACGCTAGCCCATTGCGCCACGGGGACAGTCTTGCTCCACTCTCACCTGCATCAGAACATATCTTCAAAGCTATCAGCGCAAAGAAAAAAAAAGCGCCGCACCACCACCGTGTGGGCTCGAACCTCCAACCTTTCGGTTAACAGCCGATCGCGCAAGCCAATTGCGCCACGGAGAAAGTCCTGCTCCACTCTCACCACCATCAGAACATATCTTCAAAGCTATCAGCGCAAAGAAAAAAGCAAACCACCACTCCCGGGAGGGCTCGAACCTCCAAATTTTCGGTTAACAGCCGATCGCGCTGGCCAATTGCGCCACGGAGAAAGTCCTGCTCAACTCTCACCACAATTAGAACATATCTTCAAAGCTATCAGCCCAAAGAAAAAAAAAAGCGCCGCACCACCACCGGGTGGGCTCGAACCTCCAACCTTTCGGTTAACAGCCGATCGCGCTAGCCAATTGCCCCACGGAGACAGTCGTGCTCCACTCTCACCACCGTCAGAACATTTCTTCAGAGCTATCACCCCAAAGAAAAAAAAGCGCCGCACCACCACTGGTTGGGCTCGAACCTCCAACCTTTCGGTTAACAGCCGATCGCGCTAGCCAATTGCGCCACGGAGACAGTCCTGCTCCACTCTCACCACCATGAGAACATATCTTCAAAGCTATTACCGCAAAGAAAAAAAGCAACACACCACTCCCGGGATGGCTCAAAACTCCAACCTTTCGGTTAACAGCCGATCGCGCTAGCCCATTGCGCCACGGATACAGTCGTGCTCCACTCTCACCACCATCAGAACATATCTTCAAAGCTATCAGCGCAAAGAAAAAAGCAACACACCACTCCCGGGAGGGCTCGAAACTCCAACCTTTCGGTCAACAGCCGATCGCGCTTGCCCATTGCGCCACGGAGACAGTCTTGCTCATCTCTCACCACCATCGGAACATATCTTCAAAGCTATCAGCCAAAAGAAAAAAAGCACCGCACCACCACCGGGTGGGCTCGAACCTCCGACTTTTCGGTTAACAGCCGATCGCGCAAGCCAATTGCGCCACGGAGACAGTCCTGCTCCACTCTCACCACAATTAGAACATATCTTCAAAGCTAAATGGTTCATGTTAATGGCCATCTTTCAACGCCCAAGTTAATTAACGTCGGTGTTCCACAGGGATCAATTTTAGGCCCACTTTTATTTTTGATGTTTATTAATGATCTACCTACAATTCTTACAAGGACCAAGGCATACTTTACGCTGACGACACAACCATCTTTCAGTCATAATCAGTTTCTTCACTCCAGTCTGACCTCAACACAGATTTACATAACATAACTTTATGGTGCCAGGCCAATTATCTTCAGATCAATACTACTAAAACCGTGTTTATGTTTTTCCATTCCCCGCGCATTTCACTTGACATACAACCTTCCCTTCACATTGGTAATACCGTCATAAACATTTCCAGTGAAGCGCGGTTTCTTGGCGTCATCTTAGATAGCGAACTAAAATTTCATAAACATGCAGCATCACTCGCTAAAAAGATTGCATTTGGTATTCACGTTATCATCAAGACACGAACTTATTTTCCGCCTCACATCATACGTACTTTGTATTTTGCTATATTCATAGCCATTTTTCGTATTGCGTATCATCTTGGGCCAACACATATTTCACGCACATCGAACGTTTGCAGCGACTTCAGAATCAAGCAGTTAGATTAATGACTTTCAGCCCATTTTACTTCTCCTGCAGCTCGTTGTTTTCTCAGCTTAACATACTCCCATTGAGACAATTACTTTGTCATAGAATGTCCATTGTCGCCTTTAGACTCATCACGCATGACATTTTTATTGCATGCATTGATCATCGTCACTTAACTAATGGTAACATCACCAGGTTTTCTCAGTGCTATAATCTTCTTTTGCCGGCCGTAAGGACAAACTACGGCAAGTTCTCAACCTTATTTACTAGCATAGCCATTTGGAATTCATTGCCTTTTGAATTGAAATCATCGCATAACATCCATATTTTCACTTCGCGTAGTAAGAAATATTACGTTCAGGAATTAATCAACTCATCCGATTTGTGAAATTAACTGTTAATAGCTCTCCACAGTTCTGTGCTTTTTTAGCACTTCAATTTGCCATTGTATAATTGATAACACTGATAATGAAACGTGTTACATTTGTCACGTAGAGTTCATTAATATTGTTTTTTGTCTTAACTTGCTTTTGATTGTTTCCTTGTTATTTTTCAATAGTGAGTATTACCATTATGTTGTGTATTGATCGTGTTATTATTGTTAATCAAGATTATTCATTATTACTCACAAGACCGTATACTATTGCTGTATTTTTTGTAATTACCCCATCCATGTAGCCACAGGAGGTCCCCCTGTCAGTTTCTCTGAAACTTTGGGACCTCCTGCTGTAATAACGCTAACCATGTAACTCAACTGAACTATTTAATAAACTTGACTTGACTTGACTTGACTTGACTATCAGCCTAAAGAAAAAAAAAGCGCCGCACCACCGCCGGGTGGGCTCGGACCTCCAACCTTTCGGTTAACAGCAGATCGCGCTAGCCAATTGCGCCACGGAGACAATCGTGCTCCACTATCACCACCATCAGAACATATCTTCAAAGCTATCAGCGCAAAGAAAAAAACGCGCCGCACCACCACCGGGTGGGCTCGAACCTCCAACCTTTCGGTTAACAGCCGATCGCGCAAGCCAATTGCGCCACGGAGACAGTCCTGCTCCACTCTCACCACCATCAGAACATATCTTCAAAGGTATCAGCCCAAAGAAAAAAAAAGCGCCGCACCACCACCGGGTGAGCTCGAACCTCCGACTTTTCGATTAACAGCCGATTGCGCTAGCCAATTGCGCCACGGAGACAGTCCTGCTCCACTCTCACCACCATCAGAACATATCTTCAAAGCTATCAGCGCAAAGAAAAAAGCAACACACCACTCCCGGGAGGGATCGAAACTCCCACCTTTCGGTTAACAGCCGATCGCGCTAGCCAATTGCGCCACGGAGACAGTCCTGCTCTACTCTCACCACCATCAGAACATACCTTCAAAGCTCTCAGCCCAAAGAAAAAAAAAGCGCCGCACCACCGCCGGGTGGGCTCGAAACTCCAACCTTTCGGTTAACAGCCGATTGCGCAAGCCAATTGCGCCACGGAGACAGTCCTGCTCCACTCTCACCACCATCGGAACATATGTTTAAAGCTGTCAGCCCAAAGAAAAAAAGCGCCATACCACCACCGGGTGGGCTCGAACCTCCGACCTTTTGGTTAACAGCCGATCGCGCTAGCCAATTGCGCCATGGAGACAGTCCTGCTCCACTCTCACCACCATCAGAACATATCTTCAAAGCTATCAGCCCAAAGAAAAAAAAGCGCCGCACCACCACCGGGTGGGCTCGAACCTCCAACTTTTCGGTTAACAGCCGATCACGCTAGCCAATTGCGCCACGGAGACAGTCCTGCTCCACTCTCACCACCATCAGAACATATCTACAAAGCTATCAGCCCACAGGAAAAAAAGCGCCGCACAACCACCGGGTAGGCTCGAACCTCCAACTTTTCGGTTAACAGCCGATCGCGCTAGCCAATTGCGCCACGGAGACAGTCCTGCTCCACTCTCACCACCGTAAGAACATATCTTCAAAGCTATTAGCCCAAAGAAAAAAAAGCGCCGCACCACCACCGGGTGGGCTCGATCCTCCAACTTTTCGGTTAGTAGCCGATCACGCTAGCCAATTGCGCCGCGGAGACAGTCGTGCTTCACTCTCACCACCGTCAGAACATTTCTTCAGAGCTATCACCCCAAAGAAAAAAAAAGCACCGCACCAGCACCGGTTGGGCTCGAACCTCCAACCTTTCGATTAACAGCCGATCGCGCTAGCCAACTGCGCCACGGAGACAGTCCTGCTCCACTCTCACCACCATCAGAACATATCTTCAAAGCTATCAGCCCAAAGACAAAAAGCGCCATACCGCCACCGGGTGGGCTCGAACCTCCGACCTTTTGGTTAACAGCCAATCGCGCTAGCCAATCGCGCCACGGAGACAGTCCTGCCCCACTTTCACCACCATCAGAACATATCTTCAAAGCTATCAGCCCACAGAAAAAAAAGCGCCGCACAACCACCGGGTAGGCTCGAACCTCCAACTTTTCGGTTAACAGCCGATCGCGCTAGCCAATTGCGCCACGGAGACAGTCCTGCTCCACTCTCACCACCATAAGAACATATCTTCAAAGCTATCAGCCCAAAGAAAAAAAAGCGCCGCACCACCACCGGGTGGGCTCGAACCTCCGACCTTTTGGATAACAGCCGATCGCTCTAGCTAATTGCGCCACGGAGACAGTCCTGCTCCACTCTCACCACCATCAGAACATATCTTCAAAGCTATCAGCCCAAATAAAAAAAGCGCCGCACCACCACCGGGTGGGCTCGAACCTCCAACTTTTCGGTTAACAGCCGATCACGCTAGCCAATTGCGCCACGGAGACAGTCCTGCTCCACTCTCACTACCGCCATAACATATCTTAAAAGCTATCAGCCCAAAGAAAAAAAAGCGCCGCACCACCACCGGGTGGGCTCGAACCTCAAACTTTTCGGTTAACAGCCGATCACGCTAGCCAATTGCGCCACGGAGACAGTTCTGCTCCACTCTCACCACCATCAGAACATATCTTCAAAGCTATCAGCCCACAGAAAAAAAAGCGCCGCACAACCACCGGGTAGGCTCGAACCTCCAACGTTTCGGTTAACAGCCGATCGCGCTAGCCAATTGCGCCACGAAGACAGTCCTGCTCCACTCTCACCACCATAAGAACATATCTTCAAAGCTATCAGCCCAAAGAAAAAAAGCGCCGCACCACCACCGGGTGGGCTCGAACCTCCAACCTTTCGGTTACCAGCCAATCGCGCTAGCCAATTGCCCCACGGAGACAGTCGTGCTCCACTCTCACCACCGTCAGAACATTTCTTCAGAGCTATCACCCCAAAGAAAAAAAAAGCACCGCACCACCACCGGTAGGGCTCGAACCTCCAACCTTTCGGTTAACAGCCGATCGCGCTAGCCCATTGCGCCACGGAGACACTCCTGCTCCACTCTCACCACCATCAGAACATATCTTCAAAGCTATCAGCCCAAAGAAAAAAAGCGCCATACCACCACCGGGCGGGCTCGAACCTCCGACCTTTTGGTTAACAGCTGATCGCGCTAGCCAATCGCGCCATGGAGACAGTCCTGCTCCACTCTCACCACCATCACACATATCTTCAAAGCTATCAGCTCAAAGAAAAAAAAGCGCCGCACCACCTCCGGGTGGGCTCGAACCTCCAACTTTTCGGTTAACAGCCGATCACGCTAGCCAATTGCGCCACGGAGACAGTCCTGCTCCACTCTCACCACCATCAGAACATATCTTCAAAGCTATCAGCTCACAGAAAAAAAAGTGCCGCACAACCACAGGGTAGGCTCGAACCTCCAACTTTTTGGTTAACAGCCGATCGCGCTAGCCAATTGCGCCATGGAGACAGTCCTGCTCCACTCTCACCACCATAAGAACATATCTTCAAAGCTATCAGCCCAAAGAAAAAAAAAGCGCCGCACCACCACCGGGTCGGCTCGAACCTCCGACCTTTTGGATAACAGCCGATCGCTCTAGCTAATTGCGCCACGGAGACAGTCCTGCTCCACTCTCACCACCATCAGAACATATCTTCAAAGCTATCAGCCCAAAGAAAAAAAAGCGCCGCACCACCACCGGGTGGGCTCGAACCTCCAACTTTTCGGTTAACAGCCGATCACGCTAGCGAATTGCGCCACGGAGACAGTCCTGCTCCACTTTCACCACCGCCATAACATATCTTCAAAGCTATCAGCCCAAAGAAAAAAAAGCGCCGCACCACCACCGGGTGGGCTCGAACCTCCAACTTCTCGGTTAACAGCCGATCACGCTAGCCAATTGCGCCACGGAGACAGTTCTGCTCCACTCTCACCACCATCAGAACATATCTTCAAAGCTATCAGCCCACAGAAAAAAAAGCGCCGCACAACCACCGGGTAGGCTCGAACCTCCAACTTTTCGGTTAACAGCCGATCGCGCTAGCCAATTGCGCCACGGAGACAGTCCTGCTCCAATCTCACCACCATAAGAACATATCTTCAAAGCTGTCAGCCCAAAGAAAAAAAAGCGCCGCACCACCACCGGGTGGGCTCGAACTTCCAACCTTTCGGTTAACAGCCAATCGCGCTAGCCAATTGCCCCACAGAGACAGTCGTGCTCCTCTCTCACCACCGTCAGAACATTTCTTCAGAGCTATCACCCCCCCAAAAAAAGCACCGCACCACCACCGGTTGGGCTCGAACCTCCAAACTTTCGGTTAACAGCCGATCGCACTAGCAAATTGCGCCACGGAAACAGTCCTGCTCCACTCTCACCACCATCAGAACATATCTTCAAAGCTATCAGCCCAAAGAAAAAAAGCGCCATACCACCACCGGGTGGGCTCGAACCTCCGACCTTTTGGTTAACAGCCGATCGCGCTAGCCAATCGCGCCATGGAGACAGTCCTGCTCCACTCTCACCACCATCACACATATCTTCAAAGCTATCAGCCCAAAGAAAAAAAAAGCGCCGCACCACCACCGGGTGGGCTCGAAACTCCAACTTTTCATTTAACAGCCGATCACGCTAGCCAATTGCGCCACGGAGGCAGTCCTGCTCCACTCTCACCACCATCAGAACATATCTTCAAAGCTATCAGCTCACAGAAAAAAAAAGCGCCGCACAACCACCGGGTAGGCTCGAACTTCCGACCTTTTGGTTAACAGCCGATCGCTCTAGCCAATTGCGCCACGGAGACAGTCCTGCTCCACTCTCACCACCATCAGAACATATCTTCAAAGCTATCAGCCCAAAGAAAAAAAAGCGCCGCACCACCACCGTGTGGGCTCGAACCTCCAACTTTTCGGTTAAGAGCCGATCACGCTAGCCAATTGCGCCACGGAGACAGTGCTGCTCCACTCTCACCACCATCATAACATATCTTTAAAGCTATCAGCCCAAAGAAAAAAAAGCGCCGCACCACCACCGGGTGGGCTCGAACCTCCAACTTTTCGGTTAACAGCCGATCACGCTAGCCAATTGCGCCACGGAGACAGTCCTGCTCCACTCTCACCACCATCAGAACATATCTTCAAAGCTATCAGCCCACAGAAAAAAAAGCGCCGCACCACCACCGGGTGGGCTCGAACCTCCGACCTTTTGGTTAACAGCCGATCGCTCTACCCAATATCGCCACGGAGACTGTCCTGCTCCACTCTCACCACCATCAGAACATATCTTCAAAGCTATCAGCCCAAAGAAAAAAAGCGCCGCACCAACACCGGGTGGGCTCGAACCTCCAACTTTTCGGTTAACAGCCGATTGCGCTAGCCAATTGCCCCACGGAGACAGTCGTGCTCCACTCTCACCACCATCAGAACATTTCTTCAGAGCGATCACCCCAAAGAAAAAAATAGCGCCGCACCACCACCGGTTGGGCTCGAACCTCCAACTTTTCGGTTAACAGCCGATCGCGCTAGCCAATTGCACCACGAAGACAGTCCTGCTCCACTCTCACCACCATCAGAACATATCTTCAAAGCCATTACCGCAAAGAAAAAAGCAACACACCACTCCCGGGAGGGCTCGAAACTCCAACCTTTCGGTTAACAGCCGATCGCGCTAGCCAATTGCCCCACGGAGACAGTCGTGCTCCACTCTCACCACCATCAGAACATTTCTTCAAAGCTATCAGCCCAAAGAAAAAAAAGCGCCGCACCACCACCGGGTGGGCTCGAACCTCCAACTTCTCGGTTAACAGCCGATCACGCTAGCCAATTGCGCCACGGAGACAGTTCTGCTCCACTCTCACCACCATCAGAACATATCTTCAAAGCTATCAGCCCACAGAAAAAAAAGCGCCGCACAACCACCGGGTAGGCTCGAACCTCCAACTTTTCGGTTAACAGCCGATCGCGCTAGCCAATTGCGCCACGGAGACAGTCCTGCTCCAATCTCACCACCATAAGAACATATCTTCAAAGCTGTCAGCCCAAAGAAAAAAAAGCGCCGCACCACCACCGGGTGGGCTCGAACTTCCAACCTTTCGGTTAACAGCCAATCGCGCTAGCCAATTGCCCCACAGAGACAGTCGTGCTCCTCTCTCACCACCGTCAGAACATTTCTTCAGAGCTATCACCCCCCCAAAAAAAGCACCGCACCACCACCGGTTGGGCTCGAACCTCCAAACTTTCGGTTAACAGCCGATCGCACTAGCAAATTGCGCCACGGAAACAGTCCTGCTCCACTCTCACCACCATCAGAACATATCTTCAAAGCTATCAGCCCAAAGAAAAAAAGCGCCATACCACCACCGGGTGGGCTCGAACCTCCGACCTTTTGGTTAACAGCCGATCGCGCTAGCCAATCGCGCCATGGAGACAGTCCTGCTCCACTCTCACCACCATCACACATATCTTCAAAGCTATCAGCCCAAAGAAAAAAAAAGCGCCGCACCACCACCGGGTGGGCTCGAAACTCCAACTTTTCATTTAACAGCCGATCACGCTAGCCAATTGCGCCACGGAGGCAGTCCTGCTCCACTCTCACCACCATCAGAACATATCTTCAAAGCTATCAGCTCACAGAAAAAAAAAGCGCCGCACAACCACCGGGTAGGCTCGAACTTCCGACCTTTTGGTTAACAGCCGATCGCTCTAGCCAATTGCGCCACGGAGACAGTCCTGCTCCACTCTCACCACCATCAGAACATATCTTCAAAGCTATCAGCCCAAAGAAAAAAAAGCGCCGCACCACCACCGTGTGGGCTCGAACCTCCAACTTTTCGGTTAAGAGCCGATCACGCTAGCCAATTGCGCCACGGAGACAGTGCTGCTCCACTCTCACCACCATCATAACATATCTTTAAAGCTATCAGCCCAAAGAAAAAAAAGCGCCGCACCACCACCGGGTGGGCTCGAACCTCCAACTTTTCGGTTAACAGCCGATCACGCTAGCCAATTGCGCCACGGAGACAGTCCTGCTCCACTCTCACCACCATCAGAACATATCTTCAAAGCTATCAGCCCACAGAAAAAAAAGCGCCGCACCACCACCGGGTGGGCTCGAACCTCCGACCTTTTGGTTAACAGCCGATCGCTCTACCCAATATCGCCACGGAGACTGTCCTGCTCCACTCTCACCACCATCAGAACATATCTTCAAAGCTATCAGCCCAAAGAAAAAAAGCGCCGCACCAACACCGGGTGGGCTCGAACCTCCAACTTTTCGGTTAACAGCCGATTGCGCTAGCCAATTGCCCCACGGAGACAGTCGTGCTCCACTCTCACCACCATCAGAACATTTCTTCAGAGCGATCACCCCAAAGAAAAAAATAGCGCCGCACCACCACCGGTTGGGCTCGAACCTCCAACTTTTCGGTTAACAGCCGATCGCGCTAGCCAATTGCACCACGAAGACAGTCCTGCTCCACTCTCACCACCATCAGAACATATCTTCAAAGCCATTACCGCAAAGAAAAAAGCAACACACCACTCCCGGGAGGGCTCGAAACTCCAACCTTTCGGTTAACAGCCGATCGCGCTAGCCCATTGCGCCACGGAGGCAGTCTTGCTCCACTCTCACCATCATCAGAACATATCTTCAAAGCTATCAGCGCAAAGAAAAAAAAGCGCCGCACCCCCACCGGTTGGGCTCGAACCTCCAACCTTTCGGTTAACAGCCGATCGCGCTAGCGAATTGCGCCACAAAGACAGTCCTGCTCCACTCTCACCACCATCAGAACATATCTTCAAAGCTATTACCGCAAAGAAAAAAGCAACACACCACTCCCGGGGGGGGGCTCAAAACTCCAACCTTTCGATCAACAGCTGATCGCGCTAGCCCATTGCGCCACGGAGACAGTCTTGCTCCACTCTCACCACCATCAGAACATATCTTCAAAGCTATCAGCGCAAAGAAAAAAGCAACACACCACTCCCGAGAGGGCTCGAAACTCCAACCTTTCGATCAACAGCCGATCGCGCTAGCCAATCGCGCCATGGAGACAGTCCTGCTCCACTCTCACCACCATCACACATATCTTCAAAGCTATCAGCCCAAAGAAAAAAAAAGCGCCGGACCACCACTGGGTGGGCTCGATCCTCCAACTTTTCATTTAACAGCCGATCACGCTAGCCAATTGCGCCACGGAGACAGTCCTGCTCCACTCTCACCACCATCAGAACATATCTTCAAAGCTATCAGCCCAAAGAAAAAAAAGCGCCGCACCACCACCGAGTGGGCTCGAACCTCCAACTTTTCGGTTAAGAGCCGATTGCGCTAGCCCATTGCGCCACGGAGACAGTCTTGCTCCACTCTCACCACCATCAGAACATATCTTCAAAGCTATCAGCGCAAAGAAAAAAGCAACACACCACTCCCGAGAGGGCTCGAAACTCCAACCTTTCGATCAACAGCTGATCGCGCTAGCCCATTGCGCCACGGAGACAGTCTTGCTCATCTCTCACCACCATCAGAACATATCTTCAAAGCTATCAACCCAAAGAAAAAAAGCACCCCACCACCACCGGGTGGGCTCGAACCTCCAACTTTTCGGTTAACAGCCGATCGCGCTGTCCAATTGCGCCACAAAGACAGTCCTGCTCCACTCTCACCACCATCAGAACATATCTTCAAAGCTATTACCGCAAAGAAAAAAGCAACACACCACTCCCGGGAGGGCTCAAAACTCCAACCTTTCGGTTAACAGCCGATTGCGCTAGCCCATTGCGCCACGGAGACAGTCTTGCTCCACTCTCACCACCATCAGAACATATCTTCAAAGCTATCAGCGCAAAGAAAAAAGCAACACACCACTCCCGGGAGGGCTCAAAACTCCAACCTTTCGGTCAACAGCCGATCGCGCTAGCCAATTGCGCCACGGAGACAGTCTTGCTCCACTCTCACCATCATCAGAACATATCTTCAAAGCTATCAGCCCAAAGAAAAAAAGCACCCCACCACCACCGGTTGGGCTCGAACCTCCAACTTTTCGGTTAACAGCCGATCACGCTAGCCAATTGCGCCACGGAGGCAGTCCTGCTCCACTCTCACCACCATGAGAACATATCTTCAAAGCTATCAGCCCACAGAAAAAAAAGCGCCGCACAACCACCGGGTAGGCTCGAACCTCCGACCTTTTGTTTAACAGCCGATCGCTCTAGCTAATTGCTCCACGGAGACAGTCCTGCTCCACTCTCACCACCATCAGAACATATCTTCAAAGCTATCAGCCCAAAGAAAAAAAAAGCGCCGCACCACCACCGGGTGGGCTCGAACCTCCAACTTTTCGGTTAAGAGCCGATTGCGCTAGCCCATTGCGCCACGAAGACAGTCTTGCTCCACTCTCACCACCATCAGAACACATCTTCAAAGCTATCAGCGCAAAGAAAAAAGCAACACACCACTCCCGAGAGGGCTCGAAACTTCAACCTTTCGATCAACAGCTGATCGCGCTAGCCCATTGCGCCACGGAGACAGTCTTGCTCATCTCTCACCACCATCAGAACATATCTTCAAAGCTATCAGCCCAAAGAAAAAAAGCACCCCACCACCACCAGTTGGGCTCGAACCTCCAACTTTTCGGTTAACAGCCGATCGCGCTGGCCAATTGCGCCACGGAGACAGTCTTGCTCCACTCTCACCACCATCAGAACATAACTTCAAAGCTATCAGCGCAAAGAAAAAAGCAACACACCACTCCCGGGAGGGCTCAAAACTCCAACCTTTCGGTCAACAGCCGATCGCGCTAGCCCATTGCGCCACGGAGACAGCTTGCTCCACTCTCACCATCATCAGAACATATCTTCAAAGCTATCAGTGCAAAGAAAAAAAAGCGCCGCACCCCCACCGGTTGGGCTCGAACCTCCAACCTTTAGGTTAACAGCCGATCGCGCTAGCCAATTGCGCCACGAAGACAGTCCTGCTCCACTCTCACCACCATCAGAACATATCTTCAAAGCTATTACCGCAAAGAAAGAAGCAACACACCACTCCCGGGAGGGCTCAAAACTCCAACCTTTCGGTTACCAGCCGATTGCCGTAGCCCATTGCGCCACGGAGACAGTCTTGCTCCACTATCACCACCATCAGAACATATCTTCAAAGCTATCAGCGCAAAGAAAAAAGTAACACACCACTCCCGGGAGGGCTCAAAACTCCAACCTTTCGGTCAACAGCCGATCGCGCTAGCCCATTGCGCCACGGAGACAGTCTTGCTCATCTCTCACCACCATCAGAACATATCTTCAAAGCTATCAGCCCAAAGAAAAAAAGCACCGCACCACCACCGGGTGGGCTCGAACCCCCAACCTTTCGGTTAACAGCCGATCGCGCTAGCCAATTGCGCCACTGAGACAGTCCGTTCCACTCTCACCACCATCAGAGCATATCTTCAAAGCTATCAGCCCAAAGAAAAAAAACCACCGCACCACCACCGCGGGGGCTCGAACCTCCAACCTTTCGGTTAACAGCCAATCGCGCTAGCCAGTTGCGCCACGGAGACAGTCCTGCTCCACTCTCACCACCATCAGAACATATCTTCAAAGCTATCAGCCCAAAGAAAAAAAAGCGCCGCACCACCACCGGGTGGGCTCGAACCTCCAACTTTTCGGTTAACAGCCGATCACGCTAGCCAATTGCGCCACGGAGACAGTCCTGCTCCACTCTCACCACCATCAGAACATATCTTCAAAGCTATCAGCGCAAAGAAAAAAGCAACACACCACTCCCGGGAGGGATCGAAACTCCAACCTTTCAGTTAACAGCCGATCGCGCTAGCCAATTGTGCCACGGAGACAGTCCTGCTCTACTCTCACCACCATCAGAACATATCTTCAAAGCTATCAGCCCCAAAAAAAGCGCCGCACCACCGCCGGGTGGGCTCGAAACTCCAACCTTTCGGTTAACAGCCGATCGCGCTAGCCAATTGCGCCACGGAGACAGTCCTGCTCCACTCTCACCACCATCAGAACATATCTTCAAAGCTATCAGCCCAAAGAAAAAAAGCGCCATACAACCACCGGGTGGGCTCGAACCTCCGACCTTTTGATTAACAGCCGATCGCGCTAGCCAATTTGGCCATGGAGACAGTCCTGCTCCACTCTCACCACCATCAGAACATATCTCAAAGCTATCAGCCCAAAGAAAAAAAAAGCGCCGCACTACCACCGGGTGGGCTCGAACCTCCAACTTTTCGGTTAACAGCCGATCACGCTAGCCAATTGCGCCATGGATACAGTCCTGCTCCACTCTCACCACCATCAGAACATATCTTCAAAGCTATCAGCCCACAGAGAAAAAAGCGCCACACAACCACCGGGTAGGCTCGAACCTCCCACTTTTCGGTTAACTGCCGATCGCACTAGCCAATTGCGCCACGGAGACAGTCCTGCTCCACTCTCACCACCATAAGAACATATCTTCAAAGCTATCAGCCCAAAGAAAAAAAAGCGCCGCACCACCACTGGGTGGGCTCGAACCTCCGACCTTTTGGTTAACAGCCGATCGCGCTAGCCAATTGCGCCACGGAGACGGTCCTGCTCCAGTCTCACCACCATCAGAACATATCTTCAAAGCTATCTGCGCAAAGAAAAAAAAGCGCCGCACCACCACCGGTTGGGCTCGAACCTCCAACCTTTCGGTTAACAGCCGATCGCGCTAGCCAATTGCGCCACGGAAACAGTCCTGCTCCACTCTCACCACCATAAGAACATATCTTCAAAGCTATCACCCCAAAGAGAAAAAAGCACCGCACCACCACCGGTTGGGCTCGAATCTCCAACCTTTCGGTTAACAGCCGATCGCGCTAGCCAATCGCGCCATGGAGACAGTCCTGCTCCACTCTCACCACCATCACACATATCTTCAAAGCTATCAGCCCAAAGAAAAAAAAGCGCCGCACCACCACCGGGTGGGGTCGAACCTCCAACTTTTCGGTTAACAGCCGATCACGCTAGCCAATTGCGCCACGGAGACAGTCCTGCTCCACTCTCACCACCATCAGAACATCTTCAAAGCTATCAGCGCAAAGAAAAAAGCAACACACCACTCCCGGGAGGGATCGAAACTCCAACCTTTCAGTTAACAGCCGATCGCGCTAGCCAATTGCGCCACGGAGACAGTCCTGCTCTACTCTCACCATCATCAGAACATATCTTCAAAGCTATCAGCCCCAAAAAAAGCGCCGCACCACCGCCGGGTGGGCTCGAAACTCCAACCTTTCGGTTAACAGCCGATCGCGCTAGCCAATTGCGCCACGGAGACAGTCCTGCTCCACTCTCACCACCATCAGAACATATCTTCAAAGCTATCAGCCCAAAGAAAAAAAGCGCCATACCACCACCGGGTGGGCTCGAACCTCCAACTTTTCGGTTAACAGCCGATCACGCTAGCCAATTGCGCCATGGAGACAGTCCTGCTCCACTCTCACCACCATCAGAACATATCTTCAAAGCTATCAGCCCACAGAGAAAAAAGCGCCGCACAACCACCGGGTAGGCTCGAACCTCCCACTTTTCGGTTAACAGCCGATCGCACTAGCCAATTGCGCCACGGAGACAGTCCTGCTCCACTCTCACCACCATAAGAACATATCTTCAAAGCTATCAGCCCAAAGAAAAAAAAGCGCCGCACCACCACTGGGTGGGCTCGAACCTCCGACCTTTTGGTTAACAGCCGATCGCGCTAGCCAATTGCGCCACGGAGACGGTCCTGCTCCAGTCTCACCACCATCAGGACATATCTTCAAAGCTATCTGCGCAAAGAAAAAAAGCGCCGCACCACCACCGGTTGCGCTCGAACCTCCAACCTTTCGGTTAACAGCCGATCGCGCTAGCCAATTGCGCCACGGAAACAGTCCTGCTCCACTCTCACCACCATAAGAGCATATCTTCAAAGCTATCAGCCCAAAGAAAAAAAGCGCTGCACCACCACCGGGTGGGCTCGAACCTCCGACCTTTTGGATAACAGCCGATCGCTCTAGCTAATTGCGCCACGGAGACAGTCCTGCTCCACTCTCACCACCATCAGAACATATCTTCAAAGCTATCAGCCCAAAGAAAAAAAAGCGCCGCACCACCACCGGGTGGGCTCGAACCTCCAACTTTTCGGTTAACAGCCGATCACGCTAGCCAATTGCGCCACGGAGACAGTCGTGCTTCACTCTCACCACCGTCAGAACATTTCTTCAGAGCTATCACCCCAAAGAGAAAAAAGCACCGCACCACCACCGGTTGGGCTCGAACCTCCAACCTTTCGGTTAACAGCCGATCGCGCTAGCCAATCGCGCCATGGAGACAGTCCTGCTACACTCTCACCACCATCACACATATCTTCAAAGCTATCAGCCCAAAGAAAAAAAAAGCGCCGCACCACCACCGGGTGGGCTCGAACCTCCAACTTTTCGGTTAACAGCCGATCACGCTAGCCAATTGCGCCACAGAGACAGTCCTGCTCCACTTTCACCACCATCAGAACATATCTTCAAAGCTATCAGCCCACAGAAAAAAAAGCGCCGCACAACCACCGGGTAGGCTCGAACCTCCAACTTTTCAGTTAACAGCCGATCGCGCTAGCCAATTGCGCCACGGAGACAGTCCTGCTCCACTCTCACCACCATAAGAACATATCTTCAAAGCTATCAGCCCAAAGAAAAAAAAGTGCCGCACCACCACCGGGTGGGCTCGAACCTCCGACCTTTTGGATAACAGCCGATCGCTCTAGCTAATTGCGCCACGGAGACAGTCCTGCTCCACTCTCACCACCATCAGAACATACCTTCAAAGCTATCAGCCCAAAGAAAAAAAGCGCCGCACCACCACCGGGTGGGCTCGAACTTCCAACTTTTCGGTTAACAGCCGATCACGCTAGCCAATTGCGCCACGGAGACAGTTCTGCTCCACTCTCACCACCATCAGAACATATCTTCAAAGCTATCAGCCCACAGAAAAAAAGCGCCGCACAACCACCGGGTAGGCTCGAACCTCCAACTTTTCGGTTAACAGCCGATCGCGCTAGCCCATTGCGCCACGGAGACAGTCCTGCTCTACTCTCACCACCATCAGAACATATCTTCAAAGGTATCAGCCCAAAGAAAAAAAAGCGCTGCACCACCACTGGGTGAGCTCGAACATCCGGCTTTTCGGTTAACAGCTGATCGCGCTAGCCAATTGCGCCACGGAGACAGTCCTGCTTCACTCTCACCACCATCAGAACATAACTTCAAAGCTATCAGCCCAAAGAAAAATAACCACCGCACCACCACCGGGTGGGCTCGAACCTCCAACCTTTCGGTTAACAGCCAATCGCGCTAGCCAATTGCGCCACGGAGACAGTCCTGCTCCACTCTCACCACCATCAGTACATATCTTCAAAGCTATCAGCACAAAGAAAAAAAAGCGCCGCACCACCACCGGGTGGGCTCGAACCTCCAACCTTTCGGTTAACAGCCGATCGCGCTAGCCAACTGCGCCACAGAGACAGTCGTGCTCCACTCTCACCACCATCAGAACATATCTTCAAAGCTATCAGCGCAAAGAAAAAAGCAACACACCACTCCCGGGAGGGATCGAAACTCCAACCTTTCTGTTAACAGCCGATCGCGCTAACCAATTGCGCCACGGAGACAGTCCTGCTCCACACTCACCACCATCAGAACATATCTTCAAAGCTATCAGCCCAAAGAATAAAAGCGCCATACCATCACCGGGTGGGCTCGAACCTCCGACCTTTTGGTTAACAGCCGATCGTGCTAGCCAATTGCGCCATGGAGACAGCCCTGCTCCACTCTCACCACCATCAGAACATATCTTGAAAGCTATCAGCCCCAAGAAAAAAAGCGCCGCACCACCACCGGGTGGGCTCGAACCTCCAACCTTTCGGTTAACAGCCGATCGCGCAAGCCAATTGCGCCACGGAGACAGTCCTGCTCCACTCTCACCACCATCAGAACATATCTTCAAAGCTATCCGCCCAAAGAAAAAAAAAGCACCGCACCACCACCGATTGGGCTCGAACCTCCGACCTTTTGGTTAACAGCCCATCGCGCTAGCCGATTGCGCACGGAGACAGTCCTGCTCCACTCTCACCACCATCAGAACATATCTTCAAAGCTATCAGAAAACAGAAAAAAAAGCGCCGCACCACCACCGGGTGGGCTCGAACCTCCAACCTTTCGGTTAATAGCCGATCGCGCAAGCCAATTGCGCCACGGAGACAGTCCTGCTCAACTCTCACCATCACCAGAACATATCTTCAAAGCTATCAGCCCAAAGAAAAAAAAGCACCGCACCACCACCGGGAGGGCTCGAACCTCCAACTTTCCGGTTAACAGCCGATCACGCTAGCCAATTTGGCCACGGAGTCAGTCCTGCTCCACTCTCACCACCATCAGAAAATATCTTCAAAGCAATCAGCCCAAAGAAAAAAAAGCGCCGCACCACCACCGGGTGGGCTCAAACCTCCAACTTTTCGGTTAACAGCCGATCACGCTAGCCAATTGCGCAACGGAGACAGTCCTGCCCACTCTCACCGCCATCAGAACATATCTTCAAAGCTATCAGCCCACAGAAAAAAAGCGCCGCGCAACCACCGGGTAGGCTCGAACCTCCAACTTTTAGGTTAACAGCCGATCGCGCTAGCCAATTGCGCTACGGAGACAGTCCTGCTCAACTCTCACCACCATAAGAACATATCTTCAAAGCTATCAGCCCAAAGAAAAAAAAGCGCCGCACCACCACCGGTTGCGCTCGAACCTCCAACCGTTCGGTTAACAGCCGATCGCGCTAGCCAATTGCGCCAAGAAGACAGTCCTGCTCCACTCTCACCACCATCAGAACATATCTTCAAAGCTATTACCGCAAAGAAAAAAGCAACACACCACTCCCGGGAGGGCTCGAAACTCCAACCTTTCGGTTAACACCCGATCGCGCTAGCCCATTGCGCTACGGAGGCAGTCTTGCTCCACTCTCACCATCATCAGAACATATCTTCAAAGCTAAAAGCCCAAAGAAAAAAAAGCGCCATACCACCACCAGGTGGGCTCGAACCTCCGACCTTTTGATTAACAGCCCATCGCGCTAGCCAATTGCGCCATGGAGACAGTCCTGCACCACTCTCACCACCATCAGAACATATCTTCAAAGCTATCAGCCCAAAGAAAAAAAACGCCGCACCACCACCGGGTGGGCTCGAACCTCCAACTTTTCGGTTAACAGCCGATCACGCTAGCCAATTGCGCTACGGAGACAGTCCTGCTTCACTCTCACCACCATCAGAACATATCTTCAAAGCTATCAGCACAAAGAAAAAAAAAGCGCCCCAGCACCACCGGGTGGGCTCGAACCTCCAACTTTTCGGTTAACAGCCGATCACGCTAGCCAATTGCGCCACGGAGACAGTCCTGCTTCACTCTCACCACCATCATAACATATCTTCAAAGCTATCAGCCAAAAAAAAAGCGCCGCACCACCACCGGGTGGGCTCGAAACTCCAACCTTTTGGTTAACTGCCGATCGCGCTAGCCAATGGCGCCACGGAGACAGTCCTGCTCCACTCTTACCACCATTGGAACATATCTTTAAAGCTATCAGCCCAAAGAAAAAAAAAAGCGCCGCACCACCAACGGGTGGACTCGAACCTCAAACTTTCCGGTTAACAGCCGATCACGCTAGCCAATTGCGCCACGGAGACAGTCCTGCTCCACTCTCACCATCATCAGAACATATCTTCAAAGCTATCAGCACAAAGAAAAAAAAGCGCCCCAGCATCACCGGGTGGGCTCGAACTTCCAACCTTTCGGTTAACAGCCGATCGCGCTAGCCAACTGCGCCAAGGAGACAGTCGTGCTCCACTCTCACCACCATCAGAACATATCTTCAAAGCTATCAGCGCAAAGAAAAAAGCAACACACCACTCCAGGGAGGGCTCGAAACTCCAACCTTTCGGTTAACAGCCGATCGCGCTAGCCAATGGCGCCACGGAGACAGTCCTGCTCCACTCTTACCACCATTAGAACATATCTTCAAAGCTATCAGCCCAAAGAAAAAAAAAGCGCCGCACCACCAACGGGTGGGCTCGAACCTTCAACTTTCCGGTTAACAGCCGATCACGCTAGCCAATTGGGCCACGCAGACAGTCCTGCTCCACTCTCACCACCATCAGAAAATATCTTCAAGGCTATTACCGCAAAGAAAAAAGCAACACACCCCTCCCGGGAGGGCTCGAAACTCCAACCTTTCGGTTAACAGCCGATCGCGCTAGCCCATTGCGCTACGGAGGCAGTCTTGCTCCACTCTCACCATCATCAGAACATATCTTCAAAGCTATCAGCGCAAGGAAAAAAAGCGCTGCACCACCACCAGGTGGGCTCGAACCTCCAACCTTTCGGTTAACAGCCGATCGCGCTAGCCCATTGCGCCACGGAGACAGTCTTGCTCCACTCTCACCACCATCAGAACATATCTTCAAAGCCATCAGCGCAAAGAAAAAAGCAACACACGACTCCCGGGAGGGCTCGAAACTCCAACCTTTCGGTCAGCAGCCGATCGCGCTAGCCCATCGCGCCACGGAGACAGTACTGCTCCACTCTCACCACCATCAGAACATATCTTCAAAGCTATCAGCCCAAAGAAAAAAAAGCGCCATACCACCACCGGGTGGGCTCGAACCTCCGACCTTTTGATTAACAGCCCATCGCGCTAGCCAATTGCGCCATGGAGAAAGTCCTGCACTACTCTCACCACCATCAGAACATATCTTCAAAGCTATCAGCCCAAAGAAAAAAAAGCGCCGCACCACCACCAGGTGGGCTCGAACCTCCAACTTTTCGGTTAACAGCCGATCACGCTAGCCAATTGCGCCAAGGAGACAGTCGTGCTCCACTCTCACCATCATCAGAACATATCTTCAAAGCTATCAGCGCAAAGAAAAAAGCAACACAACACTCCAGGAGGGCTCGAACCTCCAACCTTTCGGTTAACAGCCGATCGCGCTAGCCCATTGCGCCACGGAGACAGTCTTGCTCCACTCTCACCACCATCAGAACATATCTTCAAAGCTATCAGCGCAAAGAAAAAAGCAACACACCACTCCCGGGAGGGCTCGAAACTCCAACCTTTCGGTTAACAGCCGATCACGCTAGCCCATTGCGCTACGGAGGCAGTCTTGCTTCACTCTCACCATCATCAGAACATATCTTCAAAGCTATCAGCGCAAGGAAAAAAAGCGCTGCACCACCACCATGTGGGCTCGAACCTCCAACCTTTCGGTTAACAGCCGATCGCGGTAGCCCTTTGCGCCACGGAGACAGTCTTGCTCCACTCTCACCACCATCAGAACATATCTTCAAAGCTCTCAGCGCAAAGACAAAAGCAACAAACCACTCCCGGGAGGGCTCGAAACTCCAACCTTTCGGTCAACAGCCGATCGCGCTAGCCAATTGCGCCACGGAGACAGTACTGCTCCACTCTCACCACCATCAGAACATATCTTCAGAGCTATCAGCCCAAAGAAAAAAAAGCGCCATACCACCACCGGGTGGGCTCGAACCTCCGACCTTTTGATTAACGGCCCATCGCGCTAGCCAATTGCGCCATGGAGAAAGTCCTGCACCACTCAACCACCATCAGAACATATCGTCAAAGCTATCAGCCCAAAGAAAAAAAAGCGCCGCACCACCAACGGGTGGACTCGAACCTCCAACTTTCCGGTTAACAGCCGATCACGCTAGCCAATTGCGCCACGGAGACAGTCCTGCTCCACTCTCACCACCATCAGAACTTATCTTCAAAGCTATCAGCACAAAGAAAAAAAGCGCCCCAGCATCACCGGGTGGGCTCGAACCTCCAACCTTTCGTTTAACAGCCGATCGCGCTAGCCAACTGCGCCACGAAGACAGTCCTGCTCCACTCTCACCACCATCAGAACATATCTTCAAAGCTATAACCGCAAAAAAAAAAGCAACACACCACTCCCGGAAGGGCTCGAAACTCCAACCTTTCGGTTAAAAGCCGATCACGCTAGCCAATTGCGCCACGGAGACAGTCCTGCTTCACTCTCATCACCATCAGAACATATCTTCAAAGCTATCAGCACAAAGAAAAAAAAGCGCCCCAGCATCACCGGGTGGGCTCGAACTTCCAACCTTTCGGTTAACAGCCGATCGCGCTAGCCAACTGCGCCAAGGAGACAGTCGTGCTCCACTCTCACCACCATCAGAACATATCTTCAAAGCTATCAGCGCAAAGAAAAAAGCAACACACCACTCCAGGGAGGGCTCGAAACTCCAACCTTTCGGTTAACAGCCGATCGCGCTAGCCAATGGCGCCACGGAGACAGTCCTGGTCCACTCTTACCACCATTAGAACATATCTTCAAAGCTATCAGCCCAAAGAAAAAAAAGCGCCGCACCACCAACGGGTGGGCTCGAACCTCCAACTTTCCGGTTAACAGCCGATCACGCTAGCCAATTGCGCCACGGAGACAGTCCTGCTTCACGCTCACCCCCATCAGAACATATCTTCAAAGCTATCAGCCCAAAGAAAAAAAAGCGCTGCACCACCACCGGGTGGGGTGGGCTCGAAACTCCAACCTTTCGGTTAACTGCCGATTGCGCTAACCAACGGCGCCACGGAGACAGTCCTTCTCCACTCTTACCACCATTAGAACATATCTTCAGAGCTATCAGCCCAAAGAAAAAAAGCGCCATACCACCACCGGGTGGGCTCGAACCTCCGACCTTTTGATTAACGGCCCATCGCGCTAGCCAATTGCGCCATGGAGAAAGTCCTGCACCACTCAACCACCATCAGAACATATCGTCAAAGCTATCAGCCCAAAGAAAAAAAAGCGCCGCACCACCAACGGGTGGACTCGAACCTCCAACTTTCCGGTTAACAGCCGATCACGCTAGCCAATTGCGCCACGGAGACAGTCCTGCTCCACTCTCACCACCATCAGAACTTATCTTCAAAGCTATCAGCACAAAGAAAAAAAGCGCCCCAGCATCACCGGGTGGGCTCGAACCTCCAACCTTTCGTTTAACAGCCGATCGCGCTAGCCAACTGCGCCACGAAGACAGTCCTGCTCCACTCTCACCACCATCAGAACATATCTTCAAAGCTATAACCGCAAAGAAAAAAGCAACACACCACTCCCGGAAGGGCTCGAAACTCCAACCTTTCGGTTAAAAGCCGATCACGCTAGCCAATTGCGCCACGGAGACAGTCCTGCTTCACTCTCATCACCATCAGAACATATCTTCAAAGCTATCAGCACAAAGAAAAAAAAGCGCCCCAGCATCACCGGGTGGGCTCGAACTTCCAACCTTTCGGTTAACAGCCGATCGCGCTAGCCAACTGCGCCAAGGAGACAGTCGTGCTCCACTCTCACCACCATCAGAACATATCTTCAAAGCTATCAGCGCAAAGAAAAAAGCAACACACCACTCCAGGGAGGGCTCGAAACTCCAACCTTTCGGTTAACAGCCGATCGCGCTAGCCAATGGCGCCACGGAGACAGTCCTGCTCCACTCTTACCACCATTAGAACATATCTTCAAAGCTATCAGCCCAAAGAAAAAAAAGCGCCGCACCACCAACGGGTGGGCTCGAACCTCCAACTTTCCGGTTAACAGCCGATCACGCTAGCCAATTGCGCCACGGAGACAGTCCTGCTTCACGCTCACCCCCATCAGAACATATCTTCAAAGCTATCAGCCCAAAGAAAAAAAAGCGCTGCACCACCACCGGGTGGGGTGGGCTCGAAACTCCAACCTTTCGGTTAACTGCCGATTGCGCTAACCAATGGCGCCACGGAGACAGTCCTTCTCCACTCTTACCACCATTAGAACATATCTTCAAAGCTATCAGCCCAAGGAAAAAAAAGCGCCGCACCACCAACGGGTGGACTCGAAGCTCCAACTTTCCGGTTAACAGCCGATCACGCTAGCCAATTGCGCCACGGAGACAGTCCTGCTCCACTCTCACCACCATCATAACTTATGTTCAAAGCTATCAGCACAAAGAAAAAAAAAGCGCCCCAGCATCACCGGGTGGGCTCGAACTTCCAACCTTTCGGTTAACAGCCGATCGCGCTAGCCAGCTGCGCCAAGGAGACAGTCGTGCTCCACTCTCACCACCATCAGAACATATCTTCAAAGCTATCAGCGCAAAGAAAAAAGCAACACACCACCACCGGGTGGGCTCAAACCTCCAACTTTTCGGTTAACAGCCGATCACGCTAGCGAATTGCGCCACGGAGACAGTCCTGCTCCACTCTCACCACCATCAGAACATATCTTCAAAGCTATCAGCCCACAGAAAAAAAGCGCCGCGCAACCACCGGCTAGGCTCGAACCTCCAACTTTTCGGTTAACAGCCGATCGCCCTAGCCAATTGCGCCACGGAGACAGTCCTGCTCCACTCTCACCATCATCAGAACATATCTTCAAAGCTATCAGCGCAAGGAAAAAAAAGCGCTGCACCACCAACGGGTGGGCTCGAACCTCCAACTTTCCGGTTAACAGCCGATCACGCTAGCCAATTGCGCCACAGAGACAGTCCTGCTTCACTCTCACCCCCATCAGAACATATCTTCAAAGCTATCAGCCCAAAGAAAAAAAAGCGCCGCACCACCACCGGGTGGGCTCGAAACTCACACCTTTCGGTTAACTGCTGATTGCGCTAGCCAATGGCGCCACGGAGACAGTCCTGCTCCACTCTTACCACCATTAGAACATATCTTCAAAGCTATCAGCCCAAAGAAAAAAAAGCGCCGCACCACCAACGGGTGGACTCGAACCTCCAACCTTTCGGTTAACAGCCGATCGCGCTAGTCCATTGCGCCACGGAGACAGTCTTGCTCCACTCTCACCACCATCAGAACATATCTTCAAAGCTATCAGCGCAAAGAAAAAAGCAACACACCACTCCCGGGAGGGCTCGAAACTCCAACCTTTCGGTTAACAGCCGATCACGCTAGCCCATTGCGCTACGGAGGCAGTCTTGCTCCACTCTCACCATCATCAGAACATATCTTCAAAGCTATCAGCGCAAGGAAAAAAAAGCGCTGCACCACCACCATGTGGGCTCGAACCTCCAACCTTTCGGTTAACAGCCGATCGCGGTAGCCCTTTGCGCCACGGAGACAGTCTTGCTCCACTCTCACCACCATCAGAACATATCTTCAAAGCTCTCAGCGCAAAGACAAAAGCAACAAACCACTCCCGGGAGGGCTCGAAACTCCAACCTTTCGGTCAACAGCCGATCGCGCTAGCCAATTGCGCCACGGAGACAGTACTGCTCCACTCTCACCACCATCAGAACATATCTTCAGAGCTATCAGCCCAAAGAAAAAAAAGCGCCATACCACCACCGGGTGGGCTCGAACCTCCGACCTTTTGATTAACGGCCCATCGCGCTAGCCAATTGCGCCATGGAGAAAGTCCTGCACCACTCAACCACCATCAGAACATATCGTCAAAGCTATCAGCCCAAAGAAAAAAAAGCGCCGCACCACCAACGGGTGGACTCGAACCTCCAACTTTCCGGTTAACAGCCGATCACGCTAGCCAATTGCGCCACGGAGACAGTCCTGCTCCACTCTCACCACCATCAGAACTTATCTTCAAAGCTATCAGCACAAAGAAAAAAAGCGCCCCAGCATCACCGGGTGGGCTCGAACCTCCAACCTTTCGTTTAACAGCCGATCGCGCTAGCCAACTGCGCCACGAAGACAGTCCTGCTCCACTCTCACCACCATCAGAACATATCTTCAAAGCTATAACCGCAAAGAAAAAAGCAACACACCACTCCCGGAAGGGCTCGAAACTCCAACCTTTCGGTTAAAAGCCGATCACGCTAGCCAATTGCGCCACGGAGACAGTCCTGCTTCACTCTCATCACCATCAGAACATATCTTCAAAGCTATCAGCACAAAGAAAAAAAAGCGCCCCAGCATCACCGGGTGGGCTAGAACTTCCAACCTTTCGGTTAACAGCCGATCGCGCTAGCCAACTGCGCCAAGGAGACAGTCGTGCTCCACTCTCACCACCATCAGAACATATCTTCAAAGCTATCAGCGCAAAGAAAAAAGCAACACACCACTCCAGGGAGGGCTCGAAACTCCAACCTTTCGGTTAACAGCCGATCGCGCTAGCCAATGGCGCCACGGAGACAGTCCTGCTCCACTCTTACCACCATTAGAACATATCTTCAAAGCTATCAGCCCAAAGAAAAAAAAGCGCCGCACCACCAACGGGTGGGCTCGAACCTCCAACTTTCCGGTTAACAGCCGATCACGCTAGCCAATTGCGCCACGGAGACAGTCCTGCTTCACGCTCACCCCCATCAGAACATATCTTCAAAGCTATCAGCCCAAAGAAAAAAAAGCGCTGCACCACCACCGGGTGGGGTGGGCTCGAAACTCCAACCTTTCGGTTAACTGCCGATTGCGCTAACCAATGACGCCACGGAGACAGTCCTTCTCCACTCTTACCACCATTAGAACATATCTTCAGAGCTATCAGCCCAAAGAAAAAAAAGCGCCATACCACCACCGGGTGGGCTCGAACCTCCGACCTTTTGATTAACGGCCCATCGCGCTAGCCAATTGCGCCATGGAGAAAGTCCTGCACCACTCAACCACCATCAGAACATATCGTCAAAGCTATCAGCCCAAAGAAAAAAAAGCGCCGCACCACCAACGGGTGGACTCGAACCTCCAACTTTCCGGTTAACAGCCGATCACGCTAGCCAATTGCGCCACGGAGACAGTCCTGCTCCACTCTCACCACCATCAGAACTTATCTTCAAAGCTATCAGCACAAAGAAAAAAAGCGCCCCAGCATCACCGGGTGGGCTCGAACCTCCAACCTTTCGTTTAACAGCCGATCGCGCTAGCCAACTGCGCCACGAAGACAGTCCTGCTCCACTCTCACCACCATCAGAACATATCTTCAAAGCTATAACCGCAAAGAAAAAAGCAACACACCACTCCCGGAAGGGCTCGAAACTCCAACCTTTCGGTTAAAAGCCGATCACGCTAGCCAATTGCGCCACGGAGACAGTCCTGCTTCACTCTCATCACCATCAGAACATATCTTCAAAGCTATCAGCACAAAGAAAAAAAAGCGCCCCAGCATCACAGGGTGGGCTCGAACTTCCAACCTTTCGGTTAACAGCCGATCGCGCTAGCCAACTGCGCCAAGGAGACAGTCGTGCTCCACTCTCACCACCATCAGAACATATCTTCAAAGCTATCAGCGCAAAGAAAAAAGCAACACACCACTCCAGGGAGGGCTCGAAACTCCAACCTTTCGGTTAACAGCCGATCGCGCTAGCCAATGGCGCCACGGAGACAGTCCTGCTCCACTCTTACCACCATTAGAACATATCTTCAAAGCTATCAGCCCAAAGAAAAAAAAGCGCCGCACCACCAACGGGTGGGCTCGAACCTCCAACTTTCCGGTTAACAGCCGATCACGCTAGCCAATTGCGCCACGGAGACAGTCCTGCTTCACGCTCACCCCCATCAGAACATATCTTCAAAGCTATCAGCCCAAAGAAAAAAAAGCGCTGCACCACCACCGGGTGGGGTGGGCTCGAAACTCCAACCTTTCGGTTAACTGCCGATTGCGCTAACCAATGGCGCCACGGAGACAGTCCTTCTCCACTCTTACCACCATTAGAACATATCTTCAAAGCTATCAGCCCAAGGAAAAAAAAAGCGCCGCACCACCAACGGGTGGACTCGAACCTCCAACTTTCCGGTTAACAGCCGATCACGCTAGCCAATTGCGCCACGGAGACAGTCCTGCTCCACTCTCACCACCATCAGAACTTATGTTCAAAGCTATCAGCACAAAGAAAAAAAAGCGCCCCAGCATCACCGGGTGGGCTCGAACTTCCAACCTTTCGGTTAACAGCCGATCGCGCTAGCCAGCTGCGCCAAGGAGACAGTCGTGCTCCACTCTCACCACCATCAGAACATATCTTCAAAGCTATCAGCGCAAAGAAAAAAGCAACACACCACCACCGGGTGGGCTCAAACCTCCAACTTTTCGGTTAACAGCCGATCACGCTAGCGAATTGCGCCACGGAGACAGTCCTGCTCCACTCTCACCACCATCAGAACATATCTTCAAAGCTATCAGCCCACAGAAAAAAAGCGCCGCGCAACCACCGGCTAGGCTCGAACCTCCAACTTTTCGGTTAACAGCCGATCGCGCTAGCCAATTGCGCCACGGAGACAGTCCTGCTCCACTCTCACCATCATCAGAACATATCTTCAAAGCTATCAGCGCAAGGAAAAAAAAGCGCTGCACCACCAACGGGTGGGCTCGAACCTCCAACTTTCCGGTTAACAGCCGATCACGCTAGCCAATTGCGCCACAGAGACAGTCCTGCTTCACTCTCACCCCCATCAGAACATATCTTCAAAGCTATCAGCCCAAAGAAAAAAAAGCGCCGCACCACCACCGGGTGGGCTCGAAACTCACACCTTTCGGTTAACTGCTGATTGCGCTAGCCAATGGCGCCACGGAGACAGTCCTGCTCCACTCTTACCACCATTAGAACATATCTTCAAAGCTATCAGCCCAAAGAAAAAAAAGCGCCGCACCACCAACGGGTGGACTCGAACCTCCAACCTTTCGGTTAACAGCCGATCGCGCTTGTCCATTGCGCCACGGGACAGTCTTGCTCCACTCTCACCACCATCAGAACATATCTTCAAAGCTATCAGCGCAAAGAAAAAAGCAATACACCACTCCCGGGAGGGCTCGAAATCCAACCTTTCGGTCAACAGCCGATCACGCTAGCCAATTGCGCCACGGAGACAGTCCTGCTCCACTCTCACCACCATCAGAACATATCTTCAAAGCTATCAGCCCACAGAAAAAAAGCGCCGCGCAACCACCGCTTAGGCTCGAACCTCCAACTTTTCGGTTAACAGCCGATCGCGCTAGCCAATTGCGCCACGGAGACAGTCCTGCTCCACTCTCACCATCATCAGAACATATCTTCAAAGCTATCAGCGCAAGGAAAAAAAAGCGCTGCACCACCACCAGGTGGGCTCGAACCTCCAACCTTTCGGTTAACAGCAGATCGCGCTAGCCCATTACGCCACGGAGACAGTCTTGCTCCTTTCTCACCACCATCAGAACATATCTTCAAAGCTATCAGCGCAAAGAAAAAAGCAACACACCACTCCCGGGAGGGCTCGAAACTCCAACCTTTCGGTTAACAGCCGATCACGCTAGCCCATTGCGCTACGGAGGCAGTCTTGCTCCACTCTCACCATCATCAGAACATATCTTCAAAGCTATCAGCGCAAGGAAAAAAAAGCGCTGCACCACCACCAGGTGGGCTCGAACCTCCAACCTTTCGGTTAACAGCCGATCGCGCTAGCCCATTGCGCCACGGAGACAGTCTTGCTCCACTCTCACCACCATCAGAACATATCTTCAAAGCTATCAGCGCAAAGAAAAAAGCAACAAACCACTCCCGGGAGGGCTCGAAACTCCAACCTTTCGGTCAACAGCCGATCGCGCTAGCCAATTGCGCCACGGAGACAGTACTGCTCCACTCTCACCACCATCAGAACATATCTTCAGAGCTATCAGCCCAAAGAAAAAAAAGCGCCATACCACCACCGGGTGGGCTCAAACCTCCGACCATTTGATTAACAGCCCATCGCGCTAGCCAATTGCGCCATGGAGAAAGTCCTGCACCACTCGCACCACCATCAGAACATATCTTCAAAGCTATCAGCCCAAAGAAAAAAAAGCGCCGCACCACCACCGGGTGGGCTCGAACCTCCAACTTTTCGGTTAACAGCCGATCACGCTAGCCAATTGCGCCAAGGAGACAGTCGTGCTCCACTCTCACCACCATCAGAACATATCTTCAAAGCTATCAGCGCAAAGAAAAAAGCAACACACCACTCCAGGAGGGCTCGAAACTCCAACCTTTCGGTTAACAGCCGATCGCGCTAGCCAATTGCGCCACGGAGACAGTCCTGCTTCACTCTCACCACCATCAGAACATATCTTCAAAGCTATCAGCGCAAAGAAAAAAGCAATACACCACTCCCGGGAGGGCTCGAAATCCAACTTTTCGGTTAACTGCCGATCGCGCCAGCCAATGGCGCCACGGAGACAGTCCTGCTCCACTCTTACCACCATTAGAACATATCGTCAAAGCTATCAGCCCAAAGAAAAAAAAGCGCCGCACCACCAACGGGTGGACTCGAACCTCCAACTTTACGGTTAACAGCCGATCACGCTAGCCAATTGCGCAGCGGAGACAGTCCTGCTCCACTCTCACCACCATCAGAACTTATCTTCAAAGCTATCAGCACAAAGAAAAAAAGCGCCCCAGCATCACCGGGTGGGGTCGAACCTCCAACCTTTCGTTTAACAGCCGATCGCGCTAGCCAATTGCGCCACGAAGACAGTCCTGCTCCACTCTCACCACCATCAGAACATATCTTCAAAGCTATTACCGCAAAGAAAAAAGCAACACACCACTCCCGGAAGGGCTCGAAACTCCAACCTTTCGGGTAACAGCCGATCACGCTAGCCAATTGCGCCACGGAGACAGTCCTGCTTCACTCTCACCACCATCAGAACATATCTTCAAAGCTATCAGCACAAAGAAAAAAAAGCGCCCCAGCATCACCGGGTGGGCTCGAACTTCTAACCTTTCGGTTAACAGCCGATCGCGCTAGCCAACTGCGCCAAGGAGACAGTCGTGCTCCACTCTCACCACCATCAGAACATATCTTCAAAGCTATCAGCGCAAAGAAAAAAGCAACACACCACTCCAGGGAGGGCTCGAAACTCCAACCTTTCGGTTAACAGCTGATCGCGCTAGCCAATGGCGCCACGGAGACAGTCCTGCTCCACTCTTACCACCATTAGAACATATCTTCAAAGCTATCAGCCCAAAGAAAAAAAAGCGCCGCACCACCAACGGGTGGGCTCGAACCTCCAACTTTCCGGTTAACAGCCGATCACGCTAGCCAATTGCGCCACGGAGACAGTCCTGCTCCACTCTCACCACCATCAGAACTTATGTTCAAAGCTATCAGCACAAAGAAAAAAAGCGCCCCAGCATCACCGGGTGGGCTCGAACTTCCAACCTTTCGGTTAACAGCCGATCGCGCTAGCCAGCTCCGCCAAGGAGACAGTCGTGCTCCACTCTCACCACCACCAGAACATATCTTCAAAGCTATCAGCGCAAAGAAAAAAGCAACATACCACCACCGGGTGGGCTCAAACCTCCAACTTTTCGGTTAACAGCCGATCACGCTAGCCAATTGCGCCACGGAGACAGTCCTGCTCCACTCTCACCACCATCAGAACATATCTTCAAAGCTATCAGCCCACAGAAAAAAAGCGCCGCGCAACCACTGGGTAGGCTCGAACCTCCAACTTTTCGGTTAACAGCCGATCGCGCTAGCCAATTGCGCCACGGAGACAGTCCTGCTCCACTCTCACCATCATCAGAACATATCTTCAAAGCTATCAGCGCAAGGAAAAAAAAGCGCTGCACCACCACCAGGTGGGCTCCAACCTCCAACCTTTCGGTTAACAGCCGATCGCGCTAGCCCATTGCGCCACGGAGACAGTCTTGCTCCACTCTCACCACCATCAGAACATATCTTCAAAGCTATCAGCGCAAAGAAAAAAGCAACACACCACTCCCGGGAGGGCTCGAAACTCCAACCTTTCGGTTAACAGCCGATCGCGCTAGCCCATTGCGCTACGGAGGCAGTCTTGCTCCACTCTCACCATCATCAGAACATATCTTCAAAGCTGTCAGCGCAAGGAAAAAAAAGCGCTGCACCACCACCAGGTGGGCTCGAACCTCCAACCTTTCGGTTAACAGCCGATAGCGCTAGCCCATTGCGCCAAGGAGACAGTCTTGCTCCACTCTCACCACCATCAGAACATATCTTCAAAGCTATCAGCGCAAAGAAAAAAGCAACACACCACTCCCGGGAGGGCTCGAAACTCCAACCTTTCGGTCAACAGCCGATCGCGCTAGCCAATTGCGCCACAGAGACAGTACTGCTCCACTCTCACCACCATCAGAACATATCTTCAAAGCTATCAGCCCAAAGAAAAAAAAGCGCCATACCACCACCGGGTGGGCTCGAACCTCCGACCTTTTGATTAACAACCCATCGCGCTAGCCAATTGCGCCATGGAGACAGTCCTGCACCACTCTCACCACCATCAGAACATATCTTCAAAGCTATCAGCCCAAAGAAAAAAAAAGCGCCGCACCACCACCGGATGGGCTCGAACCTCCAACTTTTTGGTTAACAGCCGATCACGCTAGCCAATTGCGCCACGGAGACAGTCCTGCTTCACTCTCACCACCATCAGAACATATCTTCAAAGCTATCAGCACAAAGAAAAAAAAGCGCCCCAGCATCACCGGTTGGGCTCGAACTTCCAACCTTTCGGTTAACAGCCGATCGCGCTAGCCAACTGCGCCACGGAGACAGTCGTGCTCCACTCTCACCACCATCAGAACGTATCTTCAAAGCTATCAGCGCAAAGAAAAAAGCAACACACCACTCCAGGAGGGCTCGAAACTCCAACCTTTCGGTTAACAGCCGATCGCGCTAGCCAATGGCGCCACAGAGACAGTGCTGCTCCACTCTTACCACCATTAGAACATATCTTCAAAGCTATCAGCCCAAAGAAAAAAAAGCGCCGCACCACCAACGGGTGGGCTCGAATCTCCAAATTTCCGGTTAACAGTCGATCACGCTAGCCAATTGCGCCACGGAGACAGTCCTGCTCCACTCTCACCACCATCAGAACATATCTTCAAAGCTATCAGCCCAAAGAAAAAAAAGCGTCGCACCACCACAGGGTGGGCTCGAGCCTCCAACTTTTCGGTTAACAGCCGATCACGCTAGCCAATTGCGCCACGGAGACAGTCCTGCTCCACTCTCACCACCATCAGAACATATCTTCAAAGCTATCAGCCCAAAGAAAAAAAAGCGCCGCACCACCAACGGGTGGGCTCGAACCTCCAAATTTCCGGTTAACAGCTGATCACGCTAGCCAGTTGCGCCACGGAGACAGTCCTGTTCCACTCTCACCACCATCAGAACATATCTTCAAAGCTATCAGCCCAAAAAAAAAAGTGCCGCAACACCACCGGGTGGGCTCGAGCCTCCAACTTTTCGGTTAACAGCCGATCACGCTAGCCAATTGCGCCACGGAGACAGTCCTGCTCCACTCTCACCACCATCAGAACATATCTTCAAAGCTATCAGCCCACAGAAAAAAAGCGCCGCACCACCCCCGGGTGGGCTCGAACCTCCAACTTTTCGGTTAACAGCCGATCACGCTAGCCAATTGCGCCACGGAGACCGTCCTGCTTCACTCTCACCACCATCATAACATATCTTCAAAGCTATCAGCACAGAGAAAAAAAAGCGCCGCACCACCACCGGGTGGGCTCAAACTACCAACTTTTCGGTTAACAGCCGATCACGCTAGCGAATTGCGCCACGGAGACAGTCCTGCTCCACTCTCACCATCATCAGAACATATACTCAAAGCTATCAGCCCAAAGAAAAAAAGCGCCGCACCAGCACCGTGTGGGCTCGAACCTCCAACTTTTCGGTTAACAGCCGATCACGCTAGCCAATTGCGCCACGGAGACAGTCCTGCTTCACTCTCACCACCATCATAACATATCTTCAAAGCTATCAGCCCAAAGAAAAAAAAGCGCCGCACCACCACCGGGTGGGCTCGAAACTCCAACCTTTCGGTTAACTGCCGATCGCGCTAGCCAATGGCGCCACGGAGACAGTCCTGCTCCTCTCTTACCACCATTAGAACATATCTTCAAAGCTATCAGCTCAAAGAAAAAAAAAGCGCCGGACCACCAACGGGTGGACTCGAACCTCCAACTTTCCGGTTAACAGCCGATCACGCTAGCCAATTGCGCCACGGAGACAGTCCTGCTCCACTCTCACCACCATCAGAACTTATCTTCAAAGCTATCAGCACAAAAAAAAGCGCCCCAGCATCACCGGGTGGGCTTGAACCTCCAACCTTTCGTTTAACAGCCGATCGCGCTAGCCAATTGCGCCACGAAGACAGTCCTGCTCCACTCTCACCACCATCAGAACATATCTTCAAAGCTATTACCGCAAAGAAAAAAGCAACACACCACTCCCGGAAGGGCTCGAAACTCCAACCTTTCGGTTAACAGCCGATCACGCTAGCCAATTGCGCCACGGAGACAGTCCTGCTTCACTCTCACCACCATCAGAACATATCTTCAAAGCTATCAGCACAAAGAAAAAAAAGCGCCCCAGCATCACCGGGTGGGCTCGAACTTCCAACCTTTCGGTTAACAGCCGATCGCGCTAGCCAACTGCGCCAAGGAGACAGTCGTACTCCACTCTCGCCACCATCAGAACATATCTTCAAAGCTATCAGCGCAAAGAAAAAAGCAACACACCACTCCAGGGAGGGCTCGAAACTCCAACCTTTCGGTTAACAGCCGATCGCGCTAGCCAATGGCGCCACGGAGACAGTCCTGCTCCACTCTTACCACCATTAGAACATATCTTCAAAGCTATCAGCCCAAAGAAAAAAAAGCGCCGCACCACCAACGGGTGGGCTCGAACCTCCAACTTTCCGGTTAACAGCCGATTACGCTAGCCAATTGCGCCACAGAGACAGTCCTGCTTCACTCTCACCCCCATCAGAACATATCTTCAAAGTTATCAGCCCAAAGAAAAAAAAGCGCCGCACCACCACCGGTTGGGCTCGAAACTCCAACCTTTCGGTTAACTGCTGATTGCGCTAGCCAATGGCGCCACGGAGACAGTCCTGCTCCACTCTTACCACCATTAGAACATATCTTCAAAGCTATTAGCCCAAAGAAAAAAAAGCGCCGCACCACCAACGGGTGGACTCGAACCTCCAACTTACGGTTAACAGCCGTTCACGCTAGCCAATTGCGCCACGGAGACAGTCCTGCTCCACTCTCACCATCATCAGAACATATCTTCAAAGCTATCAGCGCAAGGAAAAAAAAGCGCTGAGCCACAACCAGGTGGGCTCGAACCTCCAACCTTTCGGTTAACAGCCGATCGCGCTAGCCCATTGCGCCACGGAGACAGTCTTGCTCCACTCTCACCACCATCAGAACATATCTTCAAAGCTATCAGCGCAAAGAAAAAAGCAACACACCACTCCCGGGAGGGCTCGAAACTCCAACCTTTCGGTTAACAGCCGATCACGCTAGCCCATTGCGCTACGGAGGCAGTCCTGCTCCACTCTCACCATCATCAGAACATATCTTCAAAGCTATCAGCGCAAGGAAAAAAAGCGCTGCACCATTACCAGGTGGGCTCGAACCTCCAACCTTTCGGTTAACAGCCGATCGCGCTAGCCCATTGCGCCACGGAGACAGTCTTGCTCCTTTCTCACCACCATCAGAACATATCTTCAAAGCTATCAGCGCAAAGAAAAAAGCAACAAACCACTCCCGGGAGGGCTCGAAACTCCAACCTTTCGGTCAACAGCCGATCGCGCTAGCCAATTGCGCCACGGAGACAGTACTGCTCCACTCTCACCACCATCAGAACATATCTTCAGAGCTATCAGCCCAAAGAAAAAAAAGCGCCATACCACCACCGGGTGGGCTCGAACCTCCGACCTTTTGATTAACAGCCCATCGCGCTAGCCAATTGCGCCATGGAGAAAGTCCTGCACCACTCGCACCACCATCAGAACATATCTTCAAAGCTATCAGCCCAAAGAAAAAAAAGCGCCGCACCACCACCGGGTGGGCTCGAACCTCCAACTTTTCGGTTAACAGCCGATCACGCTAGCCAATTGCGCCAAGGAGACAGTCGTGCTCCACTCTCACCACCATCAGAACATATCTTCAAAGCTATCAGCGCAAAGAAAAAAGCAACACACCACTCCAGGAGGGCTCGAAACTCCAACCTTTCGGTTAACAGCCGATCGCGCTAGCCAATTGCGCCACGGAGACAGTCCTGCTTCACTCTCACCACCATCATAACATATCTTCAAAGCTATCAGCCCAAAGAAAAAAAAGCGCCGCACCACCACCGCGTGGGCTCGAAACTCCAACCTTTCGGTTAACTGCCAATCGCGCTAGCCAATGGCGCCACGGAGACAGTCCTGCTGCACTCTTACAACCATTAGAACATATCGTCAAAGCTATCAGCCCAAAGAAAAAAAAAGCGCCGCACCACCAACGGGTGGACTCGAACCTCCAACTTTCCGGTTAACAGCCGATCACGCTAGCCAATTGCGCCACGCAGACAGTCCTGCTCCACTCTCACCACCATCAGAACTTATCTTCAAAGCTATCAGCACAAAAAAAAGCGCCCCAGCATCACCGGGTGGGCTCGAACCTCCAACCTTTCGTTTAACAGCCGATCGCGCTAGCCAATTGCACCACGAAGACAGTGCTGCTCCACTCTCACCACCATCAGAACATATCTTCAAAGCTATTACCGCAAAGAATAAAGCAACACACCACTCCCGGAAGGGCTCGAAACTCCAACCTTTCGGTTAACAGCCGATCACGCTAGCCAATTGCGCCACGGAGACAGTCCTGCTTCACTCTCACCACCATCAGAACATATCTTCAAAGCTATCAGCACAAAGAAAAAAAGCGCCCCAGCATCACCGGGTGGGCTCGAACTTCCAACCTTTCGGTTAACAGCCGATCGCGCTAGCCAACTGCGCCAAGGAGACAGTCCTGCTCCACTCTCACCACCATCAGAACATATCTTCAAAGCTATCAGCGCAAAGAAAAAAGCAACACACCCCTCCAGGGAGGGCTCGAAACTCCAAACTTTCGGTTAACAGCCGATCGCGCTAGCCAATGGCGCCACGGAGACAGTCCTGCTCCACTCTTACCACCATTGGAACATATCTTCAAAGCTATCAGCCCAAAGAAAAAAAAAGCGCCGCACCACCAACGGGTGGACTCGAACCTCCAACTTTCCGGTTAACAGCCGATCACGCTAGCCAATTGCGCCACGGAGACAGTCCTGCTCTACTCTCACCACCATCAGAACTTATCTTCAAAGCTATCAGCACAAAGAAAAAAAAGCGCCCCAGCATCACCGGGTGGGCTCGAACCTCCAACCTTTCGGTTAACAGCCGATCGCGCTAGCCAGCTGCGCCAAGGAGACAGTCGTGCTCCACTCTCACCACCATCAGAACATATCTTCAAAGCTATCAGCGCAAAGAAAAAAGCAACACACCACCACCGGGTGGGCTCAAACCTCCAACTTTTCGGTTAACAGCCGATCACACTAGCCAATTGCGCCACGGAGACAGTCCTGCTCCACTCTCACCACCATCAGAACTTATCTTCAAAGCTATCAGCCCACAGAAAAAAAAGCGCCGCGCAACCACCGGGTAGGCTCGAACCTCCAACTTTTCGGTTAACAGCCGATCGCGCTAGCCAATTGCGCCACGGAGACAGTCCTGCTCCACTCTCACCATCATCAGAACATATCTTCAAAGCTATCAGCGCAAGGAAAAAAAAGCGCTGCACCACTACCAGGTGGGCTCGAACCTCCAACCTTTCGGTTAACAGCCGATCGCGCTAGCCCATTGCGCCACGGAGACAGTCTTGCTCCACTCTCACCACCATCAGAACATATCTTCAAAGCTATCAGCGCAAAGAAAAAAGCAACACACCACTCCCGGGAGGGCTCGAAACTCCAACCTTTCGGTTAACAGCCGATCGCGCTAGCCCATTGCGCTACGGAGGCAGTCTTGCTCCACTCTCACCATCATCAGAACATTTCTTCAAAGCTATCAGCGCAAGGAAAAAAAAGCGCTGCACCACCACCAGGTGGGCTCGAACCTCCAACCTTTCGGTTAACAGCCGATCGCGCTAGCCCATTGCGCCACGGAGACAGTCTTGCTCCACTTTCACCACCATCAGAACATATCTTCGAAGCTATCAGCGCAAAGAAAAAAGCAACACACCACTCCCGGGAGGGCTCGAAACTCCAAGCTTTCGGTCAACAGCCGATCGCGCTAGCCAATTGCGCCACAGAGACAGTACTGCTCCACTCTCACCACCATCAGAACATATCTTCAAAGCTATCAGCCCAAAGAAAACAAAGCGTCATACCACCACCGGGTGGGCTCGAACCTCCGACCTTTTGATTAACAACCCATCGCGCTAGCCAATTGCGCCATGTAGACAGTCCTGCACCACTCTCACCACCATCAGAACATATCTTCAAAGCTATCAGCCCAAAGAAAAAAAAGCGCCGCACCACCACCGGATGGGCTCAAACCTCCAACTTTTCGGTTAACAGCCGATCACGCTAGCCAATTGCGCCACGGAGACAGTCCTGCACCACTCTCACCACCATCAGAACATATCTTCAAAGCTATCAGCACAAAGAAAAAAAAAGCGCCCCAGCATCACCGGTTGGGCTCGAACTTCCAACCTTTCGGTTAACAGGCGATCGCGCTAGCCAACTGCGCCAAGGAGACAGTCGTGCTCCACTCTCACCACCATCAGAACATATCTTCAAAGCTATCAGCGCAAAGAAAAAAGCAACACACCCCTCCAGGGAGGGCTCGAAACTCCAACCTTTCGGTTAACAGCCGATCGCGCTAGCCAATTGCGCCACGGAGACAGTCCTGCTCCACTCTCACCATCATCAGAACATATCTTCAAAGCTATCAGCGCAAGGAAAAAAAAGCGCTGCACCACCACCAGGTGGGCTCCAACCTCCAACCTTCCGGTTAACAGCCGATCACGCTAGCCAATTGCGCCACGGAGACAGTCCTGCTCCACTCTCACCACCATCAGAACATATCTTCAAAGCTATCAGCCCAAAGAAAAAAAGCGCCGCACCACCACCGGGTGGGCTCGAGCCTCCAACTTTTCGGTAAACAGCCGATCACGCTAGCCAATTGCGCCACGGAGACAGTCCTGCTCCACTCTCACCACCATCAGAACATATCTTCAAAGCTATCAGCCCACAGAAAAAAAAAGCGCCGCACCACCACCGGGTGGGCTCGAACCTCCAACTTTTCGGTTAACAGCCGATCACGTTAGCCAATTGCGCCACGGAAACCGTCCTGCTTCACTCTCACCACCATCATAACATATCTTCAAAGCTATCAGCCCAAAGACAAAAAAAGCGCCGCACCACCACCGGGTGGGCTCAAACTACCAACTTTTCGGTTAACAGCCGATCACGCTAGCGAATCGCGCCACGGAGACAGTCCTGCTCCACTCTCACCACCATCAGAACATATATTCAAAGCTATCAGCCCAAAGAAAAAAAGCGCCGCACTACCACCGTGTGGGCTCGAACCTCCAACTTTTCGGTTAACAGCCGATCACGCTAGCCAAATGCGTCACGGAGACAGTCCTGCTTCACTCTCACCACCATCAGAACATATCTTCAAAGCTATCAGCCCAAAGAAAAAAAAGCGCCGCACCACCAACGGGTGGGCTCGAATCTCCAAATTTCCGGTTAACAGCCTATCACGCTAGCCAATTGCGCCACGGAGACAGTCCTGCTCCACTCTCACCACCATCAGAACATATCTTCAAAGCTATCAGCCCAAAGAAAAAAAAGCGCCGCACCACCACCGGGTGGGCTCGAGCCTCCAACTTTTCGGTTAACAGCCAATCACGCTAGCCAATTGTGCCACGGAGACAGTCCTGCTCCACTCTCACCACCATCAGAACATATCTTCAAAGCTATCAGCCCACAGAAAAAAAAGCGCCGCACCACCACCGGGTGGGCTCGAACCTCCAACCTATCGGTTAACAGCCGATCGCGCTAGCCAACTGCGCCACGAAGACAGTCCTGCTCCACTTTCACCACCATCAGAACATATCTTCAAAGCTATTACCGCAAAGAAAAAAGCAACACACCACTCCCGGAAGGGCTCGAAACTCCAACCTTTCGGTTAAGAGCCGATCACGCTAGCCAATTGCGCCACGGAGACAGTCCTGCTTCACTCTCACCACCATCAGAACATATCTTCAAAGATATCAGCACAAAGAAAAAAAAGCGCCCCAGCATCACCGGGTGGGCTCGAACTTCCAACCTTTCGGTTAACAGCCGATCGCGCTAGCCAACTGCGCCAAGGAGACAGTCGTACTCCACTCTCACCACCATTAGAACATATCTTCAAAGCTATCAGCGCAAAGAAAAAAGCAACACACCACTACAGGGAGGGCTTGAAACTCCAACCTTTCGGTTAACAGCCGATCGCGCTAGCCAATGGCGCCACGGAGACAGTCCTGCTCCACTCTTACCACCATTAGAACATATCTTCAAAGCTTTCAGCCCAAAGAAAAAAAAGCGCCGCACCACCAACGGGTGGGCTCGAACCTCCAACTTTCCGGTTAACAGCCGATTACGCTAGCCAATTGCGCCACAGAGACAGTCCTGCTTCACTCTCACCCCCATCAGAACATATCTTCAAAGTTATCAGCCCAAAGAAAAAAAAGCGCCGCACCACCACCGGGTGGGCTCGAAACTCCAACCTTTCGGTTAACTGCTGATTGCGCTAGCCAATGGCGCCACGGAGACAGTCCTGCTCCACTCTTACCACCATTAGAACATATCTTCAAAGCTATCAGCCCAAAGAAAAAAAAGCGCCGCACCACCAACGGGTGGACTCGAACCTCCAACTTTCGCTTAACAGCCGTTCACGCTAGCCAATTGCGCCACGGAGACAGTCCTGCTCCACTCTCACCATCATCAGAACATATCTTCAAAGCTATCAGCCCAAGGAAAAAAAAGCGCTGCACCACCACCAGGTGGGCTCGAACCTCCAACCTTTCGGTTAACAGCCGATCGCGCTAGCCCATTGCACCACGGAGACAGTCTTGCTCCACTCTCAACACCATCAGAACATATCTTCAAAGCTATCAGCGCAAAAAAAAAAGCAACACACCACTCCCGGGAGGGCTCGAAACTCCAACCTTTCGGTCAACAGCCGATCACGCTATCCAATTGCGCCACGGAGACAGTCCTGCTCCACTCTCACCACCATCAGAACATATCTTCAAAGCTATCAGCCCACAGAAAAAAAGCGCCGCGTAACCACCGCTTAGGCTCGAACCTCCAACTTTTCGGTTAACAGCCGATCGCGCTAGCCAATCGCGCCACGGAGACAGTCCTGCTTCACTCTCACCACCATCAGAACATATCTTCAAAGCTATCAGCACAAAGAAAAAAAGCGCCCCAGCATCACCGGGTGGGCTCGAACTTCCAACCTTTCGGTTAACAGCCGATCGCGCTAGCCAACTGCGCCAAGGAGACAGTCGTACTCCACTCTCACCACCATCAGAACATATCTTCAAAGCTATCAGCGCAAAGAAAAAAGCAACACACCACTCCAGGGAGGGCTCGAAACTCCAACCTTTCGGTTACCAGCCGACCGCGCTAGCCAATGGCGCCACGAAGACAGTCCTGCTCCACTCTTACCACCATTAGAACATATCTTCAAAGCTATCAGCCCAAAGAAAAAAAAGCGCCGCACCACCACCGGGTGGGCTCGAACCTCCAACTTTTCGGTTAACAGCCGATCACGCTAGCCAATTGCGCCAAGGAGACAGTCGTGCTCCACTCTCACCACCATCAGAACATATCTTCAAAGCTATCAGCGCAAAGAAAAAAGCAACACACCACTCCAGGAGGGCTCGAAACTCCAACCTTTCGGTCAACAGCCGATCGCGCTAGCCAATTGCGCCACGGAGACAGTACTGCTCCACTCTCACCACCATCAGAACATATCTTCAGAGCTATCAGCCCAAAGAAAAAAAAGCGCCATACCACCACCGGGTGGGCTCGAACCTCCGACCTTTTGATTAACAGCCCATCGCGCTAGCCAATTGCGCCATGGAGAAAGTCCTGCACCACTCGCACCACCATCAGAACATATCTTCAAAGCTATCAGCCCAAAGAAAAAAAAGCGCCGCACCACCACCGGGTGGGCTCGAACCTCCAACTTTTCGGTTAACAGCCGATCACGCTAGCCAATTGCGCCAAGGAGACAGTCGTGCTCCACTCTCACCACCATCAGAACATATCTTCAAAGCTATCAGCGCAAAGAAAAAAGCAACACACCACTCCAGGAGGGCTCGAAACTCCAACCTTTCGGTTAACAGCCGATCGCGCTAGCTAATTGCGCCACGGAGACAGTCCTGCTTCACTCTCACCACCATCATGACATATCTTCAAAGCTATCAGCCCAAAGAAAAAAAAGCGCCGCACCACCACCGCGTGGGCTCGAAACTCCAACCTTTCGGTTAACTGCCAATCGCGCTAGCCAATGGCGCCACGGAGACAGTCCTGCTCCACTCTTACCACCATTAGAACATATCGTCAAAGCTATCAGCCCAAAGAAAAAAAAAGCGCCGCACCACCAACGGGTGGACTCGAACCTCCAACTTTCCGGTTAACAGCCGATCACGCTAGCCAATTGCGCCACGGAGACAGTCCTGCTCCACTCTCACCACCATCAGAACTTATCTTCAAAGCTATCAGCACATAGAAAAAAAAGCGCCCCAGCATCACCGGGTGGGCTCGAACCTCCAACCTTTCGTTTAACAGCCGATCGCGCTAGCCAATTGCGCCACGAAGACAGTCCTGCTCCACTCTCACCACCATCAGAACATATCTTCAAAGCTATTACCGCAAAGAATAAAGCAACACACCACTCCCGGAAGGGCTCGAAACTCCAACCTTTCGGTTAACAGCCGATCGCGCTAGCCAATGGCGCCACGGAGACAGTCCTGCTCCACTCTTACCACCATTAGAACATATCTTCAAAGCTATCAGCCCAAAGAAAAAAAAGCGCCGCACCACCAACGGGTGGGCTCGAGCCTCCAACTTTTCGGTTAACAGCCGATCACGCTAGCCAATTGCGCCACGGAGACAGTCCTGCTCCACTCTCACCACCATCAGAACATATCTTCAAAGCTATCAGCCCAAAGAAAAAAAAAGCGCCGCACCACCAACGGGTGGGCTCGAACCTCTAAATTTCCGGTTAACAGCTGATCACGCTAGCCAGTTGCGCCACGGAGACAGTCCTGTTCCACTCTCACCACCATCAGAACATATCTTCAAAGCTATCAGCCCAAAGAAAAAAAAGTGCCGCAACACCACCGGGTGGGCTCGAGCCTCCAACTTTTCGGTTAACAGCCGATCACGCTAGCCAATTGCGCCACGGAGACAGTCCTGCTCCACTCTCACCACCATCAGAACATATCTTCAAAGCTATCAGCCCACAGAAAAAAAGCGCCGCACCACCCCCGGGTGGGCTCGAACCTCCAACTTTTCGGTTAACAGCCGATCACGCTAGCCAATTGCGCCACGGAGACCGTCCTGCTTCACTCTCACCACCATCATAACATATCTTCAAAGCTATCAGCACAAAGAAAAAAAAGCGCCGCACCACCACCGGGTGGGCTCAAACTACCAACTTTTCGGTTAACAGCCGATCACGCTAGCGAATTGCGCCACGGAGACAGTCCTGCTCCACTCTCACCACCATCAGAACATATATTCAAAGCTATCAGCCCAAAGAAAAAAAGCGCCGCACCAGCACCGTGTGGGCACGAACCTCCAACTTTTCGGTTAACAGCCGATCACGCTAGCCAATTGCGCCACGGAGACAGTCCTGCTTCACTCTCACCACCATCATAACATATCTTCAAAGCTATCAGCCCAAAGAAAAAAAAGCGCCGCACCACCACCAGGTGGGCTCGAAACTCCAACCTTTCGGTTAACTGCCGATCGCGCTAGCCAATGGCGCCACGGAGACAGTCCTGCTCCACTCTTACCACCATTAGAACATATCTTCAAAGCTATCAGCTCAAAGAAAAAAAAAGCGCCGCACCACCAACGGGTGGACTCGAACCTCCAACTTTCCGGTTAACAGCCGATCACGCTAGCCAATTGCGCCACGGAGACAGTCCTGCTCCACTCTCACCACCATCAGAACTTATCTTCAAAGCTATTACCGCAAAGAAAAAAGCAACACACCACTCCCGGAAGGGCTCGAAACTCCAACCTTTCGGTTAACAGCCGATCACGCTAGTCAATTGCGCCACGGAGACAGTCCTGCTTCACTCTCACCACCATCAGAACATATCTTCAAAGCTATCAGCACAAAGAAAAAAAAGCGCCCCAGCATCACCGGGTGGGCTCGAACTTCCAACCTTTCGGTTAACAGCCGATCGCGCTAGCCAACTGCGCCAAGGAGACAGTCGTACTCCACTCTCACCACCATCAGAACATATCTTCAAAGCTATCAGCGCAAAGAAAAAAGCAACACACCATTCCAGGGAGGGCTCGAAACTCCAACCTTTCGGTTAACAGCCGATCGCGCTAGCCAATGGCGCCACGAAGACAGTCCTGCTCCACTCTTACCACCATTAGAACATATCTTCAAAGCTATCAGCCCAAAGAAAAAAAAGCGCCGCACCACCAACGGGTGGGCTCGAACCTCCAACTTTCCGGTTAACAGCCGATTACGCTAGCCAATTGCGCCACAGAGACAGTCCTGCTTCACTCTCACCCCCATCAGAACATATCTTCAAAGTTATCAGCCCAAAGAAAAAAAAGCGCCGCACCACCACCGGTTGGGCTCGAAACTCCAACCTTTCGGTTAACTGCTGATTGCGCTAGCCAATGGCGCCACGGAGACAGTCCTGCTCCACTCTTACCACCATTAGAACATATCTTCAAAGCTATTAGCCCAAAGAAAAAAAAAGCGCCGCACCACCAACGGGTGGACTCGAACCTCCAACTTTCGGTTAACAGCCGTTCACGCTAGCCAATTGCGCCACGGAGACAGTCCTGCTCCACTCTCACCATCATCAGAACATATCTTCAAAGCTATCAGCGCAAGGAAAAAAAAGCGCTGCACCACAACCAGGTGGGCTCGAACCTCCAACCTTTCGGTTAACAGCCGATCGCGCTAGCCCATTGCGCCACGGAGACAGTCTTGCTCCACTCTCACCACCATCAGAACATATCTTCAAAGCTATCAGCGCAAAGAAAAAAGCAACACACCACTCCCGGGAGGGCTCGAAACTCCAAACCTTCGGTTAACAGCCGATCACGCTAGCCCATTGCGCTACGGAGGCAGTCCTGCTCCACTCTCACCATCATCAGAACATATCTTCAAAGCTATCAGCGCAAGGAAAAAAAGCGCTGCACCATTACCAGGTGGGCTCGAACCTCCAACCTTTCGGTTAACAGCCGATCGCGCTAGCCCATTGCGCCACGGAGACAGTCTTGCTCCTTTCTCACCACCATCAGAACATATCTTCAAAGCTATCAGCCCAAAGAAAAAAGCAACAAACCACTCCCGGGAGGGCTCGAAACTCCAACCTTTCGGTCAACAGCCGATCGCGCTAGCCAATTGCGCCACGGAGACAGTACTGCTCCACTCTCACCACCATCAGAACATATCTTTAGAGCTATCAGCCCAAAGAAAAAAAAGCGCCATACCACCACCGGGTGGGCTCGAACCTCCGACCTTTTGATTAACAGCCCATCGCTCTAGCCAATTGCGCCATGGAGAAAGTCCTGCACCACTCGCACCACCATCAGAACATATCTTCAAAGCTATCAGCCCAAAGAAAAAAAAGCGCCGCACCACCACCGGGTGGGCTCGAACCTCCAACTTTTCGGTTAACAGCCGATCACGCTAGCCAATTGCGCCAAGGAGACAGTCGTGCTCCACTCTCACCACCATCAGAACTTATCTTCAAAGCTATCAGCGCAAAGAAAAAAGCAACACACCACTCCAGGAGGGCTCGAAACTCCAACCTTTCGGTTAACAGCCGATCGCGCTAGCCAATTGCGCCACGGAGACAGTCCTGCTTCACTCTCACCACCATCATAACATATCTTTAAAGCTATCAGCCCAAAGAAAAAAAAGCGCCGCACCACCACCGCGTGGGCTCGAAACTCCAACCTTTCGGTTAACTGCCAATCGCGCTAGCCAATGGCGCCACGGAGACAGTCCTGCTGCACTCTTACCACCATTAGAACATATCGTCAAAGCTATCAGCCCAAAGAAAAAAAAGCGCCGCACCACCAACGGGTGGACTCGAACCTCCAACTTTCCGGTTAACAGCCGATCACGCTAGCCAATTGCGCCACGGAGACAGTCCTGCTCCACTCTCACCACCATCAGAACTTATCTTCAAAGCTATCAGCACAAAGAAAAAAAAGCGCCCCAGCATCACCGGGTGGGCTCGAACCTCCAACCTTTCGTTTAACAGCCGATCGCGCTAGCCAATTGCACCACGAAGACAGTGCTGCTCCACTCTCACCACCATCAGAACATATCTTCAAAGCTATTACCGCAAAGAATAAAGCAACACACCACTCCCGGAAGGGCTCGAAACTCCAACCTTTCGGTTAACAGCCGATCACGCTAGCCAATTGCGCCACGGAGACAGTCCTGCTTCACTCTCACCACCGTCAGAACATATCTTCAAAGCTATCAGCACAAAGAAAAAAAGCGCCCCAGCATCACCGGGTGGGCTCGAACTTCCAACCTTTCGGTTAACAGCCGATCGCGCTAGCCAACTGCGCCAAGGAGACAGTCGTGCTCCACTCTCACCACCATCAGAACATATCTTCAAAGCTATCAGCGCAAAGAAAAAAGCAACACACCCCTCCAGGGAGGGCTCGAAACTCCAACCTTTCGGTTAACAGCCGATCGCGCTAGCCAATGGCGCCACGGAGACAGTCCTGCTCCACTCTTACCACCATTAGAACATATCTTCAAAGCTATCAGCCCAAAGAAAAAAAAGCGCCGCACCACCAACGGGTGGACTCGAACCTCCAACTTTCCGGTTAACAGCCGATCACGCTAGCCAATTGCGCCACGGAGACAGTCCTGCTCTACTCTCACCACCATCAGAACTTATCTTCAAAGCTATCAGCACAAAGAAAAAAAAAGCGCCCCAGCATCACCGGGTGGGCTCGAACCTCCAACCTTTCGGTTAACAGCCGATCGCGCTAGCCAGCTGCGCCAAGGAGACAGTCGTGCTCCACTCTCACCACCATCAGAACATATCTTCAAAGCTATCAGCGCAAAGAAAAAAGCAACACACCACCACCGGGTGGGCTCAAACCTCCAACTTTTCGGTTAAGAGCCGATCACGCTAGCCAATTGCGCCACGGAGACAGTCCTGCTCCACTCTCACCACCATCAGAACATATCTTCAAAGCTATCAGCCCACAGAAAAAAAAGCGCCGCGCAACCACCGGGTAGGCTCGAACCTCCAACTTTTCGGTTAACAGCCGATCGCGCTAGCCAATTGCGCCACGGAGAGAGTCCTGCTCCACTCTCACCATCATCAGAACATATCTTCAAAGCTATCAGCGCAAGGAAAAAAAAGCGCTGCACCACCACCAGGTGGGCTCGAACCTCCAACCTTTCGGTTAACAGCCGATCGCGCTAGCCCATTGCGCCACGGAGACAGTCTTGCTCCACTCTCACCACCATCAGAACATATCTTCAAAGCTATCAGCGCAAAGAAAAAAGCAACACACCACTCCCGGGAGGGCTCGAAACTCCAACCTTTCGGTTAACAGCCGATCGCGCTAGCCCATTGCGCTACGGAGGCAGTCTTGCTCCACTCTCACCATCATCAGAACATTTCTTCAAAGCTATCAGCGCAAGGAAAAAAAGCGCTGCACCACCACCAGGTGGGCTCGAACCTCCAACCTTTCGGTTAACAGCCGATCGCGCTAGCCCATTGCGCCACGGAGACAGTCTTGCTCCACTTTCACCACCATCAGAACATATCTTCAAAGCTATCAGCGCAAAGAAAAAAGCAACACACCACTCCCGGGAGGGCTCGAAACTCCAACCTTTCGGTCAACAGCCGATCGCACTAGCCAATTGCGCCACAGAGACAGTACTGCTCCACTCTCACCACCATCAGAACATATCTTCAAAGCTATCAGCCCAAAGAAAAAAAAGCGTCATACCACCACCGGGTGGGCTCGAACCTCCGACCTTTTGATTAACAACCCATCGCGCTAGCCAATTGCGCCATGTAGACAGTCCTGCACCACTCTCACCACCATCACAACATATCTTCAAAGCTATCAGCCCAAAGAAAAAAAAGCGCCGCACCACCACCGGATGGGCTCGAACCTCCAACTTTTCGGTTAACAGCCGATCACGCTAGCCAATTGCGCCACGGAGACAGTCCTGCACCACTCTCACCACCATCAGAACATATCTTCAAAGCTATCAGCACAAAGAAAAAAAAGCGCCCCAGCATCACCGGTTGGGCTCGAACTTCCAACCTTTCGGTTAACAGCCGATCGCGCTAGCCAACTGCGCCAAGGAGACAGTCGTGCTCCACTCTCACCACCATCAGAACATATCTTCAAAGCTATCAGCGCAAAGAAAAAAGCAACACACCCCTCCAGGGAGGGCTCGAAACTACAACCTTTCGGTTAACAGCCGATCGCGCTAGCCAATTGCGCCACGGAGACAGTCCTGCTCCACTCTCACCATCATCAGAACATATCTTCAAAGCTATCAGCGCAAGGAAAAAAAAGCGCTGCACCACCACCAGGTGGGCTCCAACCTCCAACCTTTCGGTTAACAGCCGATCACGCTAGCCAATTGCGCCACGGAGACAGTCCTGCTCCACTCTCACCACCATCAGAACATATCTTCAAAGCTATCAGCCCAAAGAAAAAAAGCGCCGCACCACCACCGGGTGGGCTCGAGCCTCCAACTTTTCGGTTAACAGCCGATCACGCTAGCCAATTGCGTCACGGAGACAGTCCTGCTTCACTCTCACCACCATCAGAACATATCTTCAAAGCTATCAGCCCAAAGAAAAAAAAAGCGCCGCACCACCAACGGGTGGGCTCGAATCTCCAAATTTCCGGTTAACCGCCGATCACGCTAGCCAATTGCGCCACGGAGACAGTCCTGCTCCACTCTCACCACCATCAGAACATATCTTCAAAGCTATCAGCCCACAGAAAAAAAAGCGCCGCACCACCACCGGGTGGGCTCGAACCTCCAACCTATCGGTTAACAGCCGATCGCGCTAGCCAATTGCGCCACGAAGACAGTCCTGCTCCACTCTCACCACCATCAGAACATATCTTCAAAGCTATTACCGCAAAGAAAAAAGCAACACACCACTCCAGGAGGGCTCGAAACTCCAACCTTTCGGTCAACAGCCGATCGCGCTAGCCAATTGCGCCACGGAGACAGTACTGCTCCACTCTCACCACCATCAGAACATATCTTCAGAGCTATCAGCCCAAAGAAAAAAAAGCGCCGCACCACCACCGCGTGGGCTCGAAACTCCAACCTTTCGGTTAACTGCCGATCGCGCTAGCCAATGGCGCCACGGAGACAGTCCTGCTCCACTCTTACCACCATTAGAACATATCGTCAAAGCTATCAGCTCAAAGAAAAAAAAAGCGCCGCACCACCAACGGGTGGACTCGAACCTCCAACTTTCCGGTTAACAGCCGATCACGCTAGCCAATTGCGCCACGGAGACAGTCCTGCTCCACTCTCACCACCATCAGAACTTATCTTCAAAGCTATCAGCACAAAGAAAAAAAAGCGCCCCAGCATCACCGGGTGGGCTCGAACCTCCAACCTTTCGTTTAACAGCCGATCGCGCTAGCCAATTGCGCCACGAAGACAGTCCTGCTCCACTCTCACCACCATCAGAACATATCTTCAAAGCTATTACCGCAAAGAATAAAGCAACACACCACTCCCGGACGGGCTCGAAACTCCAACCTTTCGGTTAACAGCCGATCACGCTAGCCAATTGCGCCACGGAGACAGTCCTGCTTCACTCTCACCACCATCAGAACATATCTTCAAAGCTATCAGCACAAAGAAAAAAAGCGCCCCAGCATCACCGGGTGGGCTCGAACTTCCAACCTTTCGGTTAACAGCCGATCGCGCTAGCCAACTGCGCCAAGGAGACAGTCGTGCTCCACTCTCACAACCATCAGAACATATCTTCAAAGCTATCAGCGCAAAGAAAAAAGCAACACACCACTCCAGGGAGGGCTCGAAACTCCAACCTTTCGGTTAACAGCCGATCGCGCTAGCCAATGGCGCCACGGAGACAGTCCTGCTCCACTCTTACCACCATTAGAACATATCTTCAAAGCTATCAGCCCAAAGAAAAAAAAGCGCCGCACCACCAACGGGTGGGCTCGAACCTCCAACTTTCCGGTTAACAGCCAATCACGCTAGCCAATTGCGCCACGGAGACAGTCCTGCTTCACGCTCACCCCCATCAGAACATATCTTCAAAGCTATCAGCCCAAAGAAAAAAAAGCGCCGCACCACCACCGGGTGGGCTCGAAACTCCAACCTTTCGGTTAACTGCCGATTGCGCTAGCCAATAGCGCCACGGAGACAGTCCTGCTCCACTCTTACCACCATTAGAACATATCTTCAAAGCTATCAGCCCAAAGAAAAAAAAAGCGCCGCACCACCAACGGGTGGACTCGAACCTCCAACTTTCCGGTTAACAGCCGATCACGCTAGCCAATTGCGCCACGGAGACAGTCCTGCTCCACTCTCACCACCATCAGAACTTATCTTCAAAGCTATCAGCACAAAGAAAAAAAAAGCGCCCCAGCATCACCGGGTGGGCTCGAACTTCCAACCTTTCGGTTAACAGCCGATCGCGCTTGCCAGCTGCGCCAAGGAGACAGTCGTGCTCCACTCTCACCACCATCAGAACATATCTTCAAAGCTATCAGCGCAAAGAAAAAAGAAACACACCACCACCGGGTGGGCTCAAACCTCCAACTTTTCGGTTAACAGCCGATCACGCTAGCCAATTGCGCCACGGAGACAGTCCTGCTCCACTCTCACCACCATCAGAACATATCTTCAAAGCTATCAGCCCACAGAAAAAAAAGCGCCGCGCAACCACCGGGTAGGCTCGAACCTCCAACCTTTCGGTTAACAGCCGATCGCGCTAGCCCAATGCGCCACGGAGACAGTCTTGCTCCACTCTCACCACCATCAGAACATATCTTCAAAGCTATCAGCGCAAAGAAAAAAGCAACACACCACTCCCGGGAGGGCTCGTAACTCCAACCTTTCGGTTAACAGCCGATCGCGCTAGCCCATTGCGCTACGGAGGCAGTCTTGCTCCACTCTCACCATCATCAGAACATATCTTCAAAGCTATCAGCGCAAGGAAAAAAAAGCGCTGCACCACCACCAGGTGGGCTCGGACCTCCAACCATTCGGTTAACAGCCGATCGCGCTAGCCCATTGCGCCACGGAGACAGTCTTGCTCCACTCTCACCACCATCAGAACATATCTTCAAAGCTATCAGCGCAAAGAAAAAAGCAACACACCACTCCCGGGAGGGCTCGAAACTCCAACCTTTCGGTCAACAGCCGATCGCGCTAGCCAATTGCGCCACAGAGACAGTACTGCTCCACTCTCACCACCATCAGAACATATCTTCAAAGCTATCAGCCCAAAGAAAAAAAAGCGCCATACCACCACCGGGTGGGCTCGAACCTCCGACCTTTTGATTAACAACCCATCGCGCTAGCCAATTGCGCCATGTAGACAGTCCTGCACCACTCTCACCACCATCAGAACATATCTTCAAAGCTATCAGCCCAAAGAAAAAAAAGCGCCGCACCACCACCGGATGGGCTCGAACCTCCAACTTTTCGGTTAACAGCCGATCACGCTAGCCAATTTTCCACGGAGACAGTCCTGCTTCACTCTCACCACCATCAGAACATATCTTCAAAGCTATCAGCCCAAGGAAAAAAAAGCGCTGCACCACCACCAGGTGGGCTCGAACCTCCAACCTTTCGGTTAACAGCCGATCGCGCTAGCCCATTGCGCCACGGAGACAGTCTTGCTCCACTCTCACCACCTTCAGAACATATCTTCAAAGCTATCAGCGAAAAGAAAAAAGCAACACACCACTCCCGGGAGGGCTCGAAACTCCAACCTTTCGGTCAACAGCCGATCACGCTATCCAATTGCGCCACGGAGACAGTCCTGCTCCACTCTCACCACCATCAGAACATATCTTCAAAGCTATCAGCCCACAGAAAAAAAGCGCCGCGTAACCACCGCTTAGGCTCGAACCTCCAACTTTTCGGTTAACAGCCGATCGCGCTAGCCAATTGCGCCACGGAGACAGTCCTGCTCCACTCTCACCATCATCAGAACATATCTTCAAAGCTATCAGCGCAAGGAAAAAAAAGCGCTGCACCACCACCAGGTGGGCTCGAACCTCCAACCTTTCGGTTAACAGCCGATCGCGCTAGCCCATTGCGCCATGGAGACAACCTTGCTCCTTTCTCACCAACATCAGAACATATCTTCAAAGCTATCAGCGCAAAGAAAAAAGCAACAAACCACTCCCGGGAGGGCTCGAAACTCCAACCTTTCGGTCAACAGCCGATCGCGCTAGCCAATTGCGCCACGGAGACAGTACTGCTCCACTCTCACCACCATCAGAACATATCTTCAGAGCTATCAGCCCAAAGAAAAAAAAGCGCCATACCACCACCGGGTGGGCTCGAACCTCCGACCTTTTGATTAACAGCCCATTGCGCTAGCCAATTGCGCCATGGAGAAAGTCCTGCACCACTCGCACCACCATCAGAACATATCTTCAAAGCTATCAGCCCAAAGAAAAAAAAGCGCCGCACCACCGCCGGGTGGGCTCGAACCTCCAACTTTTCGGTTAACAGCCGATCACGCTAGCCAATTGCGCCAAGGAGACAGTCGTGCTCCACTCTCACCACCATCAGAACATATCTTCAAAGCTATCAGCGCAAAGAAAAAAGCAACACACCACTCCAGGAGGGCTCGAAACTCCAACCTTTCGGTTAACAGCCGATCGCGCTAGCCAATTGCGCCACGGAGACAGTCCTGCTTCACTCTCACCACCATCATAACATATCTTCAAAGCTATCAGCCCAAAGAAAAAAAAGCGCCGCACCACCACCGCGTGGGCTCGAAACTCCAACCTTTCGGTTAACTGCCAATCGCGCTAGCCAATGGCGCCACGGAGACAGTCCTGCTCCACTCTTACCACCATTAGAACATATCGTCAAAGCTATCAGCCCAAAGAAAAAAAAGCGCCGCACCACCAACGGGTGGACTCGAACCTCCAACTTTCCGGTTAACAGCCGATCACGCTAGCCAATTGCGCCACGGAGACAGTCCTGCTCCACTCTCACCACCATCAGAACTTATCTTCAAAGCTATCAGCACAAAGAAAAAAAGCGCCCCAGCATCACCGGGTGGGCTCGAACCTCCAACCTTTCGTTTAACAGCCGATCGCGCTAGCCAATTGCGCCACGAAGACAGTCCTGCTCCACTCTCACCACCATCAGAACATATTTATTTATTTTATTTATTTATTTATTTAAATACTCTCAATGCCATTTGCGGCGTTACAGAGAGGAGTGGTTACAAGTTAGAGATGGCAGTCTTGAATGATGCATGATCAGGGTTGCTGGCGATGGAGGCAGGAAGGTGGTTCCATTCGGATGAAGTCTTCGGCACGTAGGAGTGGAAGTATATGTTGGTATGGCAGAGTGGCACATGGACTTTGAAGTTATGGTCGATGCGAGATGAAACGTAAGAAGGTGACGAGAACAATGTGCCCTTTATTTCAGGATTCATAAAAAAAATTTTGTGAAAGAGACAGAGTCGGGCCTGTTTCCTCCTGTTAGAAAGGGTAGGAAGGTCTAGAGAATTTTTAATTGATGAGATGCTAGCGGTACGGGAGTAATTAGCGACAATGAAGCGAGCTGAGCGATTTTGGATGGCTTCCAGTGCATTAACAAGTGAACAAGAATGAGGATCCCAGATTGATGAGGCGTATTCGAGTTTAGATCTGACTAGTGTTTTATAAAGAAGAAGTTTTAATGAAACAGGTGCTAATGAAAAGTTACGGCGCAAGAAGCCGAGAGTGCGGTTAGCATTGTTAATCACATAACTGACATGATTATTCCATGTTAAATTGTTATCTATGTGAACACCAAGATATTTGTAAGTATTGACAGACGACAACAGAAAATTAGAAATTGAATAAACAGGGCTAGTGCAGTCAGTACTTCCTCGAGAGATCCTCATTATTTTGCACTTGCCAATATTTAGTTTCATTGACCAGAGTGAGCACCAAGATGTAATGTTGTCAAGATCAGATTGAAGTAGTGATGAATCATGAGAGTTAGATATTATGCGGTAGATGACACAATCGTCGGCAAATAGCCTGATTGTTGATGTAATGCTGGATGGAAGGTCATTAATATAAATTAGAAAGAGTAAGGGTCCAAGGACAGAACCTTGCGGCACACCAGAGATTACTGAACAATTGCGTGAGTCATGATCGTTAGCTGTTACATGTTGGGTTCTGTTAGATAAGAAGCATTCGATCCATCGTAATGTGTTTGAGTCAATATTTAGCATGCTTAGTTTTAGTAGGAGTAAACGGTGAGAAACGGTGTCAAAAGCTTTTTGAAAATCAAGGAAAATGCAATCGATAATGGAGCCAGTGTCAGAAGCTGAAAATAAGTCGTTGGTGAAGAGAAGTAGTTGGGTTTCACATGAGTAGTGTTTCCTAAAACCATGCTGACTGTTGTGAAAGAAGTTATTTTCTTCGAGAAATATAATTAAGTTAGAATAGATTATGTGTTCGAGAAGCTTACATGGAATACTAGTCAAAGTGATGGGCCTGTAGTTAGAAGGATTAGATGAGTCACCTGGTTTAGGCACAGGAACCACCTTCCCCGCCTTCCAGTCACTGGGCAATGAGGCATTTTGTAATGACTGTGAAAAGAGCTGTGAAAAAATGACTGAACAATAAGTGGCAGTCTGTTTGAGAAATTGGGGAGCGATTCCATCTATGCCAGGTGCCGAGGCTTTCATTTTTAATATGAGGTGAAATAGCCCCAATTGATCAATGATGATTGGTTCCATTCGGGGATATCCAGGATCGGCTTGAATTGGTAAATGATTGGAGTTGTCAACGGAAAATGATTTTTTAAATACGTCTTGCAAAGCCTCGCAGCACCTGTCACTTGCAATCGCCAAACCAAGTTCGTCACAAAGATCAATGTTCTTATTTTTTGGACCATTTACTAGACACCAAAACTTACGAGGGTTAGACTGTAGAAGAGAGGGAAGGGTATCGCTGAAGAAACTATGTTTAGCTACTGCATAAGCTTTTTTGTATTCTAATGTTGCGTTGTGATAAGCCGCCCATCTCTCCGTGGTGTCAGATAATGAAGCGCTGCGGTAAAGTCGTTTTTTTTTATTACGTAAGCGAAGAAGTGCTGATGTGAACCACGGAGAGCGGAACGCCGTTCGAACAGTTCGTAAAGGAACATAACAATCTATAAGTGAATTAAACTTATTTTTGAACGATACCCAGTTCTCCTCTACAGTGTTATCAGCGGCACATGCAATGTATTTTTCAGTGAAAACTTCCAACTCAGTACATATAGATGCATAATCAGCTTTCGCATAATCTTTTATAACTTTAGTTGCGTGCATAGGACGCTGTGGTTGCATTGCGCAGGTGAAGTGTACAATGCGATGATCACTAAGCCCGGGTAGGTAGTGAATCGATGAAATGACCGAAGGATTAGTTGTGAAAACCAAATCAAGTATATTTGAAGAAAATGCTGTGATGCGCGTGGGTTCATGGATTACTTGGGTTAAATTAAAATCATTGCATATGTTTAAAAAGCAATTACCTTCCGCTGAAAGACAGCTAGCCGTTCCATCCCCACTGCCCCAAGTAACTTCTGGGAAATTAAAATCGCCCATGACAAATATATGAGAATTTGGGTACCTGACAGAAACTGCGTGCAAACAGTCATGGAAGTTTTCGCAAAAGTCTGAGGGGCAGCGAGGCGGTCGGTAGCAAACGCACAAAATCACGTCCTGATACGCAAATCGAACGCACGCGCATACGATTTCTAGTGGCGAACTTATGGGAACAATATGAGAGGAAAATCTATCTGATATCGCGATAAGAACACCGCCCCCTGTTCTTGTTATTCGATCTGATCTGTAAAAATTGTAGGTGTTTTTGCAGTGTAAAACCTCAGTGTTGCGAATTTTACTTGACAACCAAGTTTCTGTTAACACTACTATGTCCGCAGAACAGTCATCAATTATAGAAGATAACTCGTCACGTTTACTTAGCACACTTCTAATATTTGTAAACAAGACTGAAACTGGTTCAGGTGTTGTGGCACGTTTAGTAGGTTGGGATTGCTAGGAAGAGGGAAGAACACTGCTAGGAATATTGGTACTTGAAGGGGAAAGTGAAGAAGTAAATTCACCGGTAAGTTCACAAACGCTGTCGGTTTGACTGCAGTAAACGAAGCATTTTTTGTTAATGAATAACTTGTTGTAACGCACTGCAAACTGTTGACCAGTCGACTTTCCGTACTCGTACAATTTTTTACGCGTGTTCCTAGTTTCTTTGCAAAAATCTTCACTTAAGCTGACACCAATACCTTTTAATTTGGCCTTATTTGCCATAATGCTTTCCTTAACCTTAAAATTAGAAAGCTTTACAATTACAGGACGGCACTTCTTATTTGCGTATGAACCAAGCCTATGCGCACGTGAAATGGCATCGGTCGGCAGTTGGAGACCTAGAGTGGACATAATCTCGCGAACCTTATCTTCGGACTGCGACCATGTTTCGGCTGCAGCATCAGGTATTCCGAAGAATAGAAGGTTTTCTCGCCGTGACCTATCCTCGAAATCATCTAGGCGTGAACGTAATTCAGCGTTCGCCCCACGAACAGTATCACTTATAGTTTGCTGCAGGTTACTTGGAGGCATTTTGTCGAAGGAATTTACACGAGCTTCTACAGCAACCAATCTTGAGTTAATATCTGACACAGTTTGCTCCAAAATCGCCTGACTGGACTTCAATTCATCAAGAACTGTTTTTAATTCTTTATGGCGTGCGTCAACGTGCGCATTAATTGCCTTGACGACTTCAGCCAGCTCATCAGGAAGACTAGAAGAATTATTGGGACCTGGATTGGATTCGACGTCACCACTCAAAAGCAATAGTTTCACAACATGAACACATTCGCAAATACATAAAAAAAGTACACTTGGGCATGGTACAAGCAGCAGACACAGGTTGTTTGACTTTTTAGAGTGGCATGAGTGAAATTTACCAACCTGGAGTAGAAGAAAAAACGGGTTCTTAGTCGACTGCATAGCTGCTGCTCGACCATGCCCACTGAAGTCGCGCGGGGGATGACGGCTGCTTATAAACTTGTGGCTGGGTGATGACGATGCTGATGAGCATTCGGAGATTATCGGAGTGACAACAGGCAGGCTTGTTGTGCTATCAAACACGGGGCACTGCCAAGCATGATTCCAAGCCGAAGAAGAAGACTGCAGAAGCGTTGGCGGTCCGCCCTGAACAACATGCACCCGTGACGCGAGGCACCACGAAGAGAACCTCGCCGTGACGTTCCAGTTGGAAGCGCCCTTCGAAGGTAGGTGAAAGCCGTCCGTTAGAGCTTCTTTGCAGGGGGCGGAAGCCAGCATCGTCAGCAACTGGAGTAGAAGAAAAAACGGGTTCTTAGTCGACTGCATAGCTGCTGCTCGACCATGCCCACTGAAGTCGCGCGGGGGATGACGGCTGCTTATAAACTTGTGGCTGGGTGATGACGATGCTGATGAGCATTCGGAGATTATCGGAGTGACAACAGGCAGGCTTGTTGTGCTATCAAACACGGGGCACTGCCAAGCATGATTCCAAGCCGAAGAAGAAGACTGCAGAAGCGTTGGCGGTCCGCCCTGAACAACATGCACCCGTGACGCGAGGCACCACGAAGAGAACCTCGCCGTGACGTTCCAGTTGGAAGCGCCCTTCGAAGGTAGGTGAAAGCCGTCCGTTAGAGCTTCTTTGCAGGGGGCGGAAGCCAGCATCGTCAGCAACTGGAGTAGAAGAAAAAACGGGTTCTTAGTCGACTGCATAGCTGCTGCTCGACCATGCCCACTGAAGTCGCGCGGGGGATGACGGCTGCTTATAAACTTGTGGCTGGGTGATGACGATGCTGATGAGCATTCGGAGATTATCGGAGTGACAACAGGCAGGCTTGTTGTGCTATCAAACACGGGGCACTGCCAAGCATGATTCCAAGCCGAAGAAGAAGACTGCAGAAGCGTTGGCGGTCCGCCCTGAACAACATGCACCCGTGACGCGAGGCACCACGAAGAGAACCTCGCCGTGACGTTCCAGTTGGAAGCGCCCTTCGAAGGTAGGTGAAAGCCGTCCGTTAGAGCTTCTTTGCAGGGGGCGGAAGCCAGCATCGTCAGCAACTGGAGTAGAAGAAAAAACGGGTTCTTAGTCGACTGCATAGCTGCTGCTCGACCATGCCCACATATCTTCAAAGCTATTATCTTCAAAGCTATTACCGCAAAGAATAAAGCAACACATATCTTCAAAGCTATTACCGCAAAGAATAAAGCAACACACCACTCCCGGAAGGGCTCGAAACTCCAACCTTTCGGTTAACAGCCGATCACGCTAGCCAATTGCGCCACGGAGACAGTCCTGCTTCACTCTCACCACCATCAGAACATATCTTCAAAGCTATCAGCCCGAAGAAAAAAAAGCGCCGCACCACCAACGGGTGGGCTCGAACCTCCAACTTTCCGGTTAACAGCCGATCACGCTAGCCCATTGCGCCACGGAGACAGTCTTGCTCCACTCTCACCACCATCAGAACATATCTTCAAAGGTATCAGCGCAAAGAAAAAAGCAACACACCACTCCCGGGAGGGCTCGAAACTCCAACCTTTCGGTCAACAGCCGATCACGCTATCCAATTGCGCCACGGAGACAGTCCTGCTCCACTCTCACCACCATCAGAACATATCTTCAAAGCTATCAGCCCACAGAAAAAAAGCGCCGCGCAACCACCGCTTAGGCTCGAACCTCCAACTTTTCGGTTAACAGCCGATCGCGCTAGCCAATTGCGCCACGGAGACAGTCCTGCTCCACTCTCACCATCATCAGAACATATCTTCAAAGCTATCAGCGCAAGGAAAAAAAAGCGCTGCACCACCACCAGGTGGGCTCGAAACTCCAACCTTTCGGTTAACATCCGATCGCGCTAGCCCATTGCGCAACGGAGACAGTCTTGCTCCACTCTCACCACCATCAGAACATATCTTCAAAGCTATCAGCGCAAAGAAAAAAGCAACACACCACTCCCGGGAGGGCTCGAAACTCCAACCTTTCGGTTAACAGCCGATCACGCTAGCCCATTGCGCTACGGAGGCAGTCTTGCTCCACTCTCACCATCATCAGAACATATCTTCAAAGCTATCAGCGCAAGGAAAAAAAAGCGCTGCACCACCACCAGGTGGGCTCGAACCTCCAACCTTTCGGTTAACAGCCGATCGCGCTAGCCCATTGCGCCACGGAGACAGTCTTGCTCCTTTCTCACCACCATCAGAACATATCTTCAAAGCTATCAGCGCAAAGAAAAAAGCAACAAACCACTCCCGGGAGGGCTCGAAACTCCAACCTTTCGGTCAACAGCCGATCGCGCTAGCCAATTGCGCCACGGAGACAGTACTGCTCCACTCTCACCACCATCAGAACATATCTTCAGAGCTATCAGCCCAAAGAAAAAAAAGCGCCATACCACCACCGGGTGGGCTCGAACCTCCGGCCTTATGATTAACAGGCCATCGCGCTAGCCAAGTGCGCCATGGAGAAAGTCCTGCACCACTCGCACCACCATCAGAACATATCTTCAAAGCTATCAGCCCAAAGAAAAAAAAGCGCCGCACCACCACCGGGTGGGCTCGAACCTCCAACTTTTCGGTTAACAGCCGATCACGCTAGCCAATTGCGCCAAGGAGACAGTCGTGCTCCACTCTCACCACCATCAGAACATATCTTCAAAGCTATCAGCGCAAAGAAAAAAGCAACACACCACTCCAGGAGGGCTCGAAACTCCAACCTTTCGGTTAACAGCCGATCGCGCTAGCCAATTGCGCCACGGAGACAGTCCTGCTTCACTCTCACCACCATCATAACATATCTTCAAAGCTATCAGCCCAAAGAAAAAAAAGCGCCGCACCACCACCGGGTGTGCTCGAAACTCCAAGCTTTCGGTTAACTGCCAATCGCGCTAGCCAATGGCGCCACGGAGACAGTCCTGCTCCACTCTTACCACCATTAGAACATATCGTCAAAGCTATCAGCCCAAAGAAAAAAAAGCGCCGCACCACCAACGGGTGGACTCGAACCTCCAACTTTCCGGTTAACAGCCGATCACGCTAAATAATTGCGCCACGGAGACAGTCCTGCTCCACTCTCACCATCATCAGAACATATCTTCAAAGCTATCAGCGCAAGGAAAATAAAGCGCTGCACCACCACCAGGTGGGCTCGAACCTCGAACCTTTCGGTTAACAGCAGATCGCGCTAGCCCATTGCGCCACGGAGACAGTCTTGCTCCACTCTCACCACCATCAGAACATATCTTCAAAGCTATTACCGCAAAGAAAAAAGCAACACACCACTCCCGGAAGGGCTCGAAACTCCAACCTTTCGGTTAACAGCCGATAACGCTAGCCAATTGCGCCACGGAGACAGTCGTGCTTCACTATCACCACCATCAGAACATATCTTCAAAGCTATCAGCACAAAGAAAAAAAAGCGCCCCAGCATCACCGGGTGGGCTCGAACTTCCAACCTTTCGGTTAACAGCCGATCGCGCTAGCCAACTGCGCCAAGGAGACAGTCCTGCTCCACTCTCACCACCATCAGAACATATCTTCAAAGCTATCAGCCCACAGAAAAAAAAGCGCCGCACCACCACCGGGTGGGCTCGAACCTCCAACCTATCGGTTAACAGCCGATCGCGCTAGCCCATTGCGCCACGGAGACAGTCTTGCTCCACTCTCACCACCATCAGAACATATCTTCAAAGCTATCAGCGCAAAGAAAAAAGCAACACACCACTCCCGGGAGGGCTCCAAACTCCAATCTTTCGGTCAACAGCCGATCGCGCTAGCCAATTGCGCCACGGAGACAGTACTGCTACACTCTCACCACCATCAGAACATGTCTTCAAAGCCTTCAGACCAAAGAAAAAAAAGCGCCATACCACCACCAGGTGGGCTCGAACCTCCGACCTTTTGATTAACAGCCCATCGCGCTAGCCAATTGCGCCATGGAGACAGTCCTGCACCACTCTCACCACCATCAGAACATATCTTCAAAGCTATCAGCCCAAAGAAAAAAAAGCGCCGCACCACCACCGCTTAGGCTCGAACCTCCAACTTTTCGGTTAACAGCCGATCGCTCTAGCCAATTGCGCCACGGAGACAGTCCTGCTCCACTCTCACCATCATCAGAACATATCTTCAAAGCTATCAGCGCAAGGAAAAAAAAGCGCTGCACGACCACCAGGTGGGCTCGAACCTCGAACCTTTCGGTTAACAGCCGATCGCGCTAGCCCATTACGCCACGGAGACAGTCTTGCTCCTCTCTCACCACCATCAGAACATATCTTCAAAGCTATCAGCGCAAAGAAAAAAGCAACACACCACTCCCGGGAGGGCTCGAAACTCCAACCTTTCGGTTAACAGCGGATCACGCTAGCCCATTACGCTACGGAGGCAGTCTTGCTCCACTCTCACCATCATCAGAACATATCTTCAAAGCTATCAGCGCAAGGAAAAAAAAGCGCTGCACCACCACCAGGTGGGCTCGAACCTCCAACCTTTCGGTTAACAGCCGATCGCGCTATCCCATTGCGCCACGGAGACAGTCTTGCTCCTTTCTCACCACCATCAGAACATATCTTCAAAGCTATCAGCGCAAAGAAAAAAGCAACAAACCACTCCCGGGAGGGCTCGAAACTCCAACCTTTCGGTCAACAGCCGATCGCGCTAGCCAATTGCGCCACGGAGACAGTACTGCTCCACTCTCACCACCATCAGAACATATCTTCAGAGCTATCAGCCCAAAGAAAAAAAAGCGCCATACCACCACCGGGTGGGCTCGAACCTCCGACCTTTTGATTAACAGCCCATCGCGCTAGCCAATTGCGCCATGGAGAAAGTCCTGCACCACTCGCACCACCATCAGAACATATCTTCAAAGCTATCAGCCCAAAGAAAAAAAGCGCCGCACCACCACCGGGTGGGCTCGAACCTCCAACTTTTCGGTTAACAGCCGATCACGCCAGCCAATTGCACCAAGGAGACAGTCGTGCTCCACTCTCACCACCATCAGAACATATCTTCAAAGCTATCAGCGCAAAGAAAAAAGCAACACACCACTCCAGGAGGGCTCGAAACTCCAACCTTTCGGTTAACAGCCGATCGCGCTAGCCAATTGCGCCACGGAGACAGTCCTGCTTCACTCTCACCACCATCATAACATATCTTCAAAGCTATCAGCCCAAAGAAAAAAAAGCGCCGCACCACCGGGTGGGCTCGAAACTCCAACCTTTCGGTTAACTGCCAATCGCGCTAGCCAATGGCGCCACGGAGACAGTCCTGCTCCACTCTTACCACCATTAGAACATATCGTCAAAGCTATCAGCCCAAAGAAAAAAAAGCGCCGCACCACCAACGGGTGGACTCGAACCTCCAACTTTCCGGTTAACAGCCGATCACGCTAGCCAATTGCGCCACGGAGACAGTCCTGCTTCACTCTCACCACCATCATAACATATCTTCAAAGCTATCAGCCCAAAGAAAAAAAAGCGCCGCACCACCACCGGGTGGGCTCGAAACTCCAACCTTTCGGTTAACTGCCGATCGCGCAAGCCAATGGCGCCATGGAGACAGTCCTGCTCCACTCTTACCACCATTATAACATATCTTCAAAGCTATCAGCTCAAAGAAAAAAAAAGCGCCGCACCACCAACGGGTGGACTCGAACCTCCAACTTTCCGGTTAACAGCCGATCACGCTAGCCAATTGCGCCACGGAGACAGTCCTGCTCCACTCTCACCACCATCAGAACTTATCTTCAAAGCTATCAGCACAAAAAAAGCGCCCCAGCATCACCGGGTGGGCTCGAACCTCCAACCTTTCGTTTAACAGCCGATCGCGCTAGCCAATTGCGCCACGAAGACAGTCCTGCTCCACTCTCACCACCATCAGAACATATCTTCAAAGCTATTACCTCAAAGAAAAAAAGCAACACACCACTCCCGGAAGGGCTCGAAACTCCAACCTTTCGGTTAACAGCCGATCACGCTAGCCAATTGCGCCACGGAGACAGTCCTGCTTCACTCTCACCACCATCAGAACATATCTTCAAATCTATCAGCACAAAGAAAAAAAAGCGCCCCAGCATCACCGTGTGGGCTCGAACTTCCAACCTTTCAGGTAACAGCCGATCGCGCTAGCCAACTGCGCCAAGGAGACAGTCGTGCTCCACTCTCACCACCATCAGAACATATCTTCAAAGCTATCAGCGCAAAGAAAAAAGCAACACACCACTCCAGGGAGGGCTCGAAACTCCAACCTTTCGGTTAACAGCCGATCGCGCTAGCCAATGGCGCCACGGAGACAGTCCTGCTCCACTCTTACCACCATTAGAACATATCTTCAAAGCTATCAGCCCAAAGAAAAAAAAGCGCCGCACCACCAACGGGTGGGCTCGAACCTCCAACTTTCCGGTTAACAGCCGATCACGCTAGCCAATTGCGCCACAGAGACAGTCCTGCTTCACTCTCACCCCCATCAGAACATATCTTCAAAGTTATCAGCCAAAAGAAAAAAAAGCGCCGCACCACCACCGGGTGGGCTCGAAACTCCAACCTTTCGGTTAACTGCTGATTGCGCTAGCCAATGGCGCGACGGAGACAGTCCTGCTCCACTCTTACCACCATTAGAACATATCTTCAAAGCTATCAGCCCAAAGAAAAAAAAAAGCGCCGCACCACCAACGGGTGGACTCGAACCTCCAACTTTCCGGTTAACAGCCGATCACGCTAGCCAATTGCGCCACGGAGACAGTCCTGCTCCACTCTCACCATCATCAGAACATATCTTCAAAGCTATCAGCCCAAGGAAAAAAAAGCGCTGCACCACCACCAGGTGGGCTCGAACCTCCAACCTTTCGGTTAACAGCCGATCGCGCTAGCCCATTGCGCCACGGAGACAGTCTTGCTCCACTCTCACCACCATCAGAATATATCTTCAAAGGTATCAGCGCAAAGAAAAAAGCAACACACCACTCCCGGGAGGGCTCGAAACTCCAACCTTTCGGTCAACAGCCGATCACGCTATCCAATTGCGCCACGAAGACAGTCCTGCTCCACTCTCACCACCATCAGAACATATCTTCAAAGCTATCAGCCCACAGAAAAAAAGCGCCGCGCAACCACCGCTTAGGCTCGAACCTCCAACTTTTCGGTTAACAGCCGATCGCGCTAGCCCATTGCGCCACGGAGACAGTCTTGCTCCTTTCTCACCACCATCAGAACATATCTTCAAAGCCATCAGCGCAAAGAAAAAAGCAACAAACCACTCCCGGGAGGGCTCGAAACTCCAACCTTTCGGTCAACAGCCGATCGCGCTAGCCAATTGCGCCATGGAGAAAGTCCTGCACCACTCGCACCACCATCAGAACATATCTTCAAAGCTATCAGCCCAAAGAAAAAAAAGCGCCGCACCACCACCGGGTGGGCTCGAACCTCCAACTTTTCGGTTAAAAGCCGATCACGCTAGCCAATTGCGCCAAGGAGACAGTCGTGCTCCACTCTCACCACCATCAGAACATATCTTCAAAGCTATCAGCGCAAAGAAAAAAGCAACACACCACTCCAGGAGGGCTCGAAACTCCAACCTTTCGGTTAACAGCCGATCGCGCTAGCCAATTGCGCCACGGAGACAGTCCTGCTTCACTCTCACGACCATCATAACATATCTTCAAAGCTATCAGCCCAAAGAAATAAAACCGCCGCACCACCACCGGGTGGGCTCGAAACTCCAAGCTTTCGGTTAACTGCCAATCGCGCTAGCCAATGGCGCCACGGAGACAGTCCTGCTCCACTCTTACCACCATTAGAACATATCGTCAAAGCTATCAGCCCAAAGAAAAAAAAAGCGCCGCACCACCAACGGGTGGACTCGAACCTCCAACTTTCCGGTTAACAGCCGATCACGCTAGCCAATTGCGCCACGGAGACAGTCCTGCTCCACTCTCACCACCATCAGAACTTATCTTCAAAGCTATCAGCACAAAGAAAAAAAAGCGCCCCAGCATCACCGGGTGGGCTCGAACCTCCAACCTTTCGTTTAACAGCCGATCGCGCTAGCCAATTGCGCCATGAAGACAGTCCTGCTCCACTCTCACCCCCATCAGAACATATCTTCAAAGCTATTACCGCAAAGAAAAAAGCAACACACCACTCCCGGAAGGGCTCGAAACTCCAACCTTTCGGTTAACAGCCGATCACGCTAGCCAATTGCGCCACGGAGACAGTCCTGCTTCACTCTCACCACCATCAGAACATATCTTCAAAGCTATCAGCACAAAGAAAAAAAGCGCCCCAGCATCACCGGGTGGGCTCGAACTTCCAACCTTTCGGTTAACAGCCGATCGCGCTAGCCAACTGCGCCAAGGAGACAGTCGTGCTCCACTCTCACCACCATCAGAACATATCTTCAAAGCTATCAGCCCACAGAAAAAAAAGCGCCGCACCACCACCGGGTGGGCTCGAACCTCCAACCTATCGGTTAACAGCCGATCGCGCTAGCCAATTGCGCCACGAAGACAGTCCTGCTCCACTCTCACCACCATCAGAACATATCTTCAAAGCTATTACCGCAAAGAAAAAAGCAACACACCACTCCAGGAGGGCTCGAAACTCCAACCTTTCGGTCAACAGCCGATCGCGCTAGCCAATTGCGCCACGGAGACAGTACTGCTCCACTCTCACCACCATCAGAACATATCTTCAGAGCTATCAGCCCAAAGAAAAAAAAGCGCCGCACCACCACCGCGTGGGCTCGAAACTCCAACCTTTCGGTTAACTGCCGATCGCGCTAGCCAATGGCGCCACGGAGACAGTCCTGCTCCACTCTTACCACCATTAGAACATATCGTCAAAGCTATCTGCTCAAAGAAAAAAAAAGCGCCGCACCACCAACGGGTGGACTCGAACCTCCAACTTTCCGGTTAACAGCCGATCACGCTAGCCAATTGCGCCACGGAGACAGTCCTGCTCCACTCTCACCACCATCAGAACTTATCTTCAAAGCTATCAGCACAAAAAAAGCGCCCAAGCATCACCGGGTGGGCTCGAACCTCCAACCTTTCGTTTAACAGCCGATCGCGCTAGCCGATTGCGCCACGAAGACAGTCCTGCTCCACTCTCACCACCATCAGAACATATCTTCAAAGCTATTACCTCAAAGAAAAAAGCAACACACCACTCCCGGAAGGGCTCGAAACTCCAACCTTTCGGTTAACAGCCGATCACGCTAGCCAATTGCGCCACGGAGACAGTCCTGCTTCACTCTCACCACCATCAGAACATATCTTCAAAGCTATCAGCTCAAAGAAAAAAAAGCGCCCCAGCATCACCGGGTGGGCTCGAACTTCCAACCTTTCGGTTAACAGCCGATCGCGCTAGCCAACTGCGCCAAGGAGACAGTCGTGCTCCACTCTCACCACCATCAGAACCTATCTTCAAAGCTATCAGCGCAAAGAAAAAAGCAACACACCACTCCAGGGAGGGCTCGAAACTCCAACCTTTCGGTTAACAGCCGATCGCGCTAGCCAATGGCGCCACGGAGACAGTCCTGCTCCACTCTTACCACCATTAGAACATATCTTCAAAGCTATCAGCCCAAAGAAAAAAAAGCGCCACACCACCAACGGGTGGGCTCGAACCTCCAACTTTCCTGTTAACAGCCGATCACGCTAGCCAATTGCGCCACAGAGACAGTCCTGCTTCACTCTCACCCCCATCAGAACATATCTTCAAAGTTATCAGCCCAAAGAAAAAAAAGCGCCGCACCACCACCGGGTGGGCTAGAAACTCCAACCTTTCGGTTAACTGCTGATTGCGCTAGCCAATGGCGCCACGGAGACAGTCCTGCTCCACTCTTACCACCATTAGAACATATCTTCAAAGCTATCAGCCCAAAGAAAAAAAAAGCGCCGCACCACCAACGGGTGGACTCGAACCTCCAACTTTCCGGTTAACAGCCGATCACGCTAGCCAATTGCGCCACGGAGACAGTCTTGCTCCACTCTCACCACCATCAGAACATATCTTCAAAGCTATCAGCGCAAAGAAAAAAGCAACACACCACTCCCGGGAGGGCTCGAAACTCCAACCTTTCGGTCAACAGCCGATCGCGCTAGCCAATTGCGCCACAGAGACAGTACTGCTACACTCTCACCACCATCAGAACATGTCTTCAAAGCCTTCAGCCCAAAGAAAAAAAGCGCCATACCACCACCAGGTGGGCTCGAACCTCCGACCTTTTGATTAACAGCCCATCGCGCTAGCCAATTGCGCCATGGAGACAGTCCTGCACCACTCTCACCACCATCAGAACATATCTTCAAAGCTATCAGCCCAAAGAAAAAAAAGCGCCGCACCACCACCGCTTAGGCTGAAACCTCCAACTTTTCGGTTAACAGCCGATCGCTCTAGCCAATTGCGCCACGGAGACAGTCCTGCTCCACTCTCACCATCATCAGAAGATATCTTCAAAGCTATCAGCCCAAAGAAAAAAAAGCGCCGCACCACCACCGGGTGGGCTCAAACCTCCAACTTTTCGGATAACAGCCGATCACGCTAGCCAATTGCGCCAAGGAGACAGTCGTGCTCCACTCTCACCACCATCAGAACATATCTTCAAAGCTATCAGCGCAAAGAAAAAAGCAACACACCACTCCAGGAGGGCTCGAAACTCCAACCTTTCGGTTAACAGCCGATCGCGCTAGCCAATTGCGCCACGGAGACAGTCCTGCTTCACTCTCACCACCATCATAACATATCTTCAAAGCTATCAGCCCAAAGAAAAAAAAGCGCCGCACCACCACCGGGTGTGCTCGAAACTCCAAGCTTTCGGTTAACTGCCAATCGCGCTAGCCAATGACGCCACGGAGACAGTCCTGCTCCACTCTTACCACCATTAGAACATATCGTCAAAGCTATCAGCCCAAAGAAAAAAAAGCGCCGCACCACCAACGGGTGGACTCGAACCTCCAACTTTCCGGTTAACAGCCGATCACGCTAGCCAATTGCGCCAAAGAGACAGTCCTGCTCCACTCTCACCACCATCAGAACTTATCTTCAAAGCTATCAGCACAAAGAAAAAAAAGCGCCCCAGCATCACCGGGTGGGCTCGAACCTCCAACCTTTCGTTTAACAGCCGATCGCGCTAGCCAATTGCGCCACGAAGACAGTCCTGCTCCACTCTCACCCCCATCAGAACATATCTTCAAAGCTATTACCGCAAAGAAAGAAGCAACACACCACTCCCGGAAGGGCTCGAAACTCCAACCTTTCGGTTAACAGCCGATCACGCTAGCCAATTGCGCCACGGAGACAGTCCTGCTTCACTCTCACCACCATCAGAACATATCTTCAAAGCTATCAGCACAAAGAAAAAAAGCGCCCCAGCATCACCGGGTGGGCTCGAACTTCCAACCTTTCGGTTAACAGCCGATCGCGCTAGCCAACTGCGCCAAGGAGACAGTCCTGCTCCACTCTCACCACCATCAGAACATATCTTCAAAGCTATCAGCCCAAGGAAAAAAAAAGCGCCGCACCACCACCGGGTGGGCTCGAGCCTCCAACTTTTCGGTTAACAGCCGATCACGCTAGCCAATTGCGCCACGGTGACAGTCCTGCTCCACTCTCACCACCATCAGAACATATCTTCAAAGCTATCAGCCCACAGAAAAAAAAGCGCCGCACTACCACCGGGTGGGCTCGAACCTCCAACCTATCGGTTAACAGCCAATCGCGCTAGCCCATTGCGCCACGCAGACAGTCTTGCTCCACTCTCACCACCATCAGAACATATCTTCAAAGCTATCAGCGCAAAGAAAAAAGCAACACACCACTCCCGGGAGGGCTCGAAACTCCAACCTTTCGGTCAACAGCCGATCGCGCTAGCCAATTGCGCCACGGAGACAGTACTGCTACACTCTCACCACCATCAGAACATGTCTTCAAAGCCTTCAGCGCAAAGAAAAAAAAGCGCCATACCACCACCAGGTGGGCTCGAACCTCCGACCTTTTGATTAACAGCCCATCGCGCTAGCCAATTGCGCCATGGAGACAGTCCTGCACCACTCTCACCACCATCAGAACATATCTTCAAAGCTATCAGCCCAAAGAAAATAAAGCGCCGCACCACCACCGCTTAGGCTCGAACCTCCAACTTTTCGGTTAACAGCCGATCGCTCTAGCCAATTGCGCCACGGAGACAGTCCTGCTCCACTCTCACCATCATCAGAACATATCTTCAAAGCTATCAGCGCAAGGAAAAAAAAAGCGCTGCACCACCACCAGGTGGGCTCGAACCTCGAACCTTTCGGTTAACAGCCGATCACGCTAGCCCATTGCGCTACGGAGGCAGTCTTGCTCCACTCTCACCATCATCAGAACATATCTTCAAAGCTATCAGCGCAAGGAAAAAAAAGCGCTGCACCACCACCAGGTGGGCTCGAACCTCCAACCTTTCGGTTAACAGCCGATCGCGCTAGCCCATTGCGCCACGGAGACAGTCTTGCTCCTTTCTCACCACCATCAGAACATATCTTCAAAGCTATCAGCGCAAAGAAAAAAGCAACAAACCACTCCCGGGAGGGCTCGAAACTCCAACCTTTCGGTCAACAGCCGATCGCGCTAGCCAATTGCGCCACGGAGACAGTACTGCTCCACTCTCACCACCATCAGAACATATCTTCAGAGCTATCAGCCCAAAGAAAAAAAAGCGCCATACCACCACCGGGTGGGCTCGAACCTCCGGCCTTATGATTAACAGGCCATCGCGCTAGCCAAGTGCGCCATGGAGAAAGTCCTGCACCACTCGCACCACCATCAGAACATATCTTCAAAGCTATCAGCCCAAAGAAAAAAAAGCGCCGCACCACCACCGGGTGGGCTCGAACCTCCAACTTTTCGGTTAACAGCCGATCACGCTAGCCAATTGCGCCAAGGAGACAGTCGTGCTCCACTCTCACCACCATCAGAACATATCTTCAAAGCTATCAGCGCAAAGAAAAAAGCAACACACCACTCCAGGAGGGCTCGAAACTCCAACCTTTCGGTTAACAGCCGATCGCGCTAGCCAATTGCGCCACGGAGACAGTCCTGCTTCACTCTCACCACCATCATAACATATCTTCAAAGCTATCAGCCCAAAGAAAAAAAAGCGCCGCACCACCACCGGGTGTGCTCGAAACTCCAAGCTTTCGGTTAACTGCCAATCGCGCTAGCCAATGGCGCCACGGAGACAGTCCTGCTCCACTCTCACCACCATCAGAACATATCTTCAAAGCTATCAGCCCACAGAAAAAAAAAGCGCCGCACCACCACCGGGTGGGCTCGAACCTCCAACCTATCGGTTAACAGCCGATCGCGCTAGCCCATTGCGCCACGGAGACAGTCTTGCTCCACTCTCACCACCATCAGAACATATCTTCAAAGCTATCAGCGCAAAGAAAAAAGCAACACACCACTCCCGGGAGGGCTCCAAACTCCAACCTTTCGGTCAACAGCCGATCGCGCTAGCCAATTGCGCCACGGAGACAGTACTGCTACACTCTCACCACCATCAGAACATGTCTTCAAAGCCTTCAGACCAAAGAAAAAAAAGCGCCGCACCACCACCGGGTGGGCTCGAACCTCCAACCTATCGGTTAACAGCCGATCGCGCTAGCCCATTGCGCCACGGAGACAGTCTTGCTCCACTCTCACCACCATCAGAACATATCTTCAAAGCTATCAGCGCAAAGAAAAAAGCAACACACCACTCCCGGGAGGGCTCCAAACTCCAACCTTTCGGTCAACAGCCGATCGCGCTAGCCAATTGCGCCACGGAGACAGTACTGCTACACTCTCACCACCATCAGAACATGTCTTCAAAGCCTTCAGACCAAAGAAAAAAAAGCGCCATACCACCACCAGGTGGGCTCGAACCTCCGACCTTTTGATTAACAGCCCATCGCGCTAGCCAATTGCGCCATGGAGACAGTCCTGCACCACTCTCACCACCATCAGAACATATCTTCAAAGCTATCAGCCCAAAGAAAAAAAAGCGCCGCACCACCACCGCTTAGGCTCGAACCTCCAACTTTTCGGTTAACAGCCGATCGCTCTAGCCAATTGCGCCACGGAGACAGTCCTGCTCCACTCTCACCATCATCAGAACATATCTTCAAAGCTATCAGCGCAAGGAAAAAAAAAGCGCTGCACGACCACCAGGTGGGCTCGAACCTCGAACCTTTCGGTTAACAGCCGATCGCGCTAGCCCATTACGCCACGGAGACAGTCTTGCTCCTCTCTCACCACCATCAGAACATATCTTCAAAGCTATCAGCGCAAAGAAAAAAGCAACACACCACTCCCGGGAGGGCTCGAAACTCCAACCTTTCGGTTAACAGCGGATCACGCTAGCCCATTACGCTACGGAGGCAGTCTTGCTCCACTCTCACCATCATCAGAACATAACTTCAAAGCTATCAGCGCAAGGAAAAAAAAGCGCTGCACCACCACCAGGTGGGCTCGAACCTCCAACCTTTCGGTTAACAGCCGATCGCGCTATCCCATTGCGCCACGGAGACAGTCTTGCTCCTTTCTCACCACCATCAGAACATATCTTCAAAGCTATCAGCGCAAAGAAAAAAGCAACAAACCACTCCCGGGAGGGCTCGAAACTCCAACCTTTCGGTCAACAGCCGATCGCGCTAGCCAATTGCGCCACGGAGACAGTACTGCTCCACTCTCACCACCATCAGAACATATCTTCAGAGCTATCAGCCCAAAGAAAAAAAAGCGCCATACCACCACCGGGTGGGCTCGAACCTCCGACCTTTTGATTAACAGCCCATCGCGCTAGCCAATTGCGCCATGGAGAAAGTCCTGCACCACTCGCACCACCATCAGAACATATCTTCAAAGCTATCAGCCCAAAGAAAAAAAGCGCCGCACCACCACCGGGTGGGCTCGAACCTCCAACTTTTCGGTTAACAGCCGATCACGCCAGCCAATTGCACCAAGGAGACAGTCGTGCTCCACTCTCACCACCATCAGAACATATCTTCAAAGCTATCAGCGCAAAGAAAAAAGCAACACACCACTCCAGGAGGGCTCGAAACTCCAACCTTTCGGTTAACAGCCGATCGCGCTAGCCAATTGCGCCACGGAGACAGTCCTGCTTCACTCTCACCACCATCATAACATATCTTCAAAGCTATCAGCCCAAAGAAAAAAAAGCGCCGCACCACCGGGTGGGCTCGAAACTCCAACCTTTCGGTTAACTGCCAATCGCGCTAGCCAATGGCGCCACGGAGACAGTCCTGCTCCACTCTTACCACCATTAGAACATATCGTCAAAGCTATCAGCCCAAAGAAAAAAAAGCGCCGCACCACCAACGGGTGGACTCGAACCTCCAACTTTCCGGTTAACAGCCGATCACGCTAGCCAATTGCGCCACGGAGACAGTCCTGCTTCACTCTCACCACCATCATAACATATCTTCAAAGCTATCAGCCCAAAGAAAAAAAAGCGCCGCACCACCACCGGGTGGGCTCGAAACTCCAACCTTTCGGTTAACTGCCGATCGCGCAAGCCAATGGCGCCATGGAGACAGTCCTGCTCCACTCTTACCACCATTATAACATATCTTCAAAGCTATCAGCTCAAAGAAAAAAAAAGCGCCGCACCACCAACGGGTGGACTCGAACCTCCAACTTTCCGGTTAACAGCCGATCACGCTAGCCAATTGCGCCACGGAGACAGTCCTGCTCCACTCTCACCACCATCAGAACTTATCTTCAAAGCTATCAGCACAAAAAAAGCGCCCCAGCATCACCGGGTGGGCTCGAACCTCCAACCTTTCGTTTAACAGCCGATCGCGCTAGCCAATTGCGCCACGAAGACAGTCCTGCTCCACTCTCACCACCATCAGAACATATCTTCAAAGCTATTACCTCAAAGAAAAAAAGCAACACACCACTCCCGGAAGGGCTCGAAACTCCAACCTTTCGGTTAACAGCCGATCACGCTAGCCAATTGCGCCACGGAGACAGTCCTGCTTCACTCTCACCACCATCAGAACATATCTTCAAAGCTATCAGCACAAAGAAAAAAAAGCGCCCCAGCATCACCGTGTGGGCTCGAACTTCCAACCTTTCAGGTAACAGCCGATCGCGCTAGCCAACTGCGCCAAGGAGACAGTCGTGCTCCACTCTCACCACCATCAGAACATATCTTCAAAGCTATCAGCGCAAAGAAAAAAGCAACACACCACTCCAGGGAGGGCTCGAAACTCCAACCTTTCGGTTAACAGCCGATCGCGCTAGCCAATGGCGCCACGGAGACAGTCCTGCTCCACTCTTACCACCATTAGAACATATCTTCAAAGCTATCAGCCCAAAGAAAAAAAAAGCGCCGCACCACCAACGGGTGGGCTCGAACCTCCAACTTTCCGGTTAACAGCCGATCACGCTAGCCAATTGCGCCACAGAGACAGTCCTGCTTCACTCTCACCCCCATCAGAACATATCTTCAAAGTTATCAGCCAAAAGAAAAAAAAGCGCCGCACCACCACCTAGTGGGCTCGAAACTCCAACCTTTCGGTTAACTGCTGATTGCGCTAGCCAATGGCGCGACGGAGACAGTCCTGCTCCACTCTTACCACCATTAGAACATATCTTCAAAGCTATCAGCCCAAAGAAAAAAAAAAGCGCCGCACCACCAACGGGTGGACTCGAACCTCCAACTTTCCGGTTAACAGCCGATCACGCTAGCCAATTGCGCCACGGAGACAGTCCTGCTCCACTCTCACCATCATCAGAACATATCTTGAAAGCTATCAGCCCAAGGAAAAAAAAGCGCTGCACCACCACCAGGTGGGCTCGAACCTCCAACCTTTCGGTTAACAGCCGATCGCGCTAGCCCATTGCGCCACGGAGACAGTCTTGCTCCACTCTCACCACCATCAGAACATATCTTCAAAGGTATCAGCGCAAAGAAAAAAGCAACACACCACTCCCGGGAGGGCTCGAAACTCCAACCTTTCGGTCAACAGCCGATCACGCTATCCAATTGCGCCACGAAGACAGTCCTGCTCCACTCTCACCACCATCAGAACATATCTTCAAAGCTATCAGCCCACAGAAAAAAAGCGCCGCGCAACCACCGCTTAGGCTCGAACCTCCAACTTTTCGGTTAACAGCCGATCGCGCTAGCCCATTGCGCCACGGAGACAGTCTTGCTCCTTTCTCACCACCATCAGAACATATCTTCAAAGCCATCAGCGCAAAGAAAAAAGCAACAAACCACTCCCGGGAGGGCTCGAAACTCCAACCTTTCGGTCAACAGCCGATCGCGCTAGCCAATTGCGCCATGGAGAAAGTCCTGCACCACTCGCACCACCATCAGAACATATCTTCAAAGCTATCAGCCCAAAGAAAAAAAAGCGCCGCACCACCACCGGGTGGGCTCGAACCTCCAACTTTTCGGTTAAAAGCCGATCACGCTAGCCAATTGCGCCAAGGAGACAGTCGTGCTCCACTCTCACCACCATCAGAACATATCTTCAAAGCTATCAGCGCAAAGAAAAAAGCAACACACCACTCCAGGAGGGCTCGAAACTCCAACCTTTCGGTTAACAGCCGATCGCGCTAGCCAATTGCGCCACGGAGACAGTCCTGCTTCACTCTCACGACCATCATAACATATCTTCAAAGCTATCAGCCCAAAGAAAAAAAAGCGCCGCACCACCACCGGGTGGGCTCGAAACTCCAAGCTTTCGGTTAACTGCCAATCGCGCTAGCCAATGGCGCCGCGGAGACAGTCCTGCTCCACTCTTACCACCATTAGAACATATCGTCAAAGCTATCAGCCCAAAGAAAAAAAAAGCGCCGCACCACCAACGGGTGGACTCGAACCTCCAACTTTCCGGTTAACAGCCGATCACGCTAGCCAATTGCGCCACGGAGACAGTCCTGCTCCACTCTCACCACCATCAGAACTTATCTTCAAAGCTATCAGCACAAAGAAAAAAAAGCGCCCCAGCATCACCGGGTGGGCTCGAACCTCCAACCTTTCGTTTAACAGCCGATCGCGCTAGCCAATTGCGCCATGAAGACAGTCCTGCTCCACTCTCACCCCCATCAGAACATATCTTCAAAGCTATTACCGCAAAGAAAAAAGCAACACACCACTCCCGGAAGGGCTCGAAACTCCAACCTTTCGGTTAACAGCCGATCACGCTAGCCAATTGCGCCACGGAGACAGTCCTGCTTCACTCTCACCACCATCAGAACATATCTTCAAAGCTATCAGCACAAAGAAAAAAAGCGCCCCAGCATCACCGGGTGGGCTCGAACTTCCAACCTTTCGGTTAACAGCCGATCGCGCTAGCCAACTGCGCCAAGGAGACAGTCGTGCTCCACTCTCACCACCATCAGAACATATCTTCAAAGCTATCAGCCCACAGAAAAAAAAGCGCCGCACCACCACCGGGTGGGCTCGAACCTCCAACCTATCGGTTAACAGCCGATCGCGCTAGCCAATTGCGCCACGAAGACAGTCCTGCTCCACTCTCACCACCATCAGAACATATCTTCAAAGCTATTACCGCAAAGAAAAAAGCAACACACCACTCCAGGAGGGCTCGAAACTCCAACCTTTCGGTCAACAGCCGATCGCGCTAGCCAATTGCGCCACGGAGACAGTACTGCTCCACTCTCACCACCATCAGAACATATCTTCAGAGCTATCAGCCCAAAGAAAAAAAAGCGCCGCACCACCACCGCGTGGGCTCGAAACTCCAACCTTTCGGTTAACTGCCGATCGCGCTAGCCAATGGCGCCACGGAGACAGTCCTGCTCCACTCTTACCACCATTAGAACATATCGTCAAAGCTATCAGCTCAAAGAAAAAAAAAAGCGCCGCACCACCAACGGGTGGACTGGAACCTCCAACTTTCCGGTTAACAGCCGATCACGCTAGCCAATTGCGCCACGGAGACAGTCCTGCTCCACTCTCACCACCATCAGAACTTATCTTCAAAGCTATCAGCACAAAAAAAGCGCCCAAGCATCACCGGGTGGGCTCGAACCTCCAACCTTTCGTTTAACAGCCGATTGCGCTAGCCGATTGCGCCACGAAGACAGTCCTGCTCCACTCTCACCACCATCAGAACATATCTTCAAAGCTATTACCTCAAAGAAAAAAGCAACACACCACTCCCGGAAGGGCTCGAAACTCCAACCTTTCGGTTAACAGCCGATCACGCTAGCCAATTGCGCCACGGAGACAGTCCTGCTTCACTCTCACCACCATCAGAACATATCTTCAAAGCTATCAGCTCAAAGAAAAAAAAGCGCCCCAGCATCACCGGGTGGGCTCGAACTTCCAACCTTTCGGTTAACAGCCGATCGCGCTAGCCAACTGCGCCAAGGAGACAGTCGTGCTCCACTCTCACCACCATCAGAACCTATCTTCAAAGCTATCAGCGCAAAGAAAAAAGCAACACACCACTCCAGGGAGGGCTCGAAACTCCAACCTTTCGGTTAACAGCCGATCACGCTAGCCAATTGCGCCACAGAGACAGTCCTGCTTCACTCTCACCCCCATCAGAACATATCTTCAAAGTTATCAGCCCAAAGAAAAAAAAGCGCCGCACCACCACCGGGTGGGCTAGAAACTCCAACCTTTCGGTTAACTGCTGATTGCGCTAGCCAATGGCGCCACGGAGACAGTCCTGCTCCACTCTTACCACCATTAGAACATATCTTCAAAGCTATCAGCCCAAAGAAAAAAAAAGCGCCGCACCACCAACGGGTGGACTCGAACCTCCAACTTTCCGGTTAACAGCCGATCACGCTAGCCAATTGCGCCACGGAGACAGTCTTGCTCCACTCTCACCACCATCAGAACATATCTTCAAAGCTATCAGCGCAAAGAAAAAAGCAACACACCACTCCCGGGAGGGCTCGAAACTCCAACCTTTCGGTCAACAGCCGATCGCGCTAGCCAATTGCGCCACAGAGACAGTACTGCTACACTCTCACCACCATCAGAACATGTCTTCAAAGCCTTCAGCCCAAAGAAAAAAAGCGCCATACCACCACCAGGTGGGCTCGAACCTCCGACCTTTTGATTAACAGCCCATCGCGCTAGCCAATTGCGCCATGGAGACAGTCCTGCACCACTCTCACCACCATCAGAACATATCTTCAAAGCTATCAGCCCAAAGAAAAAAAAGCGCCGCACCACCACCGCTTAGGCTGAAACCTCCAACTTTTCGGTTAACAGCCGATCGCTCTAGCCAATTGCGCCACGGAGACAGTCCTGCTCCACTCTCACCATCATCAGAAGATATCTTCAAAGCTATCAGCCCAAAGAAAAAAAAGCGCCGCACCACCACCGGGTGGGCTCAAACCTCCAACTTTTCGGATAACAGCCGATCACGCTAGCCAATTGCGCCAAGGAGACAGTCGTGCTCCACTCTCACCACCATCAGAACATATCTTCAAAGCTATCAGCGCAAAGAAAAAAGCAACACACCACTCCAGGAGGGCTCGAAACTCCAACCTTTCGGTTAACAGCCGATCGCGCTAGCCAATTGCGCCACGGAGACAGTCCTGCTTCACTCTCACCACCATCATAACATATCTTCAAAGCTATCAGCCCAAAGAAAAAAAAGCGCCGCACCACCACCGGGTGTGCTCGAAACTCCAAGCTTTCGGTTAACTGCCAATCGCGCTAGCCAATGACGCCACGGAGACAGTCCTGCTCCACTCTTACCACCATTAGAACATATCGTCAAAGCTATCAGCCCAAAGAAAAAAAAGCGCCGCACCACCAACGGGTGGACTCGAACCTCCAACTTTCCGGTTAACAGCCGATCACGCTAGCCAATTGCGCCAAAGAGACAGTCCTGCTCCACTCTCACCACCATCAGAACTTATCTTCAAAGCTATCAGCACAAAGAAAAAAAAGCGCCCCAGCATCACCGGGTGGGCTCGAACCTCCAACCTTTCGTTTAACAGCCGATCGCGCTAGCCAATTGCGCCACGAAGACAGTCCTGCTCCACTCTCACCCCCATCAGAACATATCTTCAAAGCTATTACCGCAAAGAAAGAAGCAACACACCACTCCCGGAAGGGCTCGAAACTCCAACCTTTCGGTTAACAGCCGATCACGCTAGCCAATTGCGCCACGGAGACAGTCCTGCTTCACTCTCACCACCATCAGAACATATCTTCAAAGCTATCAGCACAAAGAAAAAAAAGCGCCCCAGCATCACCGGGTGGGCTCGAACTTCCAACCTTTCGGTTAACAGCCGATCGCGCTAGCCAACTGCGCCAAGGAGACAGTCCTGCTCCACTCTCACCACCATCAGAACATATCTTCAAAGCTATCAGCCCAAGGAAAAAAAAAGCGCCGCACCACCACCGGGTGGGCTCGAGCCTCCAACTTTTCGGTTAACAGCCGATCACGCTAGCCAATTGCGCCACGGAGACAGTCCTGCTCCACTCTCACCACCATCAGAACATATCTTCAAAGCTATCAGCCCACAGAAAAAAAAGCGCCGCACTACCACCGGGTGGGCTCGAACCTCCAACCTATCGGTTAACAGCCAATCGCGCTAGCCCATTGCGCCACGCAGACAGTCTTGCTCCACTCTCACCACCATCAGAACATATCTTCAAAGCTATCAGCGCAAAGAAAAAAGCAACACACCACTCCCGGGAGGGCTCGAAACTCCAACCTTTCGGTCAACAGCCGATCGCGCTAGCCAATTGCGCCACGGAGACAGTACTGCTACACTCTCACCACCATCAGAACATGTCTTCAAAGCCTTCAGCGCAAAGAAAAAAAAGCGCCATACCACCACCAGGTGGGCTCGAACCTCCGACCTTTTGATTAACAGCCCATCGCGCTAGCCAATTGCGCCATGGAGACAGTCCTGCACCACTCTCACCACCATCAGAACATATCTTCAAAGCTATCAGCCCAAAGAAAATAAAGCGCCGCACCACCACCGCTTAGGCTCGAACCTCCAACTTTTCGGTTAACAGCCGATCGCTCTAGCCAATTGCGCCACGGAGACAGTCCTGCTCCACTCTCACCATCATCAGAACATATCTTCAAAGCTATCAGCGCAAGGAAAAAAAAAGCGCTGCACCACCACCAGGTGGGCTCGAACCTCGAACCTTTCGGTTAACAGCCGATCGCGCTAGCCCATTGCGCAACAGAGACAGTCTTGCTCCACTCTCACCACCATCAGAACATATCTTCAAAGCTATCAGCGCAAAGAAAAAAGCAACACACCACTCCCGGGAGGGCTCGAAACTCCAACCTTTCGGTTAACAGCCGATCACGCTAGCCCATTACGCTACGGAGGCAGTCTTGCTCCACTCTCACCATCATCAGAACATATCTTCAAAGCTATCAGCGCAAGGAAAAAAAAGCTCTGCACCACCACCAGGTGGGCTCGAACCTCCAACCTTTCGGTTAACAGCCGATCGCGCTAGCCCATTGCGCCACGGAGACAGTCTTGCTCCTTTCTCACCACCATCAGAACATATCTTCAAAGCTATCAGCGCAAAGAAAAAAGCAACAAACCACTCCCGGGAGGGCTCGAAACTCCAACCTTTCGGTCAACAGCCGATCGCGCTAGCCAATTGCGCCACGGAGACAGTACTGCTCCACTCTCACCACCATCAGAACATATCTTCAGAGCTATCAGCCCAAAGAAAAAAAAGCGCCATGCCACCACCGGGTGGGCTCGAACCTCCGACCTTTTGATTAACAGCCCATCGCGCTAGCCAATTGCGCCATGGAGAAAGTCCTGCACCACTCGCACCACCATCAGAACATATCTTCAAAGCTATCAGCCCAAAAAAAAAAGCGCCGCACCACCACCGGGTGGGCTCGAACCTCCAACTTTTCGGTTAACAGCCGATCACGCCAGCCAATTGCACCAAGGAGACAGTCGTGCTCCACTCTCACCACCATCAGAACATATCTTCAAAGCTATCAGCCCAAGGAAAAAAAAAAGCGCCGCACCACCACCGGGTGGGCTCGAGCCTCCAACTTTTCGGTTAACAGCCGATCACGCTAGCCAATTGCGCCACGGAGACAGTCCTGCTCCACTCTCACCGCCATCAGAACATATCTTCAAAGCTATCAGCCCACAGAAAAAAAAGCGCCGCACTACCACCGGGTGGGCTCGAACCTCCAACCTATCGGTTAACAGCCGATCGCGCTAGCCCATTGCGCCACGCAGACAGTCTTGCTCCACTCTCACCACCATCAGAACATATCTTCAAAGCTATCAGCGCAAAGAAAAAAGCAACACACCACTCCCGGGAGGGCTCGAAACTCCAACCTTTCGGTCAACAGCCGATCGCGCTAGCCAATTGCGCCACGGAGACAGTACTGCTACACTCTCACCACCATCAGAACATGTCTTCAAAGCCTTCAGCGCAAAGAAAAAAAAGCGCCATACCACCACCAGGTGGGCTCGAACCTCCGACCTTTTGATTAACAGCCCATCGCGCTAGCCAATTGCGCCATGGAGACAGTCCTGCACCACTCTCACCACCATCAGAACATATCTTCAAAGCTATCAGCCCAAAGAAAATAAAGCGCCGCACCACCACCGCTTAGGCTCGAACCTCCAACTTTTCGGTTAACAGCCGATCGCTCTAGCCAATTGCGCCACGGAGACAGTCCTGCTCCACTCTCACCATCATCAGAACATATCTTCAAAGCTATCAGCGCAAGGAAAAAAAAAGCGCTGCACCACCACCAGGTGGGCTCGAACCTCGAACCTTTCGGTTAACAGCCGATCGCGCTAGCCCATTGCGCAACAGAGACAGTCTTGCTCCACTCTCACCACCATCAGAACATATCTTCAAAGCTATCAGCGCAAAGAAAAAAGCAACACACCACTCCCGGGAGGGCTCGAAACTCCAACCTTTCGGTTAACAGCCGATCACGCTAGCCCATTACGCTACGGAGGCAGTCTTGCTCCACTCTCACCATCATCAGAACATATCTTCAAAGCTATCAGCGCAAGGAAAAAAAAGCTCTGCACCACCACCAGGTGGGCTCGAACCTCCAACCTTTCGGTTAACAGCCGATCGCGCTAGCCCATTGCGCCACGGAGACAGTCTTGCTCCTTTCTCACCACCATCAGAACATATCTTCAAAGCTATCAGCGCAAAGAAAAAAGCAACAAACCACTCCCGGGAGGGCTCGAAACTCCAACCTTTCGGTCAACAGCCGATCGCGCTAGCCAATTGCGCCACGGAGACAGTACTGCTCCACTCTCACCACCATCAGAACATATCTTCAGAGCTATCAGCCCAAAGAAAAAAAAGCGCCATACCACCACCGGGTGGGCTCGAACCTCCGACCTTTTGATTAACAGCCCATCGCGCTAGCCAATTGAGCCATGGAGAAAGTCCTGCACCACTCGCACCACCATCAGAACATATCTTCAAAGCTATCAGCTCAAAGAAAAAAAAGCGCCCCAGCATCACCGGGTGGGCTCGAACTTCCAACCTTTCGGTTAACAGCCGATCGCGCTAGCCAACTGCGCCAAGGAGACAGTCGTGCTCCACTCTCACCACCATCAGAACCTATCTTCAAAGCTATCAGCGCAAAGAAAAAAGCAACACACCACTCCAGGGAGGGCTCGAAACTCCAACCTTTCGGTTAACAGCCGATCGCGCTAGCCAATGGCGCCACGGAGACAGTCCTGCTCCACTCTTACCACCATTAGAACATATCTTCAAAGCTATCAGCCCAAAGAAAAAAAAGCGCCGCACCACCAACGGGTGGGCTCGAACCTCCAACTTTCCTGTTAACAGCCGATCACGCTAGCCAATTGCGCCACAGAGACAGTCCTGCTTCACTCTCACCCCCATCAGAACATATCTTCAAAGTTATCAGCCCAAAGAAAAAAAAGCGCCGCACCACCACCGGGTGGGCTAGAAACTCCAACCTTTCGGTTAACTGCTGATTGCGCTAGCCAATGGCGCCACGGAGACAGTCCTGCTCCACTCTTACCACCATTAGAACATATCTTCAAAGCTATCAGCCCAAAGAAAAAAAAAGCGCCGCACCACCAACGGGTGGACTCGAACCTCCAACTTTCCGGTTAACAGCCGATCACGCTAGCCAATTGCGCCACGGAGACAGTCTTGCTCCACTCTCACCACCATCAGAACATATCTTCAAAGCTATCAGCGCAAAGAAAAAAGCAACACACCACTCCCGGGAGGGCTCGAAACTCCAACCTTTCGGTCAACAGCCGATCGCGCTAGCCAATTGCGCCACAGAGACAGTACTGCTACACTCTCACCACCATCAGAACATGTCTTCAAAGCCTTCAGCCCAAAGAAAAAAAGCGCCATACCACCACCAGGTGGGCTCGAACCTCCGACCTTTTGATTAACAGCCCATCGCGCTAGCCAATTGCGCCATGGAGACAGTCCTGCACCACTCTCACCACCATCAGAACATATCTTCAAAGCTATCAGCCCAAAGAAAAAAAAGCGCCGCACCACCACCGCTTAGGCTGAAACCTCCAACTTTTCGGTTAACAGCCGATCGCTCTAGCCAATTGCGCCACGGAGACAGTCCTGCTCCACTCTCACCATCATCAGAAGATATCTTCAAAGCTATCAGCCCAAAGAAAAAAAAGCGCCGCACCACCACCGGGTGGGCTCAAACCTCCAACTTTTCGGATAACAGCCGATCGCGCTAGCCAATTGCGCCACGGAGACAGTCCTGCTTCACTCTCACCACCATCATAACATATCTTCAAAGCTATCAGCCCAAAGAAAAAAAAGCGCCGCACCACCACCGGGTGTGCTCGAAACTCCAAGCTTTCGGTTAACTGCCAATCGCGCTAGCCAATGACGCCACGGAGACAGTCCTGCTCCACTCTTACCACCATTAGAACATATCGTCAAAGCTATCAGCCCAAAGAAAAAAAAGCGCCGCACCACCAACGGGTGGACTCGAACCTCCAACTTTCCGGTTAACAGCCGATCACGCTAGCCAATTGCGCCAAAGAGACAGTCCTGCTCCACTCTCACCACCATCAGAACTTATCTTCAAAGCTATCAGCACAAAGAAAAAAAAGCGCCCCAGCATCACCGGGTGGGCTCGAACCTCCAACCTTTCGTTTAACAGCCGATCGCGCTAGCCAATTGCGCCACGAAGACAGTCCTGCTCCACTCTCACCCCCATCAGAACATATCTTCAAAGCTATTACCGCAAAGAAAGAAGCAACACACCACTCCCGGAAGGGCTCGAAACTCCAACCTTTCGGTTAACAGCCGATCACGCTAGCCAATTGCGCCACGGAGACAGTCCTGCTTCACTCTCACCACCATCAGAACATATCTTCAAAGCTATCAGCACAAAGAAAAAAAAGCGCCCCAGCATCACCGGGTGGGCTCGAACTTCCAACCTTTCGGTTAACAGCCGATCGCGCTAGCCAACTGCGCCAAGGAGACAGTCCTGCTCCACTCTCACCACCATCAGAACATATCTTCAAAGCTATCAGCCCAAGGAAAAAAAAAGCGCTGCACCACCACCGGGTGGGCTCGAGCCTCCAACTTTTCGGTTAACAGCCGATCACGCTAGCCAATTGCGCCACGGAGACAGTCCTGCTCCACTCTCACCACCATCAGAACATATCTTCAAAGCTATCAGCCCACAGAAAAAAAAGCGCCGCACTACCACCGGGTGGGCTCGAACCTCCAACCTATCGGTTAACAGCCAATCGCGCTAGCCCATTGCGCCACGCAGACAGTCTTGCTCCACTCTCACCACCATCAGAACATATCTTCAAAGCTATCAGCGCAAAGAAAAAAGCAACACACCACTCCCGGGAGGGCTCGAAACTCCAACCTTTCGGTCAACAGCCGAACGCGCTAGCCAATTGCGCCACGGAGACAGTACTGCTACACTCTCACCACCATCAGAACATGTCTTCAAAGCCTTCAGCGCAAAGAAAAAAAAGCGCCATACCACCACCAGGTGGGCTCGAACCTCCGACCTTTTGATTAACAGCCCATCGCGCTAGCCAATTGCGCCATGGAGACAGTCCTGCACCACTCTCACCACCATCAGAACATATCTTCAAAGCTATCAGCCCAAAGAAAATAAAGCGCCGCACCACCACCGCTTAGGCTCGAACCTCCAACTTTTCGGTTAACAGCCGATCGCTCTAGCCAATTGCGCCACGGAGACAGTCCTGCTCCACTCTCACCATCATCAGAACATATCTTCAAAGCTATCAGCGCAAGGAAAAAAAAGCTCTGCACCACCACCAGGTGGGCTCGAACCTCCAACCTTTCGGTTAACAGCCGATCGCGCTAGCCCATTGCGCCACGGAGACAGTCTTGCTCCTTTCTCACCACCATCAGAACATATCTTCAAAGCTATCAGCGCAAAGAAAAAAGCAACAAACCACTCCCGGGAGGGCTCGAAACTCCAACCTTTCGGTTAACAGCCGATCACGCTAGCCCATTACGCTACGGAGGCAGTCTTGCTCCACTCTCACCATCATCAGAACATATCTTCAAAGCTATCAGCGCAAGGAAAAAAAAGCTCTGCACCACCACCAGGTGGGCTCGAACCTCCAACCTTTCGGTTAACAGCCGATCGCGCTAGCCCATTGCGCCACGGAGACAGTCTTGCTCCTTTCTCACCACCATCAGAACATATCTTCAAAGCTATCAGCGCAAAGAAAAAAGCAACAAACCACTCCCGGGAGGGCTCGAAACTCCAACCTTTCGGTCAACAGCCGATCGCGCTAGCCAATTGCGCCACGGAGACAGTACTGCTCCACTCTCACCACCATCAGAACATATCTTCAGAGCTATCAGCCCAAAGAAAAAAAAGCGCCATACCACCACCGGGTGGGCTCGAACCTCCGACCTTTTGATTAACAGCCCATCGCGCTAGCCAATATCGCCATGGAGAAAGTCCTGCACCACTCGCACCACCATCAGAACATATCTTCAAAGCTATCAGCCCAAAGAAAAAAAAGCGCCGCACCACCACCGGGTGGGCTCGAACCTCCAACTTTTCGGTTAACAGCCGATCACGCCAGCCAATTGCACCAAGGAGACAGTCGTGCTCCACTCTCACCACCATCAGAACATATCTTCAAAGCTATCAGCGCAAAGAAAAAAGCAACACACCACTCCACGAGGGCTCGAAACTCCAACCTTTCGGTTAACAGCCGATCGCGCTAGCCAATTGCGCCACGGAGACAGTCCTGCTTCACTCTCACCACCATCATAACATATCTTCAAAGCTATCAGCCCAAAGAAAAAAAAGCGCCGCACCACCACCGGGTGGGCTCGAAACTCCAACCTTTCGGTTAACTGCCAATCGCGCTAGCCAATGGCGCCACGGAGACAGTCCTGCTCCACTCTTACCACCATTAGAACATATCGTCAAAGCTATCAGCCCAAAGAAAAAAAAAGCGCCGCACCACCAACGGGTGGACTCGAACCTCCAACTTTCCGGTTAACAGCCGATCACGCTAGCCAATTGCGCCACAGAGACAGTCCTGCTTCACTCTCACCACCATCATAACATATCTTCAAAGCTATCAGCCCAAAGAAAAAAAAGCGCCGCACCACCACCGGGTGGGCTCGAAACTCCAACCTTTCGGTTAACTGCCGATCGCGCAAGCCAATGGCGCCACGGAGACAGTCCTGCTCCACTCTTACCACCATTAGAACATATCTTCAAAGCTATCAGCTCAAAGAAAAAAAAGCGCCGCACCACCAACGGGTGGACTCGAACCTCCAACTTTCCGGTTAACAGCCGATCACGCTAGCCAATTGCGCCACGGAGACAGTCCTGCTCCACTCTCACCACCATCAGAACTTATCTTCAAAGCTATCAGCACAAAAAAAGCGCCCCAGCATCACCGGGTGGGCTCGAACCTCCAACCTTTCGTTTAACAGCCGATCGCGCTAGCCAATTGCGCCACGAAGACAGTCCTGCTCCACTCTCACCACCATCAGAACATATCTTCAAAGCTATTACCTCAAAGAAAAAAAGCAACACACCACTCCCGGAAGGGCTCGAAACTCCAACCTTTCGGTTAACAGCCGATCACGCTAGCCAATTGCGCCACGGAGACAGTCCTGCTTCACTCTCACCACCATCAGAACATATCTTCAAAGCTATCAGCACAAAGAAAAAAAAGCGCCCCAGCATCACCGGGTGGGCTCGAACTTCCAACCTTTCGGTTAACAGCCGATCGCGCTAGCCAACTGCGCCAAGGAGACAGTCGTGCTCCACTCTCACCACCATCAGAACATATCTTCAAAGCTATCAGCGCAAAGAAAAAAGCAACACACCACTCCAGGGAGGGCTCGAAACTCCAACCTTTCGGTTAACAGCCGATCGCGCTAGCCAATGGCGCCACGGAGACAGTCCTGCTCCACTCTTACCACCATTAGAACATATCTTCAAAGCTATCAGCCCAAAGAAAAAAAAGCGCCGCACCACCAACGGGTGGGCTCGAACCTCCAACTTTCTGGTTAACAGCCGAGCACGCTAGCCAATTGCGCCACAGAGACAGTCCTGCTTCACTCTCACCCCCATCAGAACATATCTTCAAAGTTATCAGCCCAAAGAAAAAAAAGCGCCGCACCACCACCGGGTGGGCTCGAAACTCCAACCTTTCGGTTAACTGCTGATTGCGCTAGCCAATGGCGCCACGGAGACAGTCCTGCTCCACTCTTACCACCATTAGAACATATCTTCAAAGCTATCAGCCCAAAGAAAAAAAAAGCGCCGCACCACCAACGGGTGGACTCGAACCTCCAACTTTCCGGTTAACAGCCGATCACGCTAGCCAATTGCGCCACGGAGACAGTCCTGCTCCACTCTCACCATCATCAGAACATATCTTCAAAGCTATCAGCCCAAGGAAAAAAAAGCGCTGCACCACCACCAGGTGGGCTCGAACCTCCAACCTTTCGGTTAACAGCCGATCGCGCTAGCCCATTGCGCCACGGAGACAGTCTTGCTCCACTCTCACCACCATCAGAACATATCTTCAAAGGTATCAGCGCAAAGAAAAAACCAACACACCACTCCCGGGAGGGCTCGAAACTCCAACCTTTCGGTCAACAGCCGATCACGCTATCCAATTGCGCCACGGAGACAGTCCTGCTCCACTCTCACCACCATCAGAACATATCTTCAAAGCTATCAGCCCACAGAAAAAAAGCGCCGCGCAACCACCGCTTAGGCTCGAACCTCCAACTTTTCGGTTAACAGCCGATCGCGCTAGCCAATTGCGCCACGGAGACAGTCCTGCTCCACTCTCACCATCATCAGAACATATCTTCAAAGCTATCAGCGCAAGGAAAAAAAAGCGCTGCACCACCACCAGGTGGGCTCGAACCTCCAACCTTTCGGTTAACATCCGATCGCGCTAGCCTATTGCGCCACGGAGACAGTCTTGCTCCACTCTCACCACCATCAGAAGATATCTTCAAAGCTATCAGCGCAAAGAAAAAAGCAACACACCACTCCCGGGAGGGCTCGAAACTCCAACCTTTCGGTTAACAGCCGATCACGCTAGCCCATTGCGCTACGGAGGCAGTCTTGCTCCACTCTCACCATCATCAGAACATATCTTCAAAGCTATCAGCGCAAGGAAAAAAAAGCGCTGCACCACCACCAGGTGGGCTCGAACCTCCAACCTTTCGGTTAACAGCCGATCGCGCTAGCCCATTGCGCCACGGAGACAGTCTTGCTCCTTTCTCACCACCATCAGAACATATCTTCAAAGCTATCAGCGCAAAGAAAAAAGCAACAAACCACTCCCGGGAGGGCTCGAAACTCCAACCTTTCGGTCAACAGCCGATCGCGCTAGCCAATTGCTCCACGGAGACAGTACTGCTCCACTCTCACCACCATCAGAACATATCTTCAGAGCTATCAGCCCAAAGAAAAAAAGCGCCATACCACCACCGGGTGGGCTCGAACCTCCGACCTTTTGATTAAGAGCCCATCGCGCTAGCCAATTGCGCCATGGAGAAAGTCCTGCACCACTCGCACCACCATCAGAACATATCTTCAAAGCTATCAGCCCAAAGAAAAAAAAAGCGCCGCACCACCACCGTGTGGGCTCGAACCTCCAACTTTTCGGTTAACAGCCGATCACGCTAGCCAATTGCGCCAAGGAGACAGTCGTGCTCCACTCTCACCACCATCAGAACATATCTTCAAAGCTATCAGCGCAAAGAAAAAAGCAACACACCACTCCAGGAGGGCTCGAAACTCCAACCTTTCGGTTAACAGCCGATCGCGCTAGCCAATTGCGCCACGGAGACAGTCCTGCTTCACTCTCACCACCATCATAACATATCTTCAAAGCTATCAGCCCAAAGAAAAAAAGCGCCGCACCACCACCGGGTGGGCTCGAAACTCCAAGCTTTCGGTTAACTGCCAATCGCGCTAGCCAATGGCGCCACGGAGACAGTCCTGCTCCACTCTTACCACCATTAGAACATATCGTCAAAGCTATCACCCCAAAGAAAAAAAAAGCGCCGCACCACCAATGGGTGGACTCGAACCTCCAACTTTCCGGTTAACAGCCGATCACGCTAGCCAATTGCGTCACGGAGACAGTCCTGCTCCACTCTCACCACCATCAGAACTTATCTTCAAAGCTATCAGCACAAAGAAGAAAAAGCGCCCCAGCATCACCGGGTGGGCTCGAACCTCCAACCTTTCGTTTAACAGCCGATCGCGCTAGCCAATTGCGCCACGAAGACAGTCCTGCTCCCCTCTCACCCCCATCAGAACATATCTTCAAAGCTATTACCGCAAAGAAAAAAGCAACACACCACTCCCGGAAGGGCTCGAAACTCCAACCTTTCGGTTAACAGCCGATCACGCTAGCCAATTGCGCCACGGAGACAGTCCTGCTTCACTCTCACCACCATCAGAACATATCTTCAAAGCTATCAGCACAAAGAAAAAAAAAGCGCCCCAGCATCACCGGGTGGGCTCGAACTTCCAACCTTTCGGTTAACAGCCGATCGCGCTAGCCAACTGCGCCAAGGAGACAGTCGTGCTCCACTCTCACCACCATCAGAACATATCTTCAAAGCTATCAGCGCAAAGAAAAAAGCAACACACCACTCCAGGGAGGGCTCGAAACTCCAACCTTTCGGTTAACAGCCGATCGCGCTAGCCAATGGCGCCACGGAGACAGTGCTGCTCCACTCTTACCACCATTAGAACATATCGTCAAAGCTATCAGCCCAAAGAAAAAAAAGCGCCATACCACCACCAGGTGGGCTCGAACCTCCGACCTTTTGATTAACAGCCCATCGCGCTAGCCAATTGCGCCACGGAGACAGTCCTGCTTCACTCTCACCACCATCATAACATATCTTCAAAGCTATCAGCCCAAAGAAAAAAAGCGCCGCACCACCACCGGGTGGGCTCGAAACTCCAACCTTTCGGTTAACTGCCGATCGCGCAAGCCAATGGCGCCACGGAGACAGTCCTGCTCCACTCTTACCACCATTAGAACATATCTTCAAAGCTATCATCTCAAAGAAAAAAAAAGCGCCGCACCACCAACGGGTGGACTCGAACCTCCAACTTTCCGGTTAACAGCCGATCACGCTAGCCAATTGCGCCACGGAGACAGTCCTGCTCCACTCTCACCACCATCAGAACTTATCTTCAAAGCTATCAGCACAAAAAAAAGCGCCCCAGCATCACCGGGTGGGCTCGAACCTCCAACCTTTCGTTTAACAGCCGATCGCGCTAGCCAATTGCGCCACGAAGACAGTCCTGCTCCACTCTCACCACCATCAGAACATATCTTCAAAGCTATTACCTCAAAGAAAAAAGCAACACACCACTCCCGGAAGGGCTCGAAACTCCAACCTTTCGGTTAACAGCCGATCACGCTAGCCAATTGCGCCACGGAGACAGTCCTGCTTCACTCTCACCACCATCAGAACATATCTTCAAAGCTATTACCGCAAAGAAAAAAGCAACACACCACTCCCGGAAGGGCTCGAAACTCCAACCTTTTGGTTAACAGCCGATCGCGCTAGCCCATTGCGCTACGGGTGCAGTCTTGCTCGACTCTCACCATTATCAGAACATATCTTCAAAGCTATCAGCGCAAGGAAAAAAAAGCGCTGCACCACAACCAGGTGGGCTCAAAACTCCAACCTTTCGGTTAACAGCCGATCGCGCTAGCCAATGGCGCCACGGAGGCAGTCCTGCTCCACTCTCACCACCATCAGAACATATCTTCAAAGCTATTACCGCAAAGAAAAAAGCAACACACCACTCCCGGAAGGGCTCGAAACTCCAACCTTTTGGTTAACAGCCGATCGCGCTAGCCCATTGCGCTACGGGTGCAACTTGCTCGACTCTCACCATTATCAGAACATATCTTCAAAGCTATCAGCGCAAGGAAAAAAAAGCGCTGCACCACCACCGGGTGGGCTCGAACTTCCAACCTTTCGGTTAACAGCCGATCGCGCTAGCCAACTGCGCCAAGGAGACAGTCGTGCTCCACTCTCACCACCATCAGAACATATCTTCAAAGCTATCAGCGCAAAGAAAAAAGCAACACACCACTCCAGGGAGGGCTCGAAACTCCAACCTTTCGGTTAACAGCCGATCGCGCTAGCCAATGGCGCCACGGAGGCAGTCCTGCTCCACTCTTACCACCATTAGAACATATCTTCAAAGCTATCAGCCCAAAGAAAAAAAAGCGCCGCACCACCAACGGGTGGGCTCGAACCTCCAACTTTCCTGTTAACAGCCGATCACGCTAGCCAATTGCGCCACAGAGACAGTCCTGCTTCACTCTCACCCCCATCAGAACATATCTTCAAAGTTATCAGCCCAAAGAAAAAAAAGCGCCGCACCACCACCGGGTGGGCTCGAAACTCCAACCTTTCGGTTAACTGCTGATTGCGCTAGCCAATGGCGCCACGGAGACAGTTCTGCTCCCCTCTTACCACCATTAGAACATATCTTCAAAGCTATCAGCCCAAAGAAAAAAAAAAAGCGCCGCACCACCAACGGGTGGACTCGAACCTCCAACTTTCCGGTTAACAGCCGATCACGCTAGCCAATTGCGCCAAGGAGACAGTCCTGCTCCACTCTCACCATCATCAGAACATATTTTCAAAGCTATCTGCCCAAGGAAAAAAAAGCGCTGCACCACCACCAGGTGGGCTCGAACCTCCAACCTTTTGGTTAACAGCCGATCGCGCTAGCCCATTGCGCCACGGAGACAGTCTTGCTCCACTCTCACCACCATCAGAACATATCTTCAAAGGTATCAGCGCAAAGAAAAAAGCAACACACCACTCCCGGGAGGGCTCGAAACTCCAACCTTTCGGTCAACAGCCGATCACGCTATCCAATTGCGCCACGGAGACAGTCCTGCTCCACTCTCACCACCATCAGAACATATCTTCAAAGCTATCAGCCCACTGAAAAAAAGCGCCGCGCAACCACCGCTTAGGCTCGAACCTCCAACTTTTCGGTTAACAGCCGATCGCGCTAGCCAATTGCGCCACGGAGACAGTCCTGCTCCACTCTCACCATCATCAGAACATATCTTCAAAGCTATCAGCGCAAGGAAAAAAAAGCGCTGCACCACCACCAGGTGGGCTCGAACCTCCAACCTGTCGGTTAACAGCCGATCGCGCTAGCCCATTGCGCCACGGAGACAGTCTTGCTCCACTCTCACCACCATCAGAACATATCTTCAAAGCTATCAGCGCAAAGAAAAAAGCAACACACCACTCCCGGGAGGGCTCGAAACTCCAACCTTTCGGTTAACAGCCGATCACGCTAGCCCATTGCGCTACGGAGGCAGTCTTGCTCCACTCTCACCATCATCAGAACATATCTTCAAAGCTATCAGCGCAAGGAAAAAAAAAGCGCTGCACCACCACCAGGTGGGCTCGAACCTCCAACCTTTCGGTTAACAGCCGATCGCGCTAGCCCATTGCGCCACAGAGACAGTCTTGCTCCTTTCTCACCACCATCAGAACATATCTTCAAAGCTATCAGCGCGAAGAAAAAAGCAACAAACCACTCCCGGGAGGGATCGAAACTCCAACCTTTCGGTCAACAGCCGATCGCGCTAGCTAATTGCGCCACGGAGACAGTACTGCTCCACTCTCACCACCATCAGAACATATCTTCAGAGCTATCAGCCCAAAGAAAAAAAAGCGCCATACCACCACCGGGTGGGCTCGAACCTCCGACCTTTTGATTAACAGCCCATCGCGCTAGCCAATTGCGCCATGGAGAAAGTCCTGCACCACTCGCACCACCATCAGAACATATCTTCAAAGCTATCAGCCCAAAGAAAAAAAAGCGCCGCACCACCACCGGGTGGGCTCGAACCTCCAACTTTTCGGTTAACAGCCGATCACGCTAGCCAATTGCGCCAAGGAGACAGTCGTGCTCCACTCTCACCACCATCAGAACATATCTTCAAAGCTATCAGCGCAAAGAAAAAAGCAACACACCACTCCAGGAGGGCTCGAAACTCCAACCTTTCGGTTAACAGCCGATCGCGCTAGCCAATTGCGCCACGGAGACAGTGCTGCTTCACTCTCACCACCATCATAACATATCTTCAAAGCTATCAGCCCAAAGAAAAAAAAGCGCCGCACCACCACCGGGTGGGCTCGAAACTCCAAGCTTTCGGTTAACTGCCAATCGCGCTAGCCAATGGCGCCACGGAGACAGTCCTGCTCCACTCTTACCACCATTAGAACATATCGTCAAAGCTATCAGCCCAAAGAAAAAAAAAGCGCCGCACCACCAACGGGTGGACTTGAACCTCCAACTTTCCGGTTAACAGCCGATCACGCTAGCCAATTGCGCCACGGAGACAGTCCTGCTCCACTCTCACCACCACCAGAACTTATCTTCAAAGCTATCAGCACAAAGAAAAAAAAGCGCCCCAGCATCACCGGGTTGGCTCGAACCTCCAACCTTTCGTTTAACAGCCGATCGCGCTAGCCAATTGCGCCAAGAAGACAGTCCTGCTCCACTCTCACCCCCATCAGAACATATCTTCAAAGCTATTACTGCAAAGAAAAAAGCAACACACCACTCCCGGAAGGGCTCGAAACTCCAACCTTTCGGTTAACAGCCGATCACGCTAGCCAATTGCGCCACGGAGACAGTCCTGCTTCACTCTCACCACCATCAGAACATATCTTCAAAGCTATCAGCACAAAGAAAAAAAAGCGCCCCAGCATCACCGGGTGGGCTCGAACTTCCAACCTTTCGGTTAACAGCCGATCGCGCTAGCCAACTGCGCCAAGGAGACAGTCGTGCTCCACTCTCACCACCATCAGAACATATCTTCAAAGCTATCAGCGCAAAGAAAAAAGCAACACACCACTCCAGGGAGGGCTCGAAACTCCAACCTTTCGGTTAACAGCCGATCGCGCTAGCCAATGGCGCCACGGAGACAGTCCTGCTCCACTCTTACCACCATTAGAACATATCTTCAAAGCTATCAGCCCAAAGAAAAAAAAGCGCCGCACCACCAACGGGTGGGCTCGAACCTCCAACTTTCCGGTTAACAGCCGATCACGCTAGCCAATTGCGCCACGGAGACAGTCCTGCTTCACGCTCACCCCCATGAGAACATATCTTCAAAGCTATCAGCCCAAAGAAAAAAAAGCGCCGCACCACCACCGGGTGGGCTCGAAACTCCAACCTTTCGGTTAACTGCCGATTGCGCTAGCCAATGGCGCCACGGAGACAGTCCTGCTCCACTCTTACCACCATTAGAACATATCTTCAAAGCTATCAGCCCAAAGAAAAAAAAAGCGCCGCACCACCACCAGGTGGGCTCGAACCTCCAAACTTTCGGTTAACAGCCGATCGCGCTAGCCCATTGCGCCACGGAGACAGTCTTGCTCCACTCTCACCACCATCAGAACATATCTTCAAAGCTATCAGCGCAAAGAAAAAAGCAACACACCACTCCCGGGAGGGCTCGAAACTCCAACCTTTCGGATAACAGCCGATCGCGCTAGCCCATTGCGCTACGGAGGCAGTCTTGCTCCACTCTCACCATCATCAGAACATATCTTCAAAGCTATCAGCGCAAGGAAAAAAAAGCGCTGCACCACCACCAGGTGGGCTCGAACCTCCAACCTTTCGGTTAACAGCCGATCGCGCTAGCCCATTGCGCCACGGAGACAGTCTTGCTCCAATTTCACCACCATCAGAACATATCTTCAAAGCTAACAGCGCAAAGAAAAAAACAACACACCACTCCCGGGAGGGCTCGAAACTCCAACCTTTCGGTCAACAGCCGATCGCGCTAGCCAATTGCGCCAAATAGACAGTACTGCTGCACTCTCACTACCATCAGAACATATCTTCAAAGCTATCAGCCTAAAGAAAAAAAAGCGCCATACCCCCACCGGGTGGGCTCGAACCTCCGACCTTTTGATTAACAACCCATCGCGCTAGCCTATTGCGCCATTGAGACAGTCCTGCACCACTCTCACCACCATCAGAACATATCTTCAAAGCTATCAGCCCAAAGAAAAAAAAGCGCCGCAGCATCACCGGGTGGGCTCGAACCTCCAACCTTTCGTTTAACAGCCGATCGCGCTAGCCAATTGCGCCACGAAGACAGTCCTGCTCCACTCTCACCACCATCAGAACATATCTTCAAAGCTATCAGCCCACAGAAAAAAAGCGCCGCGCAACCACCGCTTAGGCTCGAACCTCCAACTTTTCGGTTAACAGCCGATCGCGCTAGCCAATTGCGCCACGGAGAAAGTCCTGCTCCACTCTCACCATCATCAGAACATATCTTCAAAGCTATCAGCGCAAGGAAAAAAAAGCGCTGCACCACCACCAGGTGGGCTGGAACCTCCAACCTTTCGGTTAACATCCGATCGCGCTAGCCTATCGCGCCACGGAGACAGTCTTGCTCCACTCTCACCACCGTCAGAACATATCTTCAAAGCTATCAGCGCAAAGAAAAAAGCAACACACCACTCCCGGGAGGGCTCGAAACTCCAACCTTTCGGTTAACAGCCGATCACGCTAGCCCATTGCGCTACGGAGGCAGTCTTGCTCCACTCTTACCACCATTAGAACATATCGTCAAAGCTATCAGCCCAAAGAAAAAAAAAGCGCCATACCACCACCAGGTGGGCTCGAACCTCCGACCTTTTGATTAACAGCCCATCGCGCTAGCCAATTGCGCCACGGACACAGTCCTGCTTCACTCTCACCACCATCATAACATATCTTCAAAGCTATCAGCCCAAAGAAAAAAAAGCGCCGCACCACCACTGGGTGGGCTCGAAACTCCAACCTTTCGGTTAACTGCCGATCGCGCAAGCCAATGGCGCCACGGAGACAGTCCTGCTCCACTCTTACCACCATTAGAACATATCTTCAAAGCTATCATCTCAAAGAAAAAAAAAGCGCCGCACCACCAACGGGTGGACTCGAACCTCCAACTTTCCGGTTAACAGCCGATCACGCTAGCCAATTGCGCCACGGAGACAGTCCTGCTCCACTCTCACCACCATCATAACATATCTTCAAAGCTATCAGCCCAAAGAAAAAAAAGCGCCGCACCACCACCGGGTGGGCTCGAAACTCCAACCTTTCGGTTAACTGCCGATCGCGCAAGCCAATGGCGCCACGGAGACAGTCCTGCTCCACTCTTACCACCATTAGAACATATCTTCAAAGCTATCATCTCAAAGAAAAAAAAAGCGCCGCGCAACCACCGCTTAGGCTCGAACCTCCAACTTTTCGGTTAACAGCCGATCGCGCTAGCCAATTGCGCCACGAAGACAGTCCTGCTCCACTCTCACCACCATCAGAACATATCTTCAAAGCTATTACCTCAAAGAAAAAAGCAACACACCACTCCCGGAAGGGCTCGAAACTCCAACCTTTCGGTTAACAGCCGATCACGCTAGCCAATTGCGCCACGGAGACAGTCCTGCTTCACTCTCACCACCATCAGAACATATCTTCAAAGCTATTACCGCAAAGAAAAAAGCAACACACCACTCCCGGAAGGGCTCGAAACTCCAACCTTTTGGTTAACAGCCGATCGCGCTAGCCCATTGCGCTACGGGTGCAGTCTTGCTCGACTCTCACCATTATCAGAACATATCTTCAAAGCTATCAGCGCAAGGAAAAAAAGCGCTGCACCACAACCAGGTGGGCTCGAAACTCCAACCTTTCGGTTAACAGCCGATCGCGCTAGCCAATGGCGCCACGGAGGCAGTCCTGCTCCACTCTCACCACCATCAGAACATATCTTCAAAGCTATTACCGCAAAGAAAAAAGCAACACACCACTCCCGGAAGGGCTCGAAACTCCAACCTTTTGGTTAACAGCCGATCGCGCTAGCCCATTGCGCTACGGGTGCAACTTGCTCGACTCTCACCATTATCAGAACATATCTTCAAAGCTATCAGCGCAAGGAAAAAAAAGCGCTGCACCACCACCGGGTGGGCTCGAACTTCCAACCTTTCGGTTAACAGCCGATCGCGCTAGCCAACTGCGCCAAGGAGACAGTCGTGCTCCACTCTCACCACCATCAGAACATATCTTCAAAGCTATCAGCGCAAAGAAAAAAGCAACACACCACTCCAGGGAGGGCTCGAAACTCCAACCTTTCGGTTAACAGCCGATCGCGCTAGCCAATGGCGCCACGGAGGCAGTCCTGCTCCACTCTTACCACCATTAGAACATATCTTCAAAGCTATCAGCCCAAAGAAAAAAAAGCGCCGCACCACCAACGGGTGGGCTCGAACCTCCAACTTTCCTGTTAACAGCCGATCACGCTAGCCAATTGCGCCACAGAGACAGTCCTGCTTCACTCTCACCCCCATCAGAACATATCTTCAAAGTTATCAGCCCAAAGAAAAAAAAAGCGCCGCACCACCACCAGGTGGGCTCGAAACTCCAACCTTTCGGTTAACTGCTGATTGCGCTAGCCAATGGCGCCACGGAGACAGTCCTGCTCCACTCTTACCACCATTAGAACATATCTTCAAAGCTATCAGCCCAAAGAAAAAAAAAAGGGCCGCACCACCAACGGGTGGACTCGAACCTCCAACTTTCCGGTTAACAGCCGATCACGCTAGCCAATTGCGTCACGGAGACAGTCCTGCTCCACTCTCACCATCATCAAAACATATCTTCAAAGCTATCTGCCCAAGGAAAAAAAAGCGCTGCACCACCACCAGGTGGGCTCGAACCTCCAACCTTTTGGTTAACAGCCGATCGCGCTAGCCCATTGCGCCACGGAGACAGTCTTGCTCCACTCTCACCACCATCAGAACATATCTTCAAAGGTATCAGCGCAAAGAAAAAAGCAACACACCACTCCCGGGAGGGCTCGAAACTCCAACCTTTCGGTCAACAGCCGATCACGCTATCCAATTGCGCCACGGAGACAGTCCTGCTCCACTCTCACCACCATCAGAACATATCTTCAAAGCTATCAGCCCACTGAAAAAAAGCGCCGCGCAACCACCGCTTAGGCTCGAACCTCCAACTTTTCGGTTAACAGCCGATCGCGCTAGCCAATTGCGCCACGGAGACAGTCCTGCTCCACTCTCACCATCATCAGAACATATCTTCAAAGCTATCAGCGCAAGGAAAAAAAAGCGCTGCACCACCACCAGGTGGGCTCGAACCTCCAACCTGTCGGTTAACAGCCGATCGCGCTAGCCCATTGCGCCACGGAGACAGTCTTGCTCCACTCTCACCACCATCAGAACATATCTTCAAAGCTATCAGCGCAAAGAAAAAAGCAACACACCACTCCCGGGAGGGCTCGAAACTCCAACCTTTCGGTTAACAGCCGATCACGCTAGCCCATTGCGCTACGGAGGCAGTCTTGCTCCACTCTCACCATCATCAGAACATATCTTCAAAGCTATCAGCGCAAGGAAAAAAAAGCGCTGCACCACCACCAGGTGGGCTCGAACCTCCAACCTTTCGGTTAACAGCCGATCGCGCTAGCCCATTGCGCCACGGAGACAGTCTTGCTCCTTTCTCACCACCATCAGAACATATCTTCAAAGCTATCAACGCGAAGAAAAAAGCAACAAACCACTCCCGGGAGGGATCGAAACTCCAACCTTTCGGTCAACAGCCGATCGCGCTAGCTAATTGCGCCACGGAGACAGTACTGCTCCACTCTCACCACCATCAGAACATATCTTCAGAGCTATCAGCCCAAAGAAAAAAAAGCGCCATACCACCACCGGGTGGGCTCGAACCTCCGACCTTTTGATTAACAGCCCATCGCGCTAGCCAATTGCGCCATGGAGAAAGTCCTGCACCACTCGCACCACCATCAGAACATATCTTCAAAGCTATCAGCCCAAAGAAAAAAAAGCGCCGCACCACCACCGGGTGGGCTCGAACCTCCAACTTTTCGGTTAACAGCCGATCACGCTAGCCAATTGCGCCAAGGAGACAGTCGTGCTCCACTCTCACCACCATCAGAACATATCTTCAAAGCTATCAGCGCAAAGAAAAAAGCAACACACCACTCCAGGAGGGCTCGAAACTCCAACCTTTCGGTTAACAGCCGATCGCGCTAGCCAATTGCGCCACGGAGACAGTGCTGCTTCACTCTCACCACCATCATAACATATCTTCAAAGCAATCAGCCCAAAGAAAAAAAAGCGCCGCACCACCACCGGGTGGGCTCGAAACTCCAAGCTTTCGGTTAACTGCCAATCGCGCTAGCCAATGGCGCCACGGAGACAGTCCTGCTCCACTCTTACCACCATTAGAACATATCGTCAAAGCTATCAGCCCAAAAAAAAAAAGCGCCGCACCACCAACGGGTGGACTCGAACCTCCAACTTTCCGGTTAACAGCCGATCACGCTAGCCAATTGCGCCACGGAGACAGTCCTGCTCCACTCTCACCACCACCAGAACTTATCTTCAAAGCTATCAGCACAAAGAAAAAAAAGCGCCCCAGCATCACCGGGTTGGCTCGAACCTCCAACCTTTCGTTTAACAGCCGATCGCGCTAGCCAATTGCGCCACGAAGACAGTCCTGCTCCACTCTCACCCCCATCAGAACATATCTTCAAAGCTATTACTGCAAAGAAAAAAGCAACACACCACTCCCGGAAGGGCTCGAAACTCCAACTTTCCGGTTAACAGCCGATCACGCTAGCCAATTGCGCCAAAGAGACAGTCCTGCTCCACTCTCACCACCATCAGAACTTATCTTCAAAGCTATCAGCACAAAGAAGAAAAAGCGCCCCAGCATCACCGGGTGGGCTCGAACCTCCAACCTTTCGTTTAACAGCCGATCGCGCTAGCCAATTGCGCCACGAAGACAGTCCTGCTCCACTCTCACCCCCATCAGAACATATCTTCAAAGCTATTACCGCAAAGAAAGAAGCAACACACCACTCCCGGAAGGGCTCGAAACTCCAACCTTTCGGTTAACAGCCGATCACGCTAGCCAATTGCGCCACGGAGACAGTCCTGCTTCACTCTCACCACCATCAGAACATATCTTCAAAGCTATCAGCACAAAGAAAAAAAAGCGCCCCAGCATCACCGGGTGGGCTCGAACTTCCAACCTTTCGGTTAACAGCCGATCGCGCTAGCCAACTGCGCCAAGGAGACAGTCCTGCTCCACTCTCACCACCATCAGAACATATCTTCAAAGCTATCAGCCCAAGGAAAAAAAAGCGCCGCACCACCACCGGGTGGGCTCGAGCCTCCAACTTTTCGGTTAACAGCCGATCACGCTAGCCAATTGCGCCACGGAGACAGTCCTGCTCCACTCTCACCACCATCAGAACATATCTTCAAAGCTATCAGCCCACAGAAAAAAAAGCGCCGCACTACCACCGAGTGGGCTCGAACCTCCAACCTATCGGTTAACAGCCAATCGCGCTAGCCCATTGCGCCACGCAGACAGTCTTGCTCCACTCTCACCACCATCAGAACATATCTTCAAAGCTATCAGCGCAAAGAAAAAAGCAACACACCACTCCCGGGAGGGCTCGAAACTCCAACCTTTCGGTCAACAGCCGATCGCGCTAGCCAATTGCGCCACGGAGACAGTACTGCTACACTCTCACCACCATCAGAACATGTCTTCAAAGCCTTCAGCGCAAAGAAAAAAAAGCGCCATACCACCACCAGGTGGGCTCGAACCTCCGACCTTTTGATTAACAGCCCATCGCGCTAGCCAATTGCGCCATGGAGACAGTCCTGCACCACTCACACCACCATCAGAACATATCTTCAAAGCTATCAGCCCAAAGAAAATAAAGCGCCGCACCACCACCGCTTAGGCTCGAACCTCCAACTTTTCGGTTAACAGCCGATCGCTCTAGCCAATTGCGCCACGGAGACAGTCCTGCTCCACTCTCACCATCATCAGAACATATCTTCAAAGCTATCAGCGCAAGGAAAAAAAAGCGCTGCACCACCACCAGGTGGGCTCGAACCTCGAACCTTTCGGTTAACAGCCGATCGCGCTAGCCCATTGCGCAACAGAGACAGTCTTGCTCCACTCTCACCACCATCAGAACATATCTTCAAAGCTATCAGCGCAAAGAAAAAAGCAACACACCACTCCCGGGAGGGCTCGAAACTCCAACCTTTCGGTTAACAGCCGATCACGCTAGCCCATTACGCTACGGAGGCAGTCTTGCTCCACTCTCACCATCATCAGAACATATCTTCAAAGCTATCAGCGCAAGGAAAAAAAAGCTCTGCACCACCACCAGGTGGGCTCGAACCTCCAACCTTTCGGTTAACAGCCGATCGCGCTAGCCCATTGCGCCACGGAGACAGTCTTGCTCCTTTCTCACCACCATCAGAACATAACTTCAAAGCTATCAGCGCAAAGAAAAAAGCAACAAACCACTCCCGGGAGGGCTCGAAACTCCAACCTTTCGGTCAACAGCCGATCGCGCTAGCCAATTGCGCCACGGAGACAGTACTGCTCCACTCTCACCACCATCAGAACATATCTTCAGAGCTATCAGCCCAAAGAAAAAAAAGCGCCATACCACCACCGGGTGGGCTCGAACTTCCGACCTTTTGATTAACAGCCCATCGCGCTAGCCAATTGCGCCATGGAGAAAGTCCTGCACCACTCGCACCACCATCAGAACATATCTTCAAAGCTATCAGCCCAAAGAAAAAAAAGCGCCGCACCACCACCGGGTGGGCTCGAACCTCCAACTTTTCGGTTAACAGCCGATCACGCCAGCCAATTGCACCAAGGAGACAGTCGTGCTCCACTCTCACCACCATCAGAACATATCTTCAAAGCTATCAGCCCAAGGAAAAAAAAAAGCGCCGCACCACCACCGGGTGGGCTCGAGCCTCCAACTTTTCGGTTAACAGCCGATCACGCTAGCCAATTGCGCCACGGAGACAGTCCTGCTCCACTCTCACCGCCATCAGAACATATCTTCAAAGCTATCAGCCCACAGAAAAAAAAGCGCCGCACTACCACCGGGTGGGCTCGAACCTCCAACCTATCGGTTAACAGCCGATCGCGCTAGCCCATTGCGCCACGCAGACAGTCTTGCTCCACTCTCACCACCATCAGAACATATCTTCAAAGCTATCAGCGCAAAGAAAAAAGCAACACACCACTCCCGGGAGGGCTCGAAACTCCAACCTTTCGGTCAACAGCCGATCGCGCTAGCCAATTGCGCCACGGAGACAGTACTGCTACACTCTCACCACCATCAGAACATGTCTTCAAAGCCTTCAGCGCAAAGAAAAAAAAGCGCCATACCACCACCAGGTGGGCTCGAACCTCCGACCTTTTGATTAACAGCCCATCGCGCTAGCCAATTGCGCCATGGAGACAGTCCTGCACCACTCTCACCACCATCAGAACATATCTTCAAAGCTATCATCCCAAAGAAAATAAAGCGCCGCACCACCACCGCTTAGGCTCGAACCTCCAACTTTTCGGTTAACAGCCGATCGCTCTAGCCAATTGCGCCACGGAGACAGTCCTGCTCCACTCTCACCATCATCAGAACATATCTTCAAAGCTATCAGCGCAAGGAAAAAAAAGCGCTGCACCACCACCAGGTGGGCTCGAACCTCGAACCTTTCGGTTAACAGCCGATCGCGCTAGCCCATTGCGCAACAGAGACAGTCTTGCTCCACTCTCACCACCATCAGAACATATCTTCAAAGCTATCAGCGCAAAGAAAAAAAGCAACACACCACTCCCGGGAGGGCTCGAAACTCCAACCTTTCGGTTAACAGCCGATCACGCTAGCCCATTACGCTACGGAGGCAGTCTTGCTCCACTCTCACCATCATCAGAACATATCTTCAAAGCTATCAGCGCAAGGAAAAAAAAGCTCTGCACCACCACCAGGTGGGCTCGAACCTCCAACCTTTCGGTTAACAGCCGATCGCGCTAGCCCATTGCGCCACGGAGACAGTCTTGCTCCTTTCTCACCACCATCAGAACATATCTTCAAAGCTATCAGCGCAAAGAAAAAAGCAACAAACCACTCCCGGGAGGGCTCGAAACTCCAACCTTTCGGTCAACAGCCGATCGCGCTAGCCAATTGCGCCACGGAGACAGTACTGCTCCACTCTCACCACCATCAGAACATATCTTCAGAGCTATCAGCCCAAAGAAAAAAAAGCGCCATACCACCACCGGGTGGGCTCGAACCTCCGACCTTTTGATTAACAGCCCATCGCGCTAGCCAATTGCGCCATGGAGAAAGTCCTGCACCACTCGCACCACCATCAGAACATATCTTCAAAGCTATCAGCCCAAAGAAAAAAAAGCGCCGCACCACCACCGGGTGGGCTCGAACCTCCAACTTCTCGGTTAACAGCCGATCACGCCAGCCAATTGCACCAAGGAGACAGTCGTGCTCCACTCTCACCACCATCAGAACATATCTTCAAAGCTATCAGCGCAAAGAAAAAAGCAACACACCACTCCACGAGGGCTCGAAACTCCAACCTTTCGGTTAACAGCCGATCGCGCTAGCCAATTGCGCCACGGAGACAGTCCTGCTTCACTCTCACCACCATCATAACATATCTTCAAAGCTATCAGCCCAAAGAAAAAAAAGCGCCGCACCACCACCGGGTGGGCTCGAAACTCCAACCTTTCGGTTAACTGCCAATCGCGCTAGCCAATGGCGCCACGGAGACAGTCCTGCTCCACTCTTACCACCATTAGAACATATCGTCAAAGCTATCAGCCCAAAGAAAAAAAAAGCGCCGCACCACCAACGGGTGGACTCGAACCTCCAACTTTCCGGTTAACAGCCGATCACGCTAGCCAATTGCGCCACAGAGACAGTCCTGCTTCACTCTCACCACCATCATAACATATCTTCAAAGCTATCAGCCCAAAGAAAAAAAAGCGCCGCACCACCACCGGGTGGGCTCGAAACTCCAACCTTTCGGTTAACTGCCGATCGCGCAAGCCAATGGCGCCACGGAGACAGTCCTGCTCCACTCTTACCACCATTAGAACATATCTTCAAAGCTATCAGCTCAAAGAAAAAAAAGCGCCGCACCACCAACGGGTGGACTCGAACCTCCAACTTTCCGGTTAACAGCCGATCACGCTAGCCAATTGCGCCACGGAGACAGTCCTGCTCCACTCTCACCACCATCAGAACTTATCTTCAAAGCTATCAGCACAAAAAAAGCGCCCCAGCATCACCGGGTGGGCTCGAACCTCCAACCTTTCGTTTAACAGCCGATCGCGCTAGCCAATTGCGCCACGAAGACAGTCCTGCTCCACTCTCACCACCATCAGAACATATCTTCAAAGCTATTACCTCAAAGAAAAAAAGCAACACACCACTCCCGGAAGGGCTCGAAACTCCAACCTTTCGGTTAACAGCCGATCACGCTAGCCAATTGCGCCACGGAGACAGTCCTGCTTCACTCTCACCACCATCAGAACATATCTTCAAAGCTATCAGCACAAAGAAAAAAAAGCGCCCCAGCATCACCGGGTGGGCTCGAACTTCCAACCTTTCGGTCAACAGCCGATCGCGCTAGCCAATTGCTCCACGGATACAGTACTGCTCCACTCTCACCACCATCAGAACATATCTTCAGAGCTATCAGCCCAAAGAAAAAAAGCGCCATACCACCACCGGGTGGGCTCGAACCTCCGACCTTTTGATTAACAGCCCATCGCGCTAGCCAATTGCGCCATGGAGAAAGTCCTGCACCACTCGCACCACCATCAGAACATATCTTCAAAGCTATCAGCCCAAAGAAAAAAAAAGCGCCGCACCACCACCGGGTGGGCTCGAACCTCCAACTTTTCGGTTAACAGCCGATCACGCTAGCCAATTGCGCCAAGGAGACAGTCGTGCTCCACTCTCACCACCATCAGAACATATCTTCAAAGCTATCAGCGCAAAGAAAAAAGCAACACACCACTCCAGGAGGGCTCGAAACTCCAACCTTTCGGATAACAGCCGATCGCGCTAGCCAATTGCGCCACGGAGACAGTCCTGCTTCACTCTCACCACCATCATAACATATCTTCAAAGCTATCAGCCCAAAGAAAAAAAAGCGCCGCACCACCACCGGGTGGGCTCGAAACTCCAAGCTTTCGGTTAACTGCCAATCGCGCTAGCCAATGGCGCCACGGAGACAGTCCTGCTCCACTCTTACCACCATTAGAACATATCGTCAAAGCTATCAGCCCAAAGAAAAAAAAAGCGCCGCACCACCAACGGGTGGACTCGAACCTCCAACTTTCCGGTTAACAGCCGATCACGCTAGCCAATTGCGTCACGGAGACAGTCCTGCTCCACTCTCACCACCATCAGAACTTATCTTCAAAGCTATCAGCACAAAGAAAAAAAAGCGCCCCAGCATCACCGGGTGGGCTCGAACCTCCAACCTTTCGTTTAACAGCCGATCGCGCTAGCCAATTGCGCCACGAAGACAGTCCTGCTCCCCTCTCACCCCCATCAGAACATATCTTCAAAGCTATTACCGCAAAGAAAAAAGCAACACACCACTCCCGGAAGGGCTCGAAACTCCAACCTTTCGGTTAACAGCCGATCACGCTAGCCAATTGCGCCACGGAGACAGTCCTGCTTCACTCTCACCACCATCAGAACATATCTTCAAAGCTATCAGCACAAAGAAAAAAAAGCGCCCCAGCATCACCGGGTGGGCTCGAACTTCCAACCTTTCGGTTAACAGCCGATCGCGCTAGCCAACTGCGCCAAGGAGACAGTCGTGCTCCACTCTCACCACCATCAGAACATATCTTCAAAGCTATCAGCGCAAAGAAAAAAGCAACACACCACTCCAGGGAGGGCTCGAAACTCCAACCTTTCGGTTAACAGCCGATCGCGCTAGCCAATGGCGCCACGGAGACAGTGCTGCTCCACTCTTACCACCATTAGAACATATCGTCAAAGCTATCAGCCCAAAGAAAAAAAAGCGCCATACCACCACCAGGTGGGCTCGAACCTCCGACCTTTTGATTAATAGCTCATCGCGCTAGCCAATTGCGCCACGGAGACAGTCCTGCTTCACTCTCACCACCATCATAACATATCTTCAAAGCTATCAGCCCAAAGAAAAAAAAGCGCCGCACCACCACCGGGTGGGCTCGAAACTCCAACCTTTCGGTTAACTGCCGATCGCGCAAGCCAATGGCGCCACGGAGACAGTCCTGCTCCACTCTTACCACCATTAGAACATATCTTCAAAGCTATCATCTCAAAGAAAAAAAAAGCGCCGCACCACCAACGGGTGGACTCGAACCTCCAACTTTCCGGTCAACAGCCGATCACGCTAGCCAATTGCGCCACGGAGACAGTCCTGCTCCACTCTCACCACCATCAGAACTTATCTTCAAAGCTATCAGCACAAAAAAAAGCGCCCCAGCATCACCGGGTGGGCTCGAACCTCCAACCTTTCGTTTAACAGCCGATCGCGCTAGCCAATTGCGCCACGAAGACAGTCCTGCTCCACTCTCACCACCATCAGAACATATCTTCAAAGCTATTACCTCAAAGAAAAAAGCAACACACCACTCCCGGAAGGGCTCGAAACTCCAACCTTTCGGTTAACAGCCGATCACGCTAGCCAATTGCGCCACGGAGACAGTCCTGCTTCACTCTCACCACCATCAGAACATATCTTCAAAGCTATTACCGCAAAGAAAAAAGCAACACACCACTCCCGGAAGGGCTCGAAACTCCAACCTTTTGGTTAACAGCCGATCGCGCTAGCCCATTGCGCTACGGGTGCAGTCTTGCTCGACTCTCACCATTATCAGAACATATCTTCAAAGCTATCAGCGCAAGGAAAAAAAAGCGCTGCACCACAACCAGGTGGGCTCGAAACTCCAACCTTTCGGTTAACAGCCGATCGCGCTAGCCAATGGCGCCACGGAGGCAGTCCTGCTCCACTCTCACCACCATCAGAACATATCTTCAAAGCTATTACCGCAAAGAAAAAAGCAACACACCACTCCCGGAAGGGCTCGAAACTCCAACCTTTTGGTTAACAGCCGATCGCGCTAGCCCATTGCGCTACGGGTGCAACTTGCTCGACTCTCACCATTATCAGAACATATCTTCAAAGCTATCAGCGCAAGGAAAAAAAAGCGCTGCACCACCACCGGGTGGGCTCGAACTTCCAACCTTTCGGTTAACAGCCGATCGCGCTAGCCAACTGCGCCAAGGAGACAGTCGTGCTCCACTCTCACCACCATCAGAACATATCTTCAAAGCTATCAGCGCAAAGAAAAAAGCAACACACCACTCCAGGGAGGGCTCGAAACTCCAACCTTTCGGTTAACTGCCGATCGCGCTAGCCAATGGCGCCACGGAGGCAGTCCTGCTCCACTCTTACCACCATTATAACATATCTTCAAAGCTATCAGCCCAAAGAAAAAAAAGCGCCGCACCACCAACGGGTGGGCTCGAACCTCCAACTTTCCTGTTAACAGCCGATCACGCTAGCCAATTGCGCCACAGAGACAGTCCTGCTTCACTCTCACCCCCATCAGAACATATCTTCAAAGTTATCAGCCCAAAGAAAAAAAAGCGCCGCACCACCACCGGGTGGGCTCGAAACTCCAACCTTTCGGTTAACTGCTGATTGCGCTAGCCAATGGCGCCACGGAGACAGTTCTGCTCCACTCTTACCACCATTAGAACATATCTTCAAAGCTATCAGCCCAAAGAAAAAAAAAAGCGCTGCACCACCAACGGGTGGACTCGAACCTCCAACTTTCCGGTTAACAGCCGATCACGCTAGCCAATTGCGCCAAGGAGACAGTCCTGCTCCACTCTCACCATCATCAGAACATATCTTCAAAGCTATCTGCCCAAGGAAAAAAAAGCGCTGCACCACCACCAGGTGGGCTCGAACCTCGAACCTTTTGGTTAACAGCCGATCGCGCTAGCCCATTGCGCCACGGAGACAGTCTTGCTCCACTCTCACCACCATCAGAACATATCTTCAAAGGTATCAGCGCAAAGAAAAAAGCAACACACCACTCCCGGGAGGGCTCGAAACTCCAACCTTTCGGTCAACAGCCGATCACGCTATCCAATTGCGCCACGGAGACAGTCCTGCTCCACTCTCACCACCATCAGAACATATCTTCAAAGCTATCAGCCCACTGAAAAAAAGCGCCCCGCAACCACCGCTTAGGCTCGAACCTCCAACTTTTCGGTTAACAGCCGATCGCGCTAGCCAATTGCGCCACGGAGACAGTCCTGCTCCACTCTCACCATCATCAGAACATATCTTCAAAGCTATCAGCGCAAGGAAAAAAAAGCGCTGCACCACCACCAGGTGGGCTCGAACCTCCAACCTGTCGGTTAACAGCCGATCGCGCTAGCCCATTGCGCCACGGAGACAGTCTTGCTCCACTCTCACCACCATCAGAACATATCTTCAAAGCTATCAGCGCAAAGAAAAAAGCAACACACCACTCCCGGGAGGGCTCGAAACTCCAACCTTTCGGTTAACAGCCGATCACGCTAGCCCATTGCGCTACGGAGGCAGTCTTGCTCCACTCTCACCATCATCAGAACATATCTTCAAAGCTATCAGCGCAAGGAAAAAAAAGCGCTGCACCACCACCAGGTGGGCTCGAACCTCCAACCTTTCGGTTAACAGCCGATCGCGCTAGCCCATTGCGCCACAGAGACAGTCTTGCTCCTTTCTCACCACCATCAGAACATATCTTCAAAGCTATCAGCGCGAAGAAAAAAGCAACAAACCACTCCCGGGAGGGATCGAAACTCCAACCTTTCGGTCAACAGCCGATCGCGCTAGCTAATTGCGCCACGGAGACAGTAGTGCTCCACTCTCACCACCATCAGAACATATCTTCAGAGCTATCAGCCCAAAGAAAAAAAAGCGCCATACCACCACCGGGTGGGCTCGAACCTCCGACCTTTTGATTAACAGCCCATCGCGCTAGCCAATTGCGCCATGGAGAAAGTCCTGCACCACTCGCACCACCATCAGAACATATCTTCAAAGCTATCAGCCCAAAGAAAAAAAAGCGCCGCACCACCACCGGGTGGGCTCGAACCTCCAACTTTTCGGTTAACAGCCGATCACGCTAGCCAATTGCGCCAAGGAGACAGTCGTGCTCCACTCTCACCACCATCAGAACATATCTTCAAAGCTATCAGCGCAAAGAAAAAAGCAACACACCACTCCAGGAGGGCTCGAAACTCCAACCTTTCGGTTAACAGCCGATCGCGCTAGCCAATTGCGCCACGGAGACAGTGCTGCTTCACTCTCACCACCATCATAACATATCTTCAAAGCTATCAGCCCAAAGAAAAAAAAGCGCCGCACCACCACCGGGTGGGCTCGAAACTCCAAGCTTTCGGTTAACTGCCAATCGCGCTAGCCAATGGCGCCACGGAGACAGTCCTGCTCCACTCTTACCACCATTAGAACATATCGTCAAAGCTATCAGCCCAAAGAAAAAAAAAGCGCCGCACCACCAACGGGTGGACTCGAACCTCCAACTTTCCGGTTAACAGCCGATCACGCTAGCCAATTGCGCCACGGAGACAGTCCTGCTCCACTCTCACCACCACCAGAACTTATCTTCAAAGCTATCAGCACAAAGAAAAAAAAGCGCCCCAGCATCACCGGGTTGGCTCGAACCTCCAACCTTTCGTTTAACAGCCGATCGCGCTAGCCAATTGCGCCACGAAGACAGTCCTGCTCCACTCTCACCCCCATCAGAACATATCTTCAAAGCTATTACTGCAAAGAAAAAAGCAACACACCACTCCCGGAAGGGCTCGAAACTCCAACCTTTCGGTTAACAGCCGATCACGCTAGCCAATTGCGCCACGGAGACAGTCCTGCTTCACTCTCACCACCATCAGAACATATCTTCAAAGCTATCAGCACAAAGAAAAAAAAGCGCCCCAGCATCACCGGGTGGGCTCGAACTTCCAACCTTTCGGTTAACAGCCGATCGCGCTAGCCAACTGCGCCAAGGAGACAGTCGTGCTCCACTCTCACCACCATCAGAACATATCTTCAAAGCTATCAGCGCAAAGAAAAAAGCAACACACCACTCCAGGGAGGGCTCGAAACTCCAACCTTTCGGTTAACAGCCGATCGCGCTAGCCAATGGCGCCACGGAGACAGTCCTGCTCCACTCTTACCACCATTAGAACATATCTTCAAAGCTATCAGCCCAAAGAAAAAAAAGCGCCGCACCACCAACGGGTGGGCTCGAACCTCCAACTTTCCGGTTAACAGCCGATCACGCTAGCCAATTGCGCCACGGAGACAGTCCTGCTTCACGCTCACCCCCATGAGAACATATCTTCAAAGCTATCAGCCCAAAGAAAAAAAAGCGCCGCACCACCACCGGGTGGGCTCGAAACTCCAACCTTTCGGTTAACTGCCGATTGCGCTAGCCAATGGCGCCACGGAGACAGTCCTGCTCCACTCTTACCACCATTAGAACATATCTTCAAAGCTATCAGCCCAAAGAAAAAAAAAGCGCCGCACCACCACCAGGTGGGCTCGAACCTCCAACCTTTCGGTTAACAGCCGATCGCGCTAGCCCATTGCGCCACGGAGACAGTCTTGCTCCACTCTCACCACCATCAGAACATATCTTCAAAGCTATCAGCGCAAAGAAAAAAGCAACACACCACTCCCGGGAGGGCTCGAAACTCCAACCTTTCGGTTAACAGCCGATCGCGCTAGCCCATTGCGCTACGGAGGCAGTCTTGCTCCACTCTCACCATCATCAGAACATATCTTCAAAGCTATCAGCGCAAGGAAAAAAAAGCGCTGCACCACCACCAGGTGGGCTCGAACCTCCAACCTTTCGGTTAACAGCCGATCGCGCTAGCCCATTGCGCCACGGAGACAGTCTTGCTCCAATTTCACCACCATCAGAACATATCTTCAAAGCTAACAGCGCAAAGAAAAAAACAACACACCACTCCCGGGAGGGCTCGAAACTCCAACCTTTCGGTCAACAGCCGATCGCGCTAGCCAATTGCGCCAAATAGACAGTACTGCTGCACTCTCACTACCATCAGAACATATCTTCAAAGCTATCAGCCTAAAGAAAAAAAAGCGCCATACCACCACCGGGTGGGCTCGAACCTCCGACCTTTTGATTAACAACCCATCGCGCTAGCCAATTGCGCCATGGAGACAGTCCTGCACCACTCTCACCACCATCAGAACATATCTTCAAAGCTATCAGCCCAAAGAAAAAAAAGCGCCGCAGCATCACCGGGTGGGCTCGAACCTCCAACCTTTCGTTTAACAGCCGATCGCGCTAGCCAATTGCGCCACGAAGACAGTCCTGCTCCACTCTCACCACCATCAGAACATATCTTCAAAGCTATCAGCCCACAGAAAAAAAGCGCCGCGCAACCACCGCTTAGGCTCGAACCTCCAACTTTTCGGTTAACAGCCGATCGCGCTAGCCAATTGCGCCACGGAGAAAGTCCTGCTCCACTCTCACCATCATCAGAACATATCTTCAAAGCTATCAGCGCAAGGAAAAAAAAGCGCTGCACCACCACCAGGTGGGATGGAACCTCCAACCTTTCGGTTAACATCCGATCGCGCTAGCCTATCGCGCCACGGAGACAGTCTTGCTCCACTCTCACCACCGTCAGAACATATCTTCAAAGCTATCAGCGCAAAGAAAAAAGCAACACACCACTCCCGGGAGGGCTCGAAACTCCAACCTTTCGGTTAACAGCCGATCACGCTAGCCCATTGCGCTACGGAGGCAGTCTTGCTCCACTCTTACCACCATTAGAACATATCGTCAAAGCTATCAGCCCAAAGAAAAAAAAGCGCCATACCACCACCAGGTGGGCTCGAACCTCCGACCTTTTGATTAACAGCCCATCGCGCTAGCCAATTGCGCCACGGACACAGTCCTGCTTCACTCTCACCACCATCATAACATATCTTCAAAGCTATCAGCCCAAAGAAAAAAAAGCGCCGCACCACCACCGGGTGGGCTCGAAACTCCAACCTTTCGGTTAACTGCCGATCGCGCAAGCCAATGGCGCCACGGAGACAGTCCTGCTCCACTCTTACCACCATTAGAACATATCTTCAAAGCTATCATCTCAAAGAAAAAAAAAGCGCCGCACCACCAACGGGTGGACTCGAACCTCCAACTTTCCGGTTAACAGCCGATCACGCTAGCCAATTGCGCCACGGAGACAGTCCTGCTCCACTCTCACCACCATCAGAACTTATCTTCAAAGCTATCAGCACAAAAAAAAGCGCCCCAGCATCACCGGGTGGGCTCGAACCTCCAACCTTTCGTTTAACAGCCGATCGCGCTAGCCAATTGCGCCACGAAGACAGTCCTGCTCCACTCTCACCACCATCAGAACATATCTTCAAAGCTATTACCTCAAAGAAAAAAGCAACACACCACTCCCGGAAGGGCTCGAAACTCCAACCTTTCGGTTAACAGCCGATCACGCTAGCCAATTGCGCCACGGAGACAGTCCTGCTTCACTCTCACCACCATCAGAACATATCTTCAAAGCTATTACCGCAAAGAAAAAAGCAACACACCACTCCCGGAAGGGCTCGAAACTCCAACCTTTTGGTTAACAGCCGATCGCGCTAGCCCATTGCGCTACGGGTGCAGTCTTGCTCGACTCTCACCATTATCAGAACATATCTTCAAAGCTATCAGCGCAAGGAAAAAAAAGCGCTGCACCACAACCAGGTGGGCTCGAAACTCCAACCTTTCGGTTAACAGCCGATCGCGCTAGCCAATGGCGCCACGGAGGCAGTCCTGCTCCACTCTCACCACCATCAGAACATATCTTCAAAGCTATTACCGCAAAGAAAAAAGCAACACACCACTCCCGGAAGGGCTCGAAACTCCAACCTTTTGGTTAACAGCCGATCGCGCTAGCCCATTGCGCTACGGGTGCAACTTGCTCGACTCTCACCATTATCAGAACATATCTTCAAAGCTATCAGCGCAAGGAAAAAAAAGCGCTGCACCACCACCGGGTGGGCTCGAACTTCCAACCTTTCGGTTAACAGCCGATCACGCTAGCCAATTGCGCCACGGAGACAGTCCTGCTCCACTCTCACCACCACCTGAACTTATCTTCAAAGCTATCAGCACAAAGAAAAAAAAGCGCCCCAGCATCACCGGGTTGGCTCGAACCTCCAACCTTTCGTTTAACAGCCGATCGCGCTAGCCAATTGCGCCACGAAGACAGTCCTGCTCCACTCTCACCCCCATCAGAACATATCTTCAAAGCTATTACTGCAAAGAAAAAAGCAACACACCACTCCCGGAAGGGCTCGAAACTCCAACCTTTCGGTTAACAGCCGATCACGCTAGCCAATTGCGCCACGGAGACAGTCCTGCTTCACTCTCACCACCATCAGAACATATCTTCAAAGCTATCAGCACAAAGAAAAAAAAGCGCCCCAGCATCACCGGGTGGGCTCGAACTTCCAACCTTTCGGTTAACAGCCGATCGCGCTAGCCAACTGCGCCAAGGAGACAGTCGTGCTCCACTCTCACCACCATCAGAACATATCTTCAAAGCTATCAGCGCAAAGAAAAAAGCAACACACCACTCCAGGGAGGGCTCGAAACTCCAACCTTTCGGTTAACAGCCGATCGCGCTAGCCAATGGCGCCACGGAGACAGTCCTGCTCCACTCTTACCACCATTAGAACATATCTTCAAAGCTATCAGCCCAAAGAAAAAAAAAGCGCCGCACCACCAACGGGTGGGCTCGAACCTCCAACTTTCCGGTTAACAGCCGATCACGCTAGCCAATTGCGCCACGGAGACAGTCCTGCTTCACGCTCACCCCCATGAGAACATATCTTCAAAGCTATCAGCCCAAAGAAAAAAAAGCGCCGCACCACCACCGGGTGGGCTCGAAACTCCAACCTTTCGGTTAACTGCCGATTGCGCTAGCCAATGGCGCCACGGAGACAGTCCTGCTCCACTCTTACCACCATTAGAACACATCTTCAAAGCTATCAGCCCAAAGAAAAAAAAAGCGCCGCACCACCACCAGGTGGGCTCGAACCTCCAACCTTTCGGTTAACAGCCGATCGCGCTAGCCCATTGCGCCACGGAGACAGTCTTGCTCCACTCTCACCACCATCAGAACATATCTTCAAAGCTATCAGCGCAAAGAAAAAAGCAACACACCACTCCCGGGAGGGCTCGAAACTCCAACCTTTCGGTTAACAGCCGATCGCGCTAGCCCATTGCGCTACGGAGGCAGTCTTGCTCCACTCTCACCATCATCAGAACATATCTTCAAAGCTATCAGCGCAAGGAAAAAAAAGCGCTGCACCACCACCAGGTGGGCTCGAACCTCCAACCTTTCGGTTAACAGCCGATCGCGCTAGCCCATTGCGCCACGGAGACAGTCTTGCTCCAATTTCACCACCATCAGAACATATCTTCAAAGCTAACAGCGCAAAGAAAAAAACAACACACCACTCCCGGGAGGGCTCGAAACTCCAACCTTTCGGTCAACAGCCGATCGCGCTAGCCAATTGCGCCAAATAGACAGTACTGCTGCACTCTCACTACCATCAGAACATATCTTCAAAGCTATCAGCCTAAAGAAAAAAAAGCGCCATACCACCACCGGGTGGGCTCGAACCTCCGACCTTTTGATTAACAACCCATCGCGCTAGCCAATTGCGCCATGGAGACAGTCCTGCACCACTCTCACCACCATCAGAACATATCTTCAAAGCTATCAGCCCAAAGAAAAAAAAGCGCCGCAGCATCACCGGGTGGGCTCGAACCTCCAACCTTTCGTTTAACAGCCGATCGCGCTAGCCAATTGCGCCACGAAGACAGTCCTGCTCCACTCTCACCACCATCAGAACATATCTTCAAAGCTATCAGCCCACAGAAAAAAAGCGCCGCGCAACCACCGCTTAGGCTCGAACCTCCAACTTTTCGGTTAACAGCCGATCGCGCTAGCCAATTGCGCCACGGAGAAAGTCCTGCTCCACTCTCACCATCATCAGAACATATCTTCAAAGCTATCAGCGCAAGGAAAAAAAAGCGCTGCACCACCACCAGGTGGGCTGGAACCTCCAACCTTTCGGTTAACATCCGATCGCGCTAGCCTATCGCGCCACGGAGACAGTCTTGCTCCACTCTCACCACCGTCAGAACATATCTTCAAAGCTATCAGCGCAAAGAAAAAAGCAACACACCACTCCCGGGAGGGCTCGAAACTCCAACCTTTCGGTTAACAGCCGATCACGCTAGCCCATTGCGCTACGGAGGCAGTCTTGCTCCACTCTTACCACCATTAGAACATATCGTCAAAGCTATCAGCCCAAAGAAAAAAAAGCGCCATACCACCACCAGGTGGGCTCGAACCTCCGACCTTTTGATTAACAGCCCATCGCGCTAGCCAATTGCGCCACGGACACAGTCCTGCTTCACTCTCACCACCATCATAACATATCTTCAAAGCTATCAGCCCAAAGAAAAAAAAGCGCCGCACCACCACCGGGTGGGCTCGAAACTCCAACCTTTCGGTTAACTGCCGATCGCGCAAGCCAATGGCGCCACGGAGACAGTCCTGCTCCACTCTTACCACCATTAGAACATATCTTCAAAGCTATCATCTCAAAGAAAAAAAAAGCGCCGCACCACCAACGGGTGGACTCGAACCTCCAACTTTCCGGTTAACAGCCGATCACGCTAGCCAATTGCACCACGGAGACAGTCCTGCTCCACTCTCACCACCATCAGAACTTATCTTCAAAGCTATCAGCACAAAAAAAAGCGCCCCAGCATCACCGGGTGGGCTCGAACCTCCAACCTTTCGTTTAACAGCCGATCGCGCTAGCCAATTGCGCCACGAAGACAGTCCTGCTCCACTCTCACCACCATCAGAACATATCTTCAAAGCTATTACCTCAAAGAAAAAAGCAACACACCACTCCCGGAAGGGCTCGAAACTCCAACCTTTCGGTTAACAGCCGATCACGCTAGCCAATTGCGCCACGGAGACAGTCCTGCTTCACTCTCACCACCATCAGAACATATCTTCAAAGCTATTACCGCAAAGAAAAAAGCAACACACCACTCCCGGAAGGGCTCGAAACTCCAACCTTTTGGTTAACAGCCGATCGCGCTAGCCCATTGCGCTACGGGTGCAGTCTTGCTCGACTCTCACCATTATCAGAACATATCTTCAAAGCTATCAGCGCAAGGAAAAAAAAGCGCTGCACCACAACCAGGTGGGCTCGAAACTCCAACCTTTCGGTTAACAGCCGATCGCGCTAGCCAATGGCGCCACGGAGGCAGTCCTGCTCCACTCTCACCACCATCAGAACATATCTTCAAAGCTATTACCGCAAAGAGAAAAGCAACACACCACTCCCGGAAGGGCTCGAAACTCCAACCTTTTGGTTAACAGCCGATCGCGCTAGCCCATTGCGCTACGGGTGCAACTTGCTCGACTCTCACCATTATCAGAACATATCTTCAAAGCTATCAGCGCAAGGAAAAAAAAGCGCTGCACCACCACCGGGTGGGCTCGAACTTCCAACCTTTCGGTTAACAGCCGATCGCGCTAGCCAACTGCGCCAAGGAGACAGTCGTGCTCCACTCTCACCACCATCAGAACATATCTTCAAAGCTATCAGCGCAAAGAAAAAAGCAACACACCACTCCAGGGAGGGCTCGAAACTCCAACCTTTCGGTTAACAGCCGATCGCGCTAGCCAATGGCGCCACGGAGGCAGTCCTGCTCCACTCTTACCACCATTAGAACATATCTTCAAAGCTATCAGCCCAAAGAATAAAAAGCGCCGCACCACCAACGGGTGGGCTCGAACCTCCAACTTTCCTGTTAACAGCCGATCACGCTAGCCAATTGCGCCACAGAGACAGTGCTGCTTCACTCTCACCCCCATCAGAACATATCTTCAAAGTTATCAGCCCAAAGAAAAAAAAGCGCCGCACCACCACCGGGTGGGCTCGAAACTCCAACCTTTCGGTTAACTGCTGATTGCGCTAGCCAATGGCGCCACGGAGACAGTCCTGCTCCACTCTTACCACCATTAGAACATATCTTCAAAGCTATCAGCCCAAAGAAAAAAAAAGCGCCGCACCACCAACGGGTGGACTCGAACCTCCAACTTTCCGGTTAACAGCCGATCACGCTAGCCAATTGCGCCACGGAGACAGTCCTGCTCCACTCTCACCATCATCAGAACATATCTTCAAAGCTATCTGCCCAAGGAAAAAAAAGCGCTGCACCACCACCAGGTGGGCTCGAACCTCCAACCTTTTGGTTAACAGCCGATCGCGCTAGCCCATTGCGCCACGGAGACAGTCTTGCTCCACTCTCACCACCATCAGAACATATCTTCAAAGGTATCAGCGCAAAGAAAAAAGCAACACACCACTCCCGGGAGGGCTCGAAACTCCAACCTTTCGGTCAACAGCCGATCACGCTATCCAATTGCGCCACGGAGACAGTCCTGCTCCACTCTCACCACCATCAGAACATATCTTCAAAGCTATCAGCCCACTGAAAAAAAGCGCCGCGCAACCACCGCTTAGGCTCGAACCTCCAACTTTTCGGTTAACAGCCGATCGCGCTAGCCAATTGCGCCACGGAGACAGTCCTGCTCCACTCTCACCATCATCAGAACATATCTTCAAAGCTATCAGCGCAAGGAAAAAAAAGCGCTGCACCACCACCAAGTGGGCTCGAACCTCCAACCTGTCGGTTAACAGCCGATCGCGCTAGCCCATTGCGCCACGGAGACAGTCTTGCTCCACTCTCACCACCATCAGAACATATCTTCAAAGCTATCAGCGCAAAGAAAAAAGCAACACACCACTCCCGGGAGGCTCGAAACTCCAACCTTTCGGTTAACAGCCGATCACGCTAGCCCATTGCGCTACGGAGGCAGTCTTGCTCCACTCTCACCATCATCAGAACATATCTTCAAAGCTATCAGCGCAAGGAAAAAAAAGCGCTGCACCACCACCAGGTGGGCTCGAACCTCCAACCTTTCGGTTAACAGCCGATCGCGCTAGCCCATTGCGCCACGGAGACAGTCTTGCTCCTTTCTCACCACCATCAGAACATATCTTCAAAGCTATCAACGCGAAGAAAAAAGCAACAAACCACTCCCGGGAGGGATCGAAACTCCAACCTTTCGGTCAACAGCCGATCGCGCTAGCTAATTGCGCCACGGAGACAGTACTGCTCCACTCTCACCACCATCAGAACATATCTTCAGAGCTATCAGCCCAAAGAAAAAAAAGCGCCATACCACCACCGGGTGGGCTCGAACCTCCGACCTTTTGATTAACAGCCCATCGCGCTAGCCAATTGCGCCATGGAGAAAGTCCTGCACCACTCGCACCACCATCAGAACATATCTTCAAAGCTATCAGCCCAAAGAAAAAAAAGCGCCGCACCACCACCGGGTGGGCTCGAACCTCCAACTTTTCGATTAACAGCCGATCACGCTAGCCAATTGCGCCAAGGAGACAGTCGTGCTCCACTCTCACCACCATCAGAACATATCTTCAAAGCTATCAGCGCAAAGAAAAAAGCAACACACCACTCCAGGAGGGCTCGAAACTCCAACCTTTCGGTTAACAGCCGATCGCGCTAGCCAATTGCGCCACGGAGACAGTGCTGCTTCACTCTCACCACCATCATAACATATCTTCAAAGCAATCAGCCCAAAGAAAAAAAAGCGCCGCACCACCACCGGGTGGGCTCGAAACTCCAAGCTTTCGGTTAACTGCCAATCGCGCTAGCCAATGGCGCCACGGAGACAGTCCTGCTCCACTCTTACCACCATTAGAACATATCGTCAAAGCTATCAGCCCAAAGAAAAAAAAAAGCGCCGCACCACCAACGGGTGGACTCGAACCTCCAACTTTCCGGTTAACAGCCGATCACGCTAGCCAATTGCGCCACGGAGACAGTCCTGCTCCACTCTCACCACCACCAGAACTTATCTTCAAAGCTATCAGCACAAAGAAAAAAAAGCGCCCCAGCATCACCGGGTTGGCTCGAACCTCCAACCTTTCGTTTAACAGCCGATCGCGCTAGCCAATTGCGCCACGAAGACAGTCCTGCTCCACTCTCACCCCCATCAGAACATATCTTCAAAGCTATTACTGCAAAGAAAAAAGCAACACACCACTCCCGGAAGGGCTCGAAACTCCAACCTTTCGGTTAACAGCCGATCACGCTAGCCAATTGCGCCACGGAGACAGTCCTGCTTCACTCTCACCACCATCAGAACATATCTTCAAAGCTATCAGCACAAAGAAAAAAAAGCGCCCCAGCATCACCGGGTGGGCTCGAACTTCCAACCTTTCGGTTAACAGCCGATTGCGCTAGCCAACTGCGCCAAGGAGACAGTCGTGCTCCACTCTCACCACCATCAGAACATATCTTCAAAGCTATCAGCGCAAAGAAAAAAGCAACACACCACTCCAGGGAGGGCTCGAAACTCCAACCTTTCGGTTAACAGCCGATCGCGCTAGCCAATGGCGCCACGGAGACAGTCCTGCTCCACTCTTACCACCATTAGAACATATCTTCAAAGCTATCAGCCCAAAGAAAAAAAAGCGCCGCACCACCAACGGGTGGGCTCGAACCTCCAACTTTCCGGTTAACAGCCGATCACGCTAGCCAATTGCGCCACGGAGACAGTCCTGCTTCACGCTCACCCCCATGAGAACATATCTTCAAAGCTATCAGCCCAAAGAAAAAAAAGCGCCGCACCACCACCGGGTGGGCTCGAAACTCCAACCTTTCGGTTAACTGCCGATTGCGCTAGCCAATGGCGCCACGGAGACAGTCCTGCTCCACTCTTACCACCATTAGAACATATCTTCAAAGCTATCAGCCCAAAGAAAAAAAAAGCGCCGCACCACCACCAGGTGGGCTCGAACCTCCAACCTTTCGGTTAACAGCCGATCGCGCTAGCCCATTGCGCCACGGAGACAGTCTTGCTCCACTCTCACCACCATCAGAACATATCTTCAAAGCTATCAGCGCAAAGAAAAAAGCAACACACCACTCCCGGGAGGGCTCGAAACTCCAACCTTTCGGTTAACAGCCGATCGCGCTAGCCCATTGCGCTACGGAGGCAGTCTTGCTCCACTCTCACCATCATCAGAACATATCTTCAAAGCTATCAGCGCAAGGAAAAAAAAGCGCTGCACCACCACCAGGTGGGCTCGAACCTCCAACCTTTCGGTTAACAGCCGATCGCGCTAGCCCATTGCGCCACGGAGACAGTCTTGCTCCAATTTCACCACCATCAGAACATATCTTCAAAGCTAACAGCGCAAAGAAAAAAACAACACACCACTCCCGGGAGGGCTCTAAACTCCAACCTTTCGGTCAACAGCCGATCGCGCTAGCCAATTGCGCCAAATAGACAGTACTGCTGCACTCTCACTACCATCAGAACATATCTTCAAAGCTATCAGCCTAAAGAAAAAAAAGCGCCATACCACCACCGGGTGGGCTCGAACCTCCGACCTTTTGATTAACAACCCATCGCGCTAGCCATTTGCGCCATGGAGACAGTCCTGCACCACTCTCACCACCATCAGAACATATCTTCAAAGCTATCAGCCCAAAGAAAAAAAAGCGCCGCAGCATCACCGGGTGGGCTCGAACCTCCAACCTTTCGTTTAACAGCCGATCGCGCTAGCCAATTGCGCCAAGAAGACAGTCCTGCTCCACTCTCACCACCATCAGAACATATCTTCAAAGCTATCAGCCCACAGAAAAAAAGCGCCCCAGCATCACCGGGTGGGCTCGAACCTCCAACCTTTCGTTTAACAGCCGATCGCGCTAGCCAATTGCGCCACGAAGACAGTCCTGCTCCACTCTCACCCCCATCAGAACATAACTTCAAAGCTATTACCGCAAAGAAAAAAGCAACACACCACTCCCGGAAGGGCTCGAAACTCCAACCTTTCGGTTAACAGCCGATCACGCTAGCCAATTGCGCCACGGAGACAGTCCTGCTTCACTCTCACCACCATCAGAACATATCTTCAAAGCTATCAGCACAAAGAAAAAAAAGCGCCCCAGACTCACCGGGTGGGCTCGAACTTCCAACCTTTCGGTTAACGGCCGATCGCGCTAGCCAACTGCGCCAAGGAGACAGTCGTGCTCCACTCTCACCACCATCAGAACATATCTTCAAAGCTATCAGCGCAAAGAAAAAAGCAACACACCACTCCAGGGAGGGCTCGAAACTCCAACCTTTCGGTTAACAGCCGATCGCGCTAGCCAATGGCGCCACGGAGACAGTGCTGCTCCACTCTTACCACCATTAGAACATATCGTCAAAGCTATCAGCCCAAAGAAAAAAAAGCGCCATACCACCACCAGGTGGGCTCGAACCTCCGACCTTTTGATTAACAGCCCATCGCGCTAGCCAATTGCGCCACGGAGACAGTCCTGCTTCACTCTCACCACCATCATAACATATCTTCAAAGCTATCAGCCCAAAGAAAAAAAAGCGCCGCACCACCACCGGGTGGGCTCGAAACTCCAACCTTTCGGTTAACTGCCGATCGCGCAAGCCAATGGCGCCACGGAGACAGTCCTGCTCCACTCTTACCACCATTAGAACATATCTTCAAAGCTATCATCTCAAAGAAAAAAAAAGCGCCGCACCACCAACGGGTGGACTCGAACCTCCAACTTTCCGGTTAACAGCCGATCACGCTAGCCAATTGCGCCACGGAGACAGTCCTGCTCCACTCTCACCACTATCAGAACTTATCTTCAAAGCTATCAGCACAAAAAAAGCGCCCCAGCATCACCGGGTGGGCTCGAACCTCCAACCTTTCGTTTAACAGCCGATCGCGCTAGCCAATTGCGCCACGAAGACAGTCCTGCTCCACTCTCACCACCATCAGAACATATCTTCAAAGCTATTACCTCAAAGAAAAAAGCAACACACCACTCCCGGAAGGGCTCGAAACTCCAACCTTTCGGTTAACAGCCGATCACGATAGCCAATTGCGCCACGGAGACAGTCCTGCTTCACTCTCACCACCATCAGAACATATCTTCAAAGCTATTACCGCAAAGAAAAAAGCAACACACCACTCCCGGAAGGGCTCGAAACTCCAACCTTTTGGTTAACAGCCGATCGCGCTAGCCCATTGCGCTACGGGTGCAGTCTTGCTCGACTCTCACCATTATCAGAACATATCTTCAAAGCTATCAGCGCAAGGAAAAAAAAGCGCTGCACCACCACCGGGTGGGCTCGAACTTCCAACCTTTCGGTTAACAGCCGATCGCGCTAGCCAACTGCGCCAAGGAGACAGTCGTGCTCCACTCTCACCACCATCAGAACATATCTTCAAAGCTATCAGCGCAAAGAAAAAAGCAACACACCACTCCAGGGAGGGCTCGAAACTCCAACCTTTCGGTTAACAGCCGATCGCGCTAGCCAATGGCGCCACGGAGGCAGTCCTGCTCCACTCTTACCACCATTAGAACATATCTTCAAAGCTATCAGCCCAAAGAAAAAAAAGCGCCGCACCACCAACGGGTGGGCTCGAACCTCCAACTTTCCTGTTAACAGCCGATCACGCTAGCCAATTGCGCCACAGAGACAGTCCTGCTTCACTCTCACCCCCATCAGAACATATCTTCAAAGTTATCAGCCCAAAGAAAAAAAAGCGCCGCACCACCACCGGGTGGGCTCGAAACTCCAACCTTTCGGTTAACTGCTGATTGCGCTAGCCAATGGCGCCACGGAGACAGTCCTGCTCCACTCTTACCACCATTAGAACATATCTTCAAAGCTATCAGCCCAAAGAAAAAAAAAAGCGCCGCACCACCAACGGGTGGACTCGAACCTCCAACTTTCCGGTTAACAGCCGATCACGCTAGCCAATTGCGCCACGGAGACAGTCCTGCTCCACTCTCACCATCATCAGAACATATCTTCAAAGCTATCAGCCCAAGGAAAAAAAAGCGCTGCACCACCACCAGGTGGGCTCGAACCTCCAACCTTTTGGTTAACAGCCGATCGCGCTAGCCCATTGCGCCACGGAGACAGTCTTGCTCCACTCTCACCACCATCAGAACATATCTTCAAAGGTATCAGCGCAAAGAAAAAAGCAACACACCACTCCCGGGAGGGCTCGAAACTCCAACCTTTCGGTCAACAGCCGATCACGCTATCCAATTGCGCCACGGAGACAGTCCTGCTCCACTCTCACCACCATCAGAACATATCTTCAAAGCTATCAGCCCACTGAAAAAAAGCGCCGCGCAACCACCGCTTAGGCTCGAACCTCCAACTTTTCGGTTAACAGCCGATCGCGCTAGCCAATTGCGCCACGGAGACAGTCCTGCTCCACTCTCACCATCATCAGAACATATCTTCAAAGCTATCAGCGCAAGGAAAAAAAAGCGCTGCACCACCACCAGGTGGGCTCGAACCTCCAACCTTTCGGTTAACAGCCGATCGCGCTAGCCCATTGCGCCACGGAGACAGTCTTGCTCCACTCTCACCACCATCAGAACATATCTTCAAAGCTATCAGCGCAAAGAAAAAAGCAACACACCACTCCCGGGAGGGCTCGAAACTCCAACCTTTCGGTTAACAGCCGATCACGCTAGCCCATTGCGCTACGGAGGCAGTCTTGCTCCACTCTCACCATCATCAGAACATATCTTCAAAGCTATCAGCGCAAGGAAAAAAAAGCGCTGCACCACCACCAGGTGGGCTCGAACCTCCAACCTTTCTGTTAACAGCCGATCGCGCTAGCCCATTGCGCCACGGAGACAGTCTTGCTCCTTTCTCACCACCATCAGAACATATCTTCAAAGCTATCAGCGCGAAGAAAAAAGCAACAAACCACTCCCGGGAGGGATCGAAACTCCAACCTTTCGGTCAACAGCCGATCGCGCTAGCTAATTGCGCCACGGAGACAGTACTGCTCCACTCTCACCACCATCAGAACATATCTTCAGAGCTATCAGCCCAAAGAAAAAAAAGCGCCATACCACCACCGGGTGGGCTCGAACCTCCGACCTTTTGATTAACAGCCCATCGCGCTAGCCAATTGCGCCATGGAGAAAGTCCTGCACCACTCGCACCACCATCAGAACATATCTTCAAAGCTATCAGCCCAAAGAAAAAAAAGCGCCGCACCACCACCGGGTGGGCTCGAACCTCCAACTTTTCGGTTAACAGCCGATCACGCTAGCCAATTGCGCCAAGGAGACAGTCGTGCTCCACTCTCACCACCATCAGAACATATCTTCAAAGCTATGAGCGCGAAGAAAAAAGCAACACACCACTCCAGGAGGGCTCGAAACTCCAACCTTTCGGTTAACAGCCGATCGCGCTAGCCAATTGCGCCACGGAGAAGGTGCTGCTTCACTCTCACCACCATCATAACATATCTTCAAAGCTATCAGCCCAAAGAAAAAAAAAGCGCCGCACCACCACCGGGTGGGCTCGAAACTCCAAGCTTTCGGTTAACTGCCAATCGCGCTAGCCAATGGCGCCACGGAGACAGTCCTGCTCCACTCTTACCACCATTAGAACATATCGTCAAAGCTATCAGCCCAAAGAAAAAAAAAGCGCCGCACCACCAACGGGTGGACTCGAACCTCCAACTTTCCGGTTAACAGCCGATCACGCTAGCCAATTGCGCCACGGAGACAGTCCTGCTCCACTCTCACCACCACCAGAACTTATCTTCAAAGCTCTCAGCACAAAGAAAAAAAAGCGCCCCAGCATCACCGGGTTGGCTCGAACCTCCAACCTTTCGTTTAACAGCCGATCGCGCTAGCCAATTGCGCCACGAAGACAGTCCTGCTCCACTCTCACCCCCATCAGAACATATCTTCAAAGCTATTACTGCAAAGAAAAAAGCAACACACCACTCCCGGAAGGGCTCGAAACTCCAACCTTTCGGTTAACAGCCGATCACGCTAGCCAATTGCGCCACGGAGACAGTCCTGCTTCACTCTCACCACCATCAGAAGATATCTTCAAAGCTATCAGCACAAAGAAAAAAAAGCGCCTAGCATCACCGGGTGGGCTCGAACTTCCAACCTTTCGGTTAACAGCCGATCGCGCTAGCCAACTGCGCCAAGGAGACAGTCGTGCTCCACTCTCACCACCATCAGAACATATCTTCAAAGCTATCAGCGCAAAGAAAAAAGCGCCGCACCACCACCAGGTGGGCTCGAACCTCCAACCTTTCGGTTAACAGCCGATCGCGCTGGCCCATTGCGCCACGGAGACAGTCTTGCTCCACTCTCACCACCATCAGAACATATCTTCAAAGCTATCAGCGCAAAGAAAAAAGCAACACACCACTCCCGGGAGGGCTCGAAACTCCAACCTTTCGGTTAACAGCCGATCGCGCTAGCCCATTGCGCTACGGAGGCAGTCTTGCTCCACTCTCACCATCATCAGAACATATCTTGAAAGCTATCAGCGCAAGGAAAAAAAAGCGCTGCACCACCACCAGGTGGGCTCGAACCTCCAACCTTTCGGTTAACAGCCGATCGCGCTAGCCCATTGCGCCACGGAGACAGTCTTGCTCCACTCTCACCACCATCAGAACATATCTTCAAAGCTAACAGCGCAAAGAAAAAACAACACACCACTCCCGGGAGGGCTCGAAACTCCAACCTTTCGGTCAACAGCCGATCGCGCTAGCCAATTGCGCCACGGAGACAGTCCTGCTTCACGCTCACCCCCATGAGAACATATCTTCAAAGCTATCAGCCCAAAGAAAAAAAAGCGCCGCACCACCACCGGGTGGGCTCGAAACTCCAACCTTTCGGTTAACTGCCGATTGCGCTAGCCAATGGCGCCACGGAGACAGTCCTGCTCCACTCTTACCACCATTAGAACATATCTTCAAAGCTATCAGCCCAAAGAAAAAAAAAGCGCCGCACCACCAACGGGTGGACTCGAACCTCCAACTTTCCGGTTAACACCACCATCAGAACATATCTTCAAAGCTAACAGCGCAAAGAAGAAAACAACACACCACTCCCGGGAGGGCTCGAAACTCCAACCTTTCGGTAAACAGCCGATCGCGCCAGCCAGCTGCGCCAAGGAGACAGTCGTGCTCCTTTCTCACCACCATCAGAACATATCTTCAAAGCTATCAGCGCAAAGAAAAAAGCAACAAACCACTCCCGGGAGGGCTCGAAACTCCAACCTTTCGGTCAACAGCCGATCGCGCTAGCCAATTGCGCCACGGAGACAGTCCTGCTTCACGCTCACCCCCATGAGAACATATCTTCAAAGCTATCAGCCCAAAGAAAAAAAAGCGCCGCACCACCACCGGGTGGGCTCGAAACTCCAACCTTTCGGTTAACTGCCGATTGCGCTAGCCAATGGCGCCACGGAGACAGTCCTGCTCCACTCTTACCACCATTAGAACATATCTTCAAAGCTATCAGCCCAAAGAAAAAAAAAGCGCCGCACCACCAACGGGTGGACTCGAACCTCCAACTTTCCGGTTAACAGCCGATCACGCTAGCCAATTGCGCCACGGAGACAGTCCTGCTCCACTCTCACCACCATCAGAACTTATCTTCAAAGCTATCAGCACAAAGAAAAAAAAGCGCCCCAGCATCACCGGGTGGGCTCGAACTTCCAACCTTTCAGTTAACAGCCGATCGCGCTAGCCAGCTGCGCCAAGGAGACAGTCGTGCTCCTTTCTCACCACCATCAGAACATATCTTCAAAGCTATCAGCGCAAAGAAAAAAGCAACAAACCACTCCCGGGAGGGCTCGAAACTCCAACCTTTCGGTCAACAGCCGATCGCGCTAGCCAATTGCGCCACGGAGACAGTACTGCTCCACTCTCACCACCATCAGAACATATCTTCAGAGCTATCAGCCCAAAGAAAAAAAAGCGCCATACCACCACCGGGTGGGCTCGAACCTCCGACCTTTTGATTAACAGCCGATCACGCTAGCCAATTGCGCCAGGGAGACAGTCGTGCTCCACTCTCACCACCATCAGAACATATCTTCAAAGCTATCAGCGCAAAGAAAAAAGCAACACATTACTCCAGGAGGGCTCGAAACTCCAACCTTTCGGTTAACAGCTGATCACGCTAGCCAATTGCACCACGGAGACAGTCCTGCTCCACTCTCACCACCATCAGAACATATCTTCAAAGCTATCAGCCCACAGAAAAAAAGCGCCGCGCAACCACCGGGTAGGCTCGAACCTCCAACTTTTCGGTTAACAGCCGATCGCGCTAGCCAATTGCGCCACGGAGACAGTCCTGCTCCACTCTCACCATCATCAGAACATATCTTCAAAGCTATCAGCGCAAGGAAAAAAAAGCGCTGCACCACCACCAGGTGGGCTCGAACCTCCAACCTTTCGGTTAACAGCCGATCACGCTAGCCAATTGCGCCAAGGAGACAGTCGTGCTCCACTCTCACCACCATCAGAACATATCTTCAAAGCTATCAGCGCAAAGAAAAAAGCAACGCACCACTCCAGGAGGGCTCGAAACTCCAACCTTTCGGTTAACAGCCGATCGCGCTAGCCAATTGCGCCACGGAGACAGTCCTGCTTCACTCTCACCACCATCATAACATATCTTCAAAGCTATCAGCCCAAAGAAAAAAAAGCGCCGCACCACCAACGGGTGGGCTCGAATCTCCAAATTTCCGGTTAACAGCCGATCACGCTAGCCAATTGCGCCACGGAGACAGTCCTGCTCCACTCTCACCACCATCAGAACATATCTTCAAAGCTATCAGCCCAAAGAAAGAAAAGCGCCGCACCACCACCGGGTGGGCTCGAGCCTCCAACTTTTCGGTTCACAGCCGATCACGCTAGCCAATTGCGCCACGGAGACAGTCCTGCTCCACTCTCACCACCATCAGAACATATCTTATAGCTATCAGCCCACAGAAAAAAAAGCGCCGCACCACCACCGGGTGGGCTCGAACCTCCAACTTTTCGGTTAACAGCCGATCACGTTAGCCAATTGCGCCGCGGAAACCGTCCTGCTTCACTCTCACCACCATCATAACATATCTTCAAAGCTATCAGCCCAAAGACAAAAAAAGCGCCGCACCACCACCGGGTGGGCTCAAACTACCAACTTTTCGGTTAACAGCCGATCACGCTAGCGAATCGCGCCACGGAGACAGTCCTGCTCCACTCTCACCACCATCAGAACATATATTCAAAGCTATCAGCCCAAAGAAAAAAAGCGCCGCACTACCACCGTGTGGGCTCGAACCTCCAACTTTTCGGTTAACAGCCGATCACGCTAGCCAATTGCGCCACGGAGACAGTCCTGCTTCACTCTCACCACCATCAGAACATATCTTCAAAGCTATAAGCCCAAAGAAAAAAAAGCGCCGCACCACCAACGGGTGGGCTCGAATCTCCAAATTTCCGGTTAACAGCCGATCACGCTAGCCAATTGCGCCACGGAGACAGTCCTGCTCCACTCTCACCACCATCAGAACATATCTTTAAAGCTATCAGCCCAAAGGAAAAAAAGCGCCGCACCACCACCGCTTAGGCTCGAACCTCCAACTTTTCGGTTAACAGCCGATCGCGCTAGCCAATTGCGCCACGGAGACAGTCCTGCTCCACTCTCACCATCATCACAACATATCTTCAAAGCTATCAGCGCAAGGAAAAAAAAGCGCTGCACCACCACCAGGTGGGCTCGAACCTCCAACCTTTCGGTTAACAGCCGATCGCGCTAGCCCATTGCGCCACGGAGACAGTCTTGCTCCACTCTCACCATCATCAGAGCATATCTTCAAAGCTATCAGCGCAAGGAAAAAAAAGCGCTGCACCACCACCAGGTGGGCTCGAACCTCCAACCTTTCGGTTAACAGCCGATCGCGCTAGCCCATTGCGCCACGGAGACAGTCTTGCTCCTTTCTCACCACCATCAGAACATATCTTCAAAGCTATCAGCGCAAAGAAAAAAGCAACAAACCACTCCCGGGAGGGCTCGAAACTCCAACCTTTCAGTCAACAGCCGATCGCGCTAGCCAATTGCGCCACGGAGACAGTACTGCTCCACTCTCACCACCATCAGAACATATCTTCAGAGCTATCAGCCCAAAGAAAAAAAAGCGCCATACCACCACCGGGTGGGCTCGAACCTCCGACCTTTTGATTAACAGCCCATCGCGCTAGCCAATTGCGCCATGGAGAAAGTCCTGCACCACTCGCACCACCATCAGAACATATCTTCAAAGCTATCAGCCCAAAGAAAAAAAAGCGCCGCACCACCACCGGGTGGGCTCGAACCTCCAACTTTTCGGTTAACAGCCGATCACGCTAGCCAATTGCGCCAAGGAGACAGTCGTGCTCCACTCTCACCACCATCAGAACATATATTCAAAGCTATCAGCGCAAAGAAAAAAGCAACACACCACTCCAGGAGGGCTCGAAACTCCAACCTTTCGGTTAACAGCCGATCGCGCTAGCCAATTGCGCCACGGAGACAGTCCTGCTTCACTCTCACCACCATCATAACATATCTTCAAAGCTATCAGCCCAAAGAAAAAAAAGCGCCGCACCACCACCGGGTGGGCTCGAAACTCCAACCTTTCGGTTAACTGCCAATCGCGCTAGCCAATGGCGCCACGGAGACAGTCCTGCTCCACTCTTACCACCATTAGAACATATCGTCAAAGCTATCAGCCCAAAGAAAAAAAAAGCGCCGCACCACCAACGGGTGGACTCGAACCTCCAACTTTCCGGTTAACAGCCGATCACGCTTGCCAATTGCGCCACGGAGACAGTCCTGCTCCACTCTCACCGCCATCAGAACTTATCTTCAAAGCTATCAGCACAAAGAAAAAAAAGCGCCCCAGCATCACCGGGTGGGCTCGAACCTCCAACCTTTCGTTTAACAGCCGATCGCACTAGCCAATTGCGCCACGAAGACAGTCCTGCTCCACTCTAACCACCATCAGAACATATCTTCAATGCTATTACCGCAAAGAAAAAAGCAACACACCACTCCCGGAAGGGCTCGAAACTCCAACCTTTCGGTTAACAGCCGATCACGCTAGCCAATTGCGCCACGGAGACAGTCCTGCTTCACTCTCACCACCATCAGAACATATCTTCAAAGCTATCAGCACAAAGAAAAAAAAGCGCCCCAGCATCACCGGGTGGGCTCGAACTTCCAACCTTTCGGTTAACAGCCGATCGCGCTAGCCAACTGCGCCAAGGAGACAGTCGTGCTCCACTCTCACCACCATCAGAACATATCTTCAAAGCTATCAGCGCAAAGAAAAAAGCAACACACCACTCCAGGGAGGGCTCGAAACTCCAACCTTTCGGTTAACAGCCGATCGCGCTAGCCAATGGCGCCACGGAGACAGTCCTGCTCCACTCTTACCACCATTAGAACATATCTTCAAAGCTATCAGCCCAAAGAAAAAAAGCGCCGCACCACCAACGGGTGGGCTCGAACCTCCAACTTTCCGGTTAACAGCCGATCACGCTAGCCAATTGCGCCACGGAGACAGTCCTGCTTCACGCTCACCCCCATCAGAACATATCTTCAAAGCTATCAGCCCAAAGAAAAAAAAGCGCCGCACCACCACCGGGTGGGCTCGAAACTCCAACCTTTCGGTTAACTGCCGATTGCGCTAGCCAATGGCGCCACGGAGACAGTCCTGCTCCACTCTCACCATCATCAGAACATATCTTCAAAGCTATCAGCGCAAGGAAAAAAAAGCGCTGCACCACCACCAGGTGGGCTCGAACCTCCGACCTTTCGGTTAACAGCCGATCACGCTAGCCAATTGCGCCGAGGAGACAGTCGTGCTCCACTCTCACCACCATCAGAACATATCTTCAAAGCTATCAGCGCAAAGAAAAAAGCAACACACCACTCCAGGAGGGCTTGAAACTCCAACCTTTCGGTTAACAGCCGATCGCGCTAGCCAATTGCGCCACGGAGACAGTCCTGCTTCACTCTCACCACCATCATAACATATCTTCAAAGCTATCAGCCCAAAGAAAAAAAAGCGCCGCACCACCACCGGGTGGGCTCGAAACTCCAACCTTTCGGTTAACTGCCAATCGCGCTAGCCAATGGCGCCACGGAGACAGTCCTGCTCCACTCTTACCACCATTAGAACATATCGTCAAAGCTATCAGCCCAAAGAAAAAAAAAGCGCCGCACCACCAACGGGTGGACTCGAACCTCCAACTTTCCGGTTAACAACCGATCACGCTAGCCAATTGCGCCACGGAGACAGTCCTGCTCCGCTCTCACCACCATCAGAACTTATCTTCAAAGCTATCAGCACAAAGAAAAAAAAGCGCCCCAGCATCACCGGGTGGGCTCGAACCTCCAACCTTTCGTTTAACAGCCGATCGCGCTAGCCAATTGCGCCACGAAGACAGTCCTGCTCCACTCTCACCACCATCAGAACATATCTTCAAAGCTATTACCGCAAAGAAAAAAGCAACACACCACTCCCGGAAGGGCTCGAAACTCCAACCTTTCGGTTAACAGCCGATCACGCTAGCCAATTGCGCCACGGAGACAGTCCTGCTTCACTCTCACCACCATCAGAACATATCTTCAAAGCTATCAGCACAAAGAAAAAAAAGCGCCCCAGCATCACCGGGTGGGCTCGAACTTCCAACCTTTCGGTTAACAGCCGATCGCGCTAGCCAACTGCGCCAAGGAGACAGTCGTGCTCCACTCTCACCACCATCAGAACATATCTTCAAAGCTATCAGCGCAAAGAAAAAAGCAACACACCACTCCAGGGAGGGCTCGAAACTCCAACCTTTCGGTTAACAGCCGATCGCGCTAGCCAATGGCGCCACGGAGACAGTCCTGCTCCACTCTTACCACCATTAGAACATATCTTCAAAGCTATCAGCCCAAAGAAAAAAAAGCGCCGCACCACCAACAGGTGGGCTCGAACCTCCAACTTTCCGGTTAACAGCCGATCACGCTAGCCAATTGCGCCACGGAGACAGTCCTGCTTCACGCTCACCCCCATGAGAACATATCTTCAAAGCTATCAGCCCAAAGAAAAAAAAGCACCGCACCACCACCGGGTGGGCTCGAAACTCCAACCTTTCGGTTAACTGCCGATTGCGCTAGCCAATGGCGCCACGGAGACAGTCCTGCTCCACTCTTACCACCATTAGAACATATCTTCAAAGCTATCAGCCCAAAGAAAAAAAAAGCGCCGCACCACCAACGGGTGGACTCGAACCTCCAACTTTCCGGTTAACAGCCGATCACGCTAGCCAATTGCGCCACGGAGACAGTCCTGCTCCACTCTCACCACCATCAGAACTTATCTTCAAAGCTATCAGCACAAAGAAAAAAAAAGCGCCCCAGCATCACCGGGTGGGCTCGAACTTCCAACCTTTCGGTTAACAGCCGATCGCGCTAGCCAGCTGCGCCAAGGAGACAGTCGTGCTCCACTCTCACCACCATCAGAACATATCTTCAAAGCTATCAGCGCAAAGAAAAAAGCAACACACCACCACCGGGTGGGCTCAAACCTCCAACTTTTCGGTTAACAGCCGATCACGCTAGCCAATTGCGCCACGGAGACAGTCCTGCTCCACTCTCACCACCATCAGAACATATCTTCAAAGCTATCAGCCCACAGAAAAAAAGCGCCGCGCAACCACCGGGTAGGCTCGAACCTCTAACTTTTCGGTTAACAGCTGATCGCGCTAGCCAATTGCGCCACGGAGACAGTCCTGCTCCACTCTCACCATCATCAGAACATATCTTCAAAGCTATCAGCGCAAGGAAAAAAAAGCGCTGCACCACCACCAGGTGAGCTCGAACCTCCAACCTTTCGGTTAACAGCCGATCGCGCTAGCCCATTGCGCCACGGAGACAGTCTTGCTCCACTCTCACCACCATCAGAACATATCTTAAAGCTATCAGCGCAAAGAAAAAAGCAACACACCACTCCCGGGAGGGCTCGAAACTCCAACCTTTCGGTTAACAGCCGATCGCGCTAGCCCATTGCGCTACGGAGGCAGTCTTGCTCCACTCTCACCATAATCAGAACATATCTTCAAAGCTATCAGCGCAAGGAAAAAAAAGCGCTGCACCACCACCAGGTGGGCTCGAACCTGCAACCTTTCGGTTAACAGCCGATCGCGCTAGCCCATTGCGCCACGGAGACAGTCTTGCTCCACTCTCACCACCATCAGAACATATCTTCAAAGCTATCAGCGCAAAGAAAAAAGCAACACACCACTCCCGGGAGGGCTCGAAACTCCAACCTTTCGGTCAACAGCCGATCGCGCTAGCCAATTGTGCCACAGAGACAGTACTGCTCCACTCTCACCACCATCAGAACATATCTTCAAAGCTATCAGCCCAAAGAAAAAAAAGCGCCATACCACCACCGGGTGGGCTCGAACCTCCGACCTTTTGATTAACAACCCATCGCGCTAGCCAATTGCGCCATGGAGACAGTCCTGCACCACTCTCACCACCATCAGAACATATCTTCAAAGCTATCAGCCCAAAGAAAAAAAAGCGCCGCACCACCACCGGATGGGCTCGAACCTCCAACTTTTCGGTTAATAGCCGATCACGCTAGCCAATTTCGCCACGGAGACAGTCCTGCTTCACTCTCACCACCATCAGAACATATCTTCAAAGCTATCAGCACAAAGAAAAAAAAGCGCCCCAGCATCACCGGTTGGGCTCGAACTTCCAACCATTCGGTTAACAGCCGATAGCGCTAGCCAACTGCGCCAAGGAGACAGTCGTGCTCCACTCTCACCACCATCAGAACATATCTTCAAAGCTATCAGCGCAAAAAAAAGAAACACACCACTCCAGGAGGGCTCTAAACTCCAACCTTTCGGTTAACAGCCGATCGCGCTAGCCAATGGCGCCACGGAGACAGTCCTGCTCCACTCTTACCACCATTAGAACATATCTTCAAAGCTATCAGCCCAAAGAAAAAAAAGCGCCGCACCACCAACGGGTGGGCTCGAATCTCCAAATTTCCGGTTAACAGCCGATCACGCTAGCCAATTGCGCCACGGAGACAGTCCTGCTCCACTCTCACCACCATCAGAACATATCTTCAAAGCTATCAGTCAAAGAAAAAAAAGCGCCGCACCACCACCGGGTGGGCTCAAACTACCAACTTTTCGGTTAACAGCCGATCACGCTAGCCAATTGCGCCACGGAGACAATCCTGCTCCACTCTCACCACCATCAGAACATATCTTCAAAGCTATCAGTCCACAGAAAAAAAAGCGCCGCACCACCACCGGGTGGGCTCGAACCTCCAACCTATCGGTTAACAGCCGATCGCGCTAGCCCATTGCGCCACGGAGACAGTCTTGCTCCACTCTCACCACCATCAGAACATATCTTCAAAGCTATCAGCGCAAAGAAAAAAGCAACACACCACTCCCGGGAGGGCTCGAAACTCCAACCTTTCGGTCAACAGCCGATCGCGCTAGCCAATTGCGCCACGGAGACAGTACTGCTACACTCTCACCACCATCAGAACATGTCTTCAAAGCCTTCAGCCCAAAGAAAAAAAAGCGCCATACCACCACCAGGTGGGCTCGAACCTCCGACCTTTTGATTAACAGCCCATCGCGCTAGCCAATTGCGCCATGGAGACAGTCCTGCACCACTCTCACCACCATCAGAACATATCTTCAAAGCTATCAGCCCAAAGAAAAAAAAGCGCCGCACCACCACCGCTTCGGCTCGAACCTCCAACTTTTCGGTTAACAGCCGATCGCGCTAGCCAATTGCGCCACGGAGACAGTCTTGCTCCACTCTCACCATCATCAGAACATATCTTCAAAGCTATCAGCGCAAGGAAAAAAAAGCGCTGCACCACCACCAGGTGGGCTCGAACCTCCAACCTTTCGGTTAACAGCCGATCGCGCTAGCCCATTGCGCCACGGAGACAGTCTTGCTCCACTCTCACCACGATCAGAACATATCTTCAAAGCTATCAGCGCAAAGAAAAAAGCAACACACCACTCCCGGGAGGGCTCGAAACTCCAACCTTTCGGTTAACAGCCGATCACGCTAGCCCATTGCGCTACGGAGGCAGTCTTGCTCCACTCTAACCATCATCAGAACATATCTTCAAAGCTATCAGCGCAAGGAAAAAAAAGCGCTGCACCACCACCAGGTGGGCTCGAACCTCCAACCTTTCGGTTAACAGCCGATCGCGCTAGCCCATTGCGCCACGGAGACAGTCTTGCTCCTTTCTCACCACCATCAGAACATATCTTCAAAGCTATCAGCGCAAAGAAAAAAGCAACAAACCACTCCCGGGAGGGCTCGAAACTCCAACCTTTCGGTCAACAGCCGATCGCGCTAGCCAATTGCGCCACGGAGACAGTACTGCTCCACTCTCACCACCATCAGAACATATCTTCAGAGCTATCAGCCCAAAGAAAAAAAAGCGCCATACCACCACCGGGTGGGCTCGAACCTCCGACCTTTTGATTAACAGCCCATCGCGCTAGCCAATTGCGCCATGGAGAAAGTGCTGCACCACTCGCACCACCATCAGAATATATCTTCAAAGCTATCAGCCCAAAGAAAAAAAAGCGCCGCACCACCACCGGGTGGGCTCGAACCTCCAACTTTTCGGTTAACAGCCGATCACGCTAGCCAATTGCGCCAAGGAGACAGTCGTGCTCCACTCTCACCACCATCAGAACATATCTTCAAAGCTATCAGCGCAAAGAAAAAAGCAACACACCACTCCAGGAGGGCTCGAAACTCCAACCTTTCGGTTAACAGCCGATCGCGCTAGCCAATTGCGCCACGGAGACAGTCCTGCTTCACTCTCACCACCATCATAACATATCTTCAAAGCTATCAGCCCAAAGAAAAAAAAGCGCCGCACCACCACCGGGTGGGCTCGAAACTCCAACCTTTCGGTTAACTGCCAATCGCGCTAGCCAATGGCGCCACGGAGACAGTCCTGCTCCACTCTTACCACCATTAGAACATATCGTCAAAGCTATCAGCCCAAAGAAAAAAAAAGCGCCGCACCACCAACGGGTGGACTCGAACCTCCAACTTTCCGGTTAACAGCCGATCACGCTAGCCAATTGCGCCACGGAGACAGTCCTGCTCCACTCTCCCCACCATCAGAACTTATCTTCAAAGCTATCAGCACAAAGAAAAAAAAGCGCCCCAGCATCAACGGGTGGGCTCGAAGCTCCAACCTTTCGTTTAACAGTCGATCGCGCTAGCCAATTGCGCCACGAAGACAGTCCTGCTCCACTCTCACCACCATCAGAACATATCTTCAATGCTATTACCGCAAAGAAAAAAGCAACACACCACTCCCGGAAGGGCTCGAAACTCCAACCTTTCGGTTAACAGCCGATCACGCTAGCCAATTGCGCCACGGAGACAGTCCTGCTTCACTCTCACCACCATCAGAACATATCTTCAAAGCTATCAGCACAAAGAAAAGAAAAGCGCCCCAGCATCACCGGGTGGGCTCGAACTTCCAACCTTTCGGTTAACAGCCGATCGCGCTAGCCAACTGCTCCAAGGAGACAGTCGTGCTCCACTCTCACCACCATCAGAACATATCTTCAAAGCTATCAGCGCAAAGAAAAAAGCAACACACCACTCCAGGGAGGGCTCGAAACTCCAACCTTTCGGTTAACAGCCGATCGCGCTAGCCAATGGCGCCACGGAGACAGTCCTGCTCAACTCTTACCACCATTAGAACATATCTTCAAAGCTATCAGCCCAAAGAAAAAAAAGCGCCGCACCACCAACGGGTGGGCTCGAACCTCCAACTTTCCGGTTAACAGCCGATCACGCTAGCCAATTGCGCCACGGAGACAGTCCTGCTTCACGCTCACCCCCATCAGAACATATCTTCAAAGCTATCAGCCCAAAGAAAAAAAAGCGCCGCACCACCACCGGGTGGGCTCGAAACTCCAACCTTTCGGTTAACTGCCGATTGCGCTAGCCAATGGCGCCACGGAGACAGTCTTGCTCCACTCTCACCACCATCAGAACATATCTTCAAAGCTATCAGCGCAAAGAAAAAAGCAACACACCACTCCCGGGAGGGCTCGAAACTCCAACCTTTCGGTCAACAGCCGATCGCGCTAGCCAATTGCGCCACAGAGACAGTACTGCTCCACTCTCACCACCATCAGAACATATCTTCAAAGCTATCAGCCCAAGGAAAAAAAAGCGCTGCACCACCACCAGGTGGGCTCGAACCTCCAACCTATCGGTTAACAGCCGATCGCGCTGGCCCATTGCGCCACGGAGACAGTCTTGCTCCACTCTCACCACCATAAGAACATATCTTCAAAGCTATCAGCGCAAAGAAAAAAGCAACACACCACTCCCGGGAGGGCTCGAAACTCCAACCTTTCGGTCAACAGCCGATCGCGCTAGCCAATTGCGCCACAGAGACAGTACTGCTCCACTCTCACCACCATCAGAACATATCTTCAAAGCTATCAGCCCAAGGAAAAAAAAGCGCCATACCACCACTAGGTGGGCTCGAACCTCCGACCTTTTGATTAACAACCCATCGCGCTAGCCAAATGCGCCATGGAGACAGTCCTGCACCACTCTCACCACCATCAGAACATATCTTCAAAGCTATCAGCCCAAAGAAAAAAAAAGCGCCGCACCACCACCGGATGGGCTCGAACCTTCAACTTTTCGGTTAACAGCCGATCACGCTAGCCAATTGCGCCACGGAGACAATCCTGCTTCACTCTCACCACCATCAGAACATATCTTCAAAGCTATCAGCACAAAGAAAAAAAAAGCGCCCCAGCATCACCAGTTGGGCTCGAACTTCCAACCTTTCGGTTAACAGCCGATCGCGCTAGCCAACTGCGCCAAGGAGACAGTCGTGCTCCACTCTCACCACCATCAGAACATATCTTCAAAGTTATCAGCGCAAAGAAAAAAGCAACACACCACTCCAGGAGGGCTCGAAACTCCAACCTTTCGGTTAACAGCCGATCGCGCTAGCCAATGGCGCCACGGAGACAGTCCTGCTCCACTCTTACCACCATTAGAACATATCTTCAAAGCTATCAGCCCAAAGAAAAAAAAGCGCCGCACCACCAACGGGTGGGCTCGAATCTCCAAATTTCCGGTTAACAGCCGATCACGCTAGCCAATTGCGCCACGGAGACAGTCCTGCTCCACTCTCACCACCATCAGAACATATCTTCAAAGCTATCAGCCCAAAGAAAAAAAGCGCCGCACCACCACCGGGTGGGCTCGAGCCTCCAACTTTTCGGTTAACTGCCGATCACGCTAGCCAATTGCGCCACGGAGACAGTCCTGCTCCACTCTCACCACCATTAGAACATATCTTCAAAGCTATCAGCCCACAGAAAAAAAAGCGCCGCACCACCACCGGGTGGGCTCGAACCTCCAACTTTTCGGTTAACAGCCGATCACGTTAGCCAATTGCGCCACGGAAACCGTCCTGCTTCACTCTCACCACCATCATAACATATCTTCAAAGCTATCAGCCCAAAGACAAAAAAAGCGCCGCACCACCACCGGGTGGGCTCAGACTACCAACTTTTCGGTTAACAGCCGATCACGCTAGCGAATCGCGCCACGGAGACAGTCCTGCTCCACTCTCACCGCCATCAGAACATATATTCAAAGCTATCAGCCCAAAGAAAAAAAGCGCCGCACTACCACCGTGTGGGCTCGAACCTCCAACTTTTCGGTTAACAGCCGATCACGCTAGCCAATGGCGCCACGGAGACAGTCCTGCTTCACTCTCACCACCATCAGAACATATCTTCAAAGCTATCAGCCCAAAGAAAAAAAAAGCGCCGCACCACCACCGGGTGGGCTCGAACCTCCAACTTTTCGGTTAACAGCCGATCACGTTAGCCAATTGCGCCACGGAAACCGTCCTGCTTCACTCTCACCACCATCATAACATATCTTCAAAGCTATCAGCCCAAAGACAAAAAAAGCGCCGCACCACCACCGGGTGGGCTCAGACTACCAACTTTTCGGTTAACAGCCGATCACGCTAGCGAATCGCGCCACGGAGACAGTCCTGCTCCACTCTCACCACCATCAGAACATATATTCAAAGCTATCAGCCCAAAGAAAAAAAGCGCCGCACTACCACCGTGTGGGCTCGAACCTCCAACTTTTCGGTTAACAGCCGATCACGCTAGCCAATTGCGCCACGGAGACAGTCCTGCTTCACTCTCACCACCATCAGAACATATCTTCAAAGCTATCAGCCCAAAGAAAAAAAAGCGCCGCACCACCAACGGGTGGGCTCGAATCTCCAAAATTCCGGTTAACAGCCGATCACGCTACACAATTGCGCCACGGAGACAGTCCTGCTCCACTCTCACCACCATCAGAACATATCTTCAAAGCTATCAGCCCAAGGAAAAAAAAGCGCCGCACCACCACCGGGTGGGCTCGAGCCTCCAACTTTTCGGTTAACAGCCGATCACGCTAGCCAATTGCGCCACGAAGACAGTCCTGCTCCACTCTCACCACCATCAGAACATATCTTCAAAGCTATCAGCCCACAGAAAAAAAAGCGCCGCACCACCACCGGGTGGGCTCGAACCTCGAACCTATCGGTTAACAGCCGATCGCGCTAGCCCATTGCGCCACGGAGACAGTCTTGCTCCACTCTCACCACCATCAGAACATATCTTCAAAGCTATCAGCGCAAAGAAAAAAGCAACACACCACTCCCGGGAGGGCTCGAAACTCCAACCTTTCGGTCAACAGCCGATCGCGCTAGCCAATTGCGCCACGGAGACAGTACTGCTACACTCTCACCACCATCAGAACATGTCTTCAAAGCCTTCAGCCCAAAGAAAAAAAAGCGCCATACCACCACCAGGTGGGCTCGAACCTCCGACTTTTTGATTAACAGCCGATCACGCTAGCCAATTGCGCCACGGAGACAGTCCTGCTCCACTCTCACCACCATCAGAACATATCTTCAAAGCTATCAGCCCACAGAAAAAAAAGCGCCGCACCACCACCGGGTGGGCTCGAACCTCCAACTTTTCGGTTAACAGCCGATCACGTTAGCCAATTGCGCCACGGAAACCGTCCTGCTTCACTCTCACCACCATCATAACATATCTTCAAAGCTATCAGCCCAAAGACAAAAAAAGCGCCGCACCACCACCGGGTGGGCTCAGACTACCAACTTTTCGGTTAACAGCCGATCACGCTAGCGAATCGCGCCACGGAGACAGTCCTGCTCCACTCTCACCGCCATCAGAACATATATTCAAAGCTATCAGCCCAAAGAAAAAAAGCGCCGCACTACCACCGAGTGGGCTCGAACCTCCAACTTTTCGGTTAACAGCCGATCACGCTAGCCAATTGCGCCACGGAGACAGTCCTGCACCACTCTCACCACCATCAAAACATATCTTCAAAGCTATCAGCCCAAAGAAAAAAAGCGCCGCACCACCAACGGGTGGGCTCGAACCTCCAACTTTTCGGTTAACAGCCGATCACGCTAGCCAATTGCGCCACGGAGACAGTCCTGCTTCACTCTCACCACCATCAGAACATATCTTCAAATCTATCAGCACAAAGAAAAAAAAGCGCCCCAGCACCACCGGGTGGGCTCGAACCTCCAACTTTTCGGTTAACAGCCGATCACGCTAGCCAATTGCGCCACGGAGACAGTCCTGCTTCACTCTCACCACCATCATAACATATCTTCAAAGCTATCAGCCCAAAGAAAAAAGCAACACACCACTCCAGGGAGGGCTCGAAACTCCAACCTTTCGGTTAACTGCCGATCGCGCTAGCCAATGGCGCCACGGAGACAGTCTTGCTCCACTCTCACCACCATCAGAACATATCTTCAAAGTTATCAGCGCAAAGAAAAAAGCAACACACCACTCCAGGGAGGGCTCGAAACTCCAACCTTTCGGTTAACAGCCGATCGCGCTAGCCAATGGCGCCACGGAGACAGTCCTGCGCCACACTTACCACCAATAGAACATATCTTCAAAGCGATCAGCCCAAAGAACAAAAAGCGCCGCACCACCAACGGGTGGGCTCGAACCTCCAACTTTCCGGTTAACAGCCGATCACGCTAGCCAATTGGGCCATGGAGACAGTCCTGCTCCACTCTCACCACCATCAGAAAATATCTTCAAAGCTATTACCGCAAAGAAAAAAGCAACACACCACTCCCGGGAGGGCTCGAAACTCCAACCTTTCGGTTAACAGCCGATCGCGCTAGCCCATTGCGCTACGGAGGCAGTCTTGCTCCACTCTCACCATCATCAGAACATATCTTCAAAGCTATCAGCGCAAGGAAAAAAAGCGCTGCACCACCACCAGGTGGGCTCGAACCTCCAACCTTTCGGTTAACAGCCGATCGCGCTAGCCCATTGCGCCACGGAGACAGTCTTGCTCCACTCTCACCACCATCAGAACATATCTTCAAAGCTATCAGCGCAAAGAAAAAAGCAACACACGACTCCCGGGAGGGCTCGAAACTCCAACCTTTCGGTCAACAGCCGATCACGCTAGCCAATTGCGCCATGGAGACAGTCCTGCTCCACTCTCACCACCATCAGAACATATCTTCAAAGCTATCAGCCCACAGAAAAAAGCGCCGCGCAACCACCGGGTAGGCTCGAACCTCCAACTTTTCGGTTAACAGCCGATCGCGCTAGCCAATTGCGCCACGGAGACAGTCTTGCTCCACTCTCACCATCATCAGGACATATCTTCAATGCTATCAGCGCAAGGAAAAAAAAGCGCTGCACCACCACCAGGTGGGCTCGAACCTCCAACCTTTCGGTTAAAAGCCGATCGCGCTAGCCCATTGCGCCACGGAGACAGTCTTGCTCCACTCTCCCCACCATCAGAACATATCTTCCAAGCTATCAGCGCAAAGAAAAAAGCAACACACCATTCCCGGGAGGGCTCGAAACTCCAACCTTTCGGTTAACAGCCGATCGCGCTAGCCCATTGCGCTACGGAGGCAGTCTTGCTCCACTCTCACCACCATCAGAACATATCTTCAAAGCTATTACCGCAAAGAAAAAAGCAACACACCACTCCCGGAAGGGCTCGAAACTCCAACCTTTCGGTTAACAGCCGATCACGCTAGCCAATTGCGCCACGGAGACAGTCCTGCTTCACTCTCACCACCATCAGAACATATCTTCAAAGCTATCAGCACAAAGAAAAAAAAGCGCCCCAGCATCACCGGGTGGGCTCGAACTTCCAACCTTTCGGTTAACAGCTGATCGCGCTAGCCAACTGCGCCAAGGAGACAGTCGTGCTCCACTCTCACCACCATCAGAACATATCTTCAAAGCTATCAGCGCAAAGAAAAAAGCAACACACCACTCCAGGGAGGGCTCGAAACTCCAACCTTTCGGTTAACAGCCGATCGCGCTAGCCAATGGCGCCACGGAGACAGTCCTGCTCCACTCTTACCACCATTAGAACATATCTTCAAAGCTATCAGCCCAAAGAAAAAAAAGCGCCGCACCACCAACGGGTGGGCTCGAATCTCCAAATTTCCGGTTAACAGCCGATCACGCTAGCCAATTGCGCCACGGAGACAGTCCTGCTTCACTCTCACCACCATCAGAACATATCTTCAAAGCTATCAGCCCAAAGAAAAAAAGCGCCGCACCACCACCGGGTGGGCTCGAGCCTCCAACTTTTCGGTTAACAGCCGATCACGCTAGCCAATTGCGCCACGGAGACAGTCCTGCTCCACTCTCACCACCATCAGAACATATCTTCAAAGCTATCAGCCCACAGAAAAAAAAGCGCCGCACCACCACCGGGTGGGCTCGAACCTCCAACTTTTCGGTTAACAGCCGATCACGTTAGCCAATTGCGCCACGGAAACCGTCCTGCTTCACTCTCACCACCATCATAACATATCTTCAAAGCTATCAGCCCAAAGACAAAAAAAGCGCCGCACCACCACCGGGTGGGCTCAGACTACCAACTTTTCGGTTAACAGCCGATCACGCTAGCGAATCGCGCCACGGAGACAGTCCTGCTCCACTCTCACCGCCATCAGAACATATATTCAAAGCTATCAGCCCAAAGAAAAAAAGCGCCGCACTACCACCGTGTGGGCTCGAACCTCCAACTTTTCGGTTAACAGCCGATCACGCTAGCCAGTTGCGCCACGGAGACAGTCCTGCTTCACTCTCACCACCATCAGAACATATCTTCAAAGCTATCAGCCCAAAGAAAAAAAAAGCGCCGCACCACCACCGGGTGGGCTCGAACCTCCAACTTTTCGGTTAACAGCCGATCACGTTAGCCAATTGCGCCACGGAAACCGTCCTGCTTCACTCTCACCACCATCATAACATATCTTCAAAGCTATCAGCCCAAAGACAAAAAAAGCGCCGCACCACCACCGGGTGGGCTCAGACTACCAACTTTTCGGTTAACAGCCGATCACGCTAGCGAATCGCGCCACGGAGACAGTCCTGCTCCACTCTCACCACCATCAGAACATATATTCAAAGCTATCAGCCCAAAGAAAAAAAGCGCCGCACTACCACCGTGTGGGCTCGAACCTCCAACTTTTCGGTTAACAGCCGATCACGCTAGCCAATTGCGCCACGGAGACAGTCCTGCTTCACTCTCACCACCATCAGAACATATCTTCAAAGCTATCAGCCCAAAGAAAAAAAAAGCGCCGCACCACCAACGGGTGGGCTCGAATCTCCAAAATTCCGGTTAACAGCCGATCACGCTACACAATTGCGCCACGGAGACAGTCCTGCTCCACTCTCACCACCATCAGAACATATCTTCAAAGCTATCAGCCCAAAGAAAAAAAAGCGCCGCACCACCACCGGGTGGGCTCGAGCCTCCAACTTTTCGGTTAACAGCCGATCACGCTAGCCAATTGCGCCACGAAGACAGTCCTGCTCCACTCTCACCACCATCAGAACATATCTTCAAAGCTATCAGCCCACAGAAAAAAAGCGCCACACCACCACCGGGTGGGCTCGAACCTCGAACCTATCGGTTAACAGCCGATCGCGCTAGCCCATTGCGCCACGGAGACAGTCTTGCTCCACTCTCACCACCATCAGAACATATCTTCAAAGCTATCAGCGCAAAGAAAAAAGCAACACACCACTCCCGGGAGGGCTCGAAACTCCAACCTTTCGGTCAACAGCCGATCGCGCTAGCCAATTGCGCCACGGAGACAGTACTGCTACACTCTCACCACCATCAGAACATGTCTTCAAAGCCTTCAGCCCAAAGAAAAAAAAGCGCCATACCACCACCAGGTGGGCTCGAACCTCCGACCTTTTGATTAACAGCCCATCGCGCTAGCCAATTGCGCCATGGAGACAGTCCTGCACCACTCTCACCACCATCAAAACATATCTTCAAAGCTATCAGCCCAAAGAAAAAAAGCGCCGCACCACCACCGGGTGGGCTCGAACCTCCAACTTTTCGGTTAACAGCCGATCACGCTAGCCAATTGCGCCACGGAGACAGTCCTGCTTCACTCTCACCACCATCAGAACATATCTTCAAATCTATCAGCACAAAGAAAAAAAAGCGCCCCAGCACCACCGGGTGGGCTCGAACCTCCAACTTTTCGGTTAACAGCCGATCACGCTAGCCAATTGCGCCACGGAGACAGTCCTGCTTCACACTCACCACCATCATAACATATCTTCAAAGCTATCAGCCCAAAGAAAAAAGCAACACACCACTCCAGGGAGGGCTCGAAACTCCAACCTTTCGGTTAACTGCCGATCGCGCTAGCCAATGGCGCCACGGAGACAGTCCTGCTCCACTCTTACCACCATTAGAACATATCTTCAAAGCTATCAGCCCAAAGAAAAAAAAAGCGCCGCACCACCAACGGGTGGACTCGAACCTCAAACTTTCCGGTTAACAGCCGATCACGCTAGCCAATTGCGCCACGGAGACAGTCTTGCTCCACTCTCACCACCATCAGAACATATCTTCAAAGCTATCAGCGCAAAGAAAAAAGCAACACACGACTCCCGGGAGGGCTCGAAACTCCAACCTTTCGGTCAACAGCCGATCACGCTAGCCAATTGCGCCATGGAGACAGTCCTGCTCCACTCTCACCACCATCAGAACATATCTTCAAAGCTATCAGCCCACAGAAAAAAGCGCCGCGCAACCACCGGGTAGGCTCGAACCTCCAACTTTTCGGTTAACAGCCGATCGCGCTAGCCAATTGCGCCACGGAGACAGTCTTGCTCCACTCTCACCATCATCAGGACATATCTTCAATGCTATCAGCGCAAGGAAAAAAAAGCGCTGCACCACCACCAGGTGGGCTCGAACCTCCAACCTTTCGGTTAAAAGCCGATCGCGCTAGCCCATTGCGCCACGGAGACAGTCTTGCTCCACTCTCCCCACCATCAGAACATATCTTCCAAGCTATCAGCGCAAAGAAAAAAGCAACACACCATTCCCGGGAGGGCTCGAAACTCCAACCTTTCGGTTAACAGCCGATCGCGCTAGCCCATTGCGCTACGGAGGCAGTCTTGCTCCACTCTCACCACCATCAGAACATATCTTCAAAGCTATTACCGCAAAGAAAAAAGCAACACACCACTCCCGGAAGGGCTCGAAACTCCAACCTTTCGGTTAACAGCCGATCACGCTAGCCAATTGCGCCACGGAGACAGTCCTGCTTCACTCTCACCACCATCAGAACATATCTTCAAAGCTATCAGCACAAAGAAAAAAAAGCGCCCCAGCATCACCGGGTGGGCTCGAACTTCCAACCTTTCGGTTAACAGCCGATCGCGCTAGCCAACTGCGCCAAGGAGACAGTCGTGCTCCACTCTCACCACCATCAGAACATATCTTCAAAGCTATCAGCGCAAAGAAAAAAGCAACACACCACTCCAGGGAGGGCTCGAAACTCCAACCTTTCGGTTAACAGCCGATCGCGCTAGCCAATGGCGCCACGGAGACAGTCCTGCTCCACTCTTACCACCATTAGAACATATCTTCAAAGCTATCAGCCCAAAGAAAAAAAAGCGCCGCACCACCAACGGGTGGGCTCGAACCTCCAACTTTCCGGTTAACAGCCGATCACGCTAGCCAATTGCGCCACGGAGACAGTCCTGCTTCACGCTCACCCCCATGAGAACATATCTTCAAAGCTATCAGCCCAAAGAAAAAAAAGCGCCGCACCACCACCGGGTGGGCTCGAAACTCCAACCTTTCGGTTAACTGCCGATTGCGCTAGCCAATGGCGCCACGGAGACAGTCCTGCTCCACTCTTACCACCATTAGAACATATCTTCAAAGCTATCAGCCCAAAGAAAAAAAAAGCGCCGCACCACCAACGGGTGGACTCGAACCTCCAACTTTCCGGTTAACAGCCGATCACGCTAGCCAATTGCGCCACGGAGACAGTCCTGCTCCACTCTCACCACCATCAGAACTTATCTTCAAAGCTATCAGCACAAAGAAAAAAAAAGCGCCCCAGCATCACCGGGTGGGCTCGAACTTCCAACCTTTCGGTTAACAGCCGATCGCGCTAGCCAGCTGCGCCAAGGAGACAGTCGTGCTCCACTCTCACCACCATCAGAACATATCTTCAAAGCTATCAGCGCAAAGAAAAAAGCAACACACCACCACCGGGTGGGCTCAAACCTCCAACTTTTCGGTTAACAGCCGATCACGCTAGCCAATTGCGCCAGGGAGACAGTCCTACTCCACTCTCACCACCATCAGAACATATCTTCAAAGCTATCAGCCCACAGAAAAAAAGCGCCGCGCAACCACCGGGTAGGCTCGAACCTCTAACTTTTCGGTTAACAGCTGATCGCGCTAGCCAATTGCGCCACGGAGACAGTCCTGCTCCACTCTCACCATCATCAGAACATATCTTCAAAGCTATCAGCGCAAGGAAAAAAAAGCGCTGCACCACCACCAGGTGAGCTCGAACCTCCAACCTTTCGGTTAACAGCCGATCGCGCTAGCCCATTGCGCCACGGAGACAGTCTTGCTCCACTCTCACCACCATCAGAACATATCTTCAAAGCTATCAGCGCAAAGAAAAAAGCAACACACCACTCCCGGGAGGGCTCGAAACTCCAACCTTTCGGTTAACAGCCGATCGCGCTAGCCCATTGCGCTACGGAGGCAGTCTTGCTCCACTCTCACCATCATCAGAACATATCTTCAAAGCTATCAGCGCAAGGAAAAAAAGCGCTGCACCACCACCAGGTGGGCTCGAACCTCCAACCTTTCGGTTAACAGCCGATCGCGCTAGCCCATTGCGCCACGGAGACAGTCTTGCTCCACTCTCACCACCATCAGAACATATCTTCAAAGCTATCAGCGCAAAGAAAAAAGCAACACACCACTCCCGGGAGGGATCGAAACTCCAACCTTTCGGTCAACAGCCGATCGCGCTAGCCAATTGTGCCACAGAGACAGTACTGCTCCACTCTCACCACCATCAGAACATATCTTCAAAGCTATCAGCCCAAAGAAAAAAAAGCGCCATACCACCACCGGGTGGGCTCGAACCTCCGACCTTTTGATTAACAACCCATCGCGCTAGCCAATTGCGCCATGGAGACAGTCCTGCACCACTCTCACCACCATCAGAACATATCTTCAAAGCTATCAGCCCAAAGAAAAAAAAGCGCCGCACCACCACCGGATGGGCTCGAACCTCCAACTTTTCGGTTAATAGCCGATCACGCTAGCCAATTGCGCCACGGAGACAGTCCTGCTTCACTCTCACCACCATCAGAACATATCTTCAAAGCTATCAGCACAAAGAAAAAAAAGCGCCCCAGCATCACCGGTTGGGCTCGAACTTCCAACCATTCGGTTAACAGCCGATCGCGCTAGCCAACTGCGCCAAGGAGACAGTCGTGCTCCACTCTCACCACCATCAGAACATATCTTCAAAGCTATCAGCGCAAAAAAAAGAAACACACCACTCCAGGAGGGCTCGAAACTCCAACCTTTCGGTTAACAGCCGATCGCGCTAGCCAATGGCGCCACGGAGACAGTCCTGCTCCACACTTACCACCATTAGAACATATCTTCAAAGCTATCAGCCCAAAGAAAAAAAAGCGCCGCACCACCAACGGGTGGGCTCGAATTCCAAATTTCCGGTTAACAGCCGATCACGCTAGCCAATTGCGCCACGGAGACAGTCCTGCTCCACTCTCACCACCATCAGAACATATCTTCAAAGCTATCAGTCAAAGAAAAAAAAGCGCCGCACCACCACCGGGTGGGCTCAAACTACCAACTTTTCGGTTAACAGCCGATCACGCTAGCGAATCGCGCCACGGAGACAGTCCTGCTCCACTCTCACCACCATCAGAACATATATTCAAAGCTATCAGCCCAAAGAAAAAAAGCGCCGCACTACCACCGTGTGGGCTCGAACCTCCAACTTTTCGGTTAACAGCCGATCACGCTAGCCAATTGCGCCACGGAGACAGTCCTGCTTCACTCTCACCACCATCAGAACATATCTTCAAAGCTATCAGCCCAAAGAAAAAAAAAGCGCCGCACCACCAACGGGTGGGCTCGAATCTCCAAATTTCCGGTTAACAGCCGATCACGCTAGCCAATTGCGCCACGGAGACAGTCCTGCTCCACTCTCGCCACCATCAGAACATATCTTCAAAGCTATCAGCCCAAAGAAAAAAAAGCGCCGCACCACCACCGGGAGGGCTCCAGCCTCCAACTTTTCGGTTAACAGCCGATCACGCTAGCCAATTGCGCCACGGAGACAATCCTGCTCCACTCTCACCACCATCAGAACATATCTTCAAAGCTATCAGCCCACAGAAAAAAAAGCGCCGCACCACCACCGGGTGGGCTCGAACCTCCAACCTATCGGTTAACAGCCGATCGCGCTAGCCCATTGCGCCACGGAGACAGTCTTGCTCCACTCTCACCACCATCAGAACATATCTTCAAAGCTATCAGCGCAAAGAAAAAAGCAACACACCACTCCCGGGAGGGCTCGAAACTCCAACCTTTCGGTCAACAGCCGATCGCGCTAGCCAATTGCGCCACGGAGACAGTACTGCTACACTCTCACCACCATCAGAACATGTCTTCAAAGCCTTCAGCCCAAAGAAAAAAAAGCGCCATACCACCACCAGGTGGGCTCGAACCTCCGACCTTTTGATTAACAGCCCATCGCGCTAGCCAATTGCGCCATGGAGACAGTCCTGCACCACTCTCACCACCATCAGAACATATCTTCAAAGCTATCAGCCCAAAGAAAAAAAAGCGCCGCACCACCACCGCTTAGGCTCGAACCTCCAACTTTTCGGTTAACAGCAGATCGCGCTAGCCAATTGCGCCACGGAGACAGTCTTGCTCCACTCTCACCATCATCAGAACATATCTTCAAAGCTATCAGCGCAAGGAAAAAAAAAGCGCTGCACCACCACCAGGTGGGCTCGAACCTCCAACCTTTCGGTTAACAGCCGATCGCGCTAGCCCATTGCGCCACGGAGACAGTCTTGCTCCACTCTCACCACGATCAGAACATATCTTCAAAGCTATCAGCGCAAAGAAAAAAGCAACACACCACTCCCGGGAGGGCTCGAAACTCCAACCTTTCGGTTAACAGCCGATCATGCTAGCCCATTGCGCTACGGAGGCAGTCTTGCTCCACTCTAACCATCATCAGAACATATCTTCAAAGCTATCAGCGCAAGGAAAAAAAAAGCGCTGCACCACCACCAGGTGGGCTCGAACCTCCAACCTTTCGGTTAACAGCCGATCGCGCTAGCCCATTGCGCCACGGAGACAGTCTTGCTCCTTTCTCACCACCATCAGAACATATCTTCAAAGCTATCAGCGCAAAGAAAAAAGCAACAAACCACTCCCGGAAGGGCTCGAAACTCCAACCTTTCGGTCAACAGCCGATCGCGCTAGCCAATTGCGCCACGGAGACAGTACTGCTCCACTCTCACCACCATCAGAACATATCTTCAGAGCTATCAGCCCAAAGAAAAAAAAGCGCCGCACCACCACCGCGTGGGCTCGAAACTCCAACTTTTCAGTTAACAGCCGATCACGCTAGCCAATTGCGCCAAGGAGACAGTCGTGCTCCACTCTCACCACCATCAGAACATATCTTCAAAGCTATCAGCGCAAAGAAAAAAAAGCGCCGCACCACCACCGGGTGGGCTCGAAACTCCAACCTTTCGGTTAACTGCCAATCGCGCTAGCCAATTGCGCCACGGAGACAGTCCTGCTTCACTCTCACCACCATCATAACATATCTTCAAAGCTATCAGCCCAAAGAAAAAAAAGCGCCGCACCACCACCGGGTGGGCTCGAAACTCCAACCTTTCGGTTAACTGCCAATCGCGCTAGCCAATGGCGCCACGGAGACAGTCCTGCTCCACTCTTACCACCATTAGAACATATCGTCAAAGCTATCAGCCCAAAGAAAAAAAAAGCGCCGCACCACCAACGGGTGGACTCGAACCTCCAACTTTCCGGTTAACAGCCGATCACGCTAGCCAATTGCGCCACGGAGACAGTCCTGTTCCACTCTCCCCACCATCAGAACTTATCTTCAAACCTATCAGCACAAAGAAAAAAAAGCGCCCCAGCATCAACGGGTGGGCTCGAACCTCCAACCTTTCGTTTAACAGTCGATCGCGCTAGCCAATTGCGCCACGAAGACAGTCCTGCTCCACTCTCACCACCATCAGAACATATCTTCAATGCTATTACCGCAAAGAAAAAAGCAACACACCACTCCCGGAAGGGCTCGAAACTCCAACCTTTCGGTTAACAGCCGATCACGCTAGCCAATTGCGCCACGGAGACAGTCCTGCTTCACTCTCACCACCATCAGAACATATCTTCAAAGCTATCAGCACAAAGAAAAAAAAGCGCCCCAGCATCACCGGGTGGGCTCGAACTTCCAACCTTTCGGTTAACAGCCGATCGCGCTCGCCAACTGCGCCAAGGAGACAGTCGTGCTCCACTCTCACCACCATCAGAACATATCTTCAAAGCTATCAGCGCAAAGAAAAAAGCAACACACCACTCCAGGGAGGGCTCGAAACTCCAACCTTTCGGTTAACAGCCGATCGCGCTAGCCAATGGCGCCACGGAGACAGTCCTGCTCCACTCTTACCACCATTAGAACATATCTTCAAAGCTATCAGCCCAAAGAAAAAAAAGCGCCGCACCACCAACGGGTGGGCTCGAACCTCCAACTTTCCGGTTAACAGCCGATCACGCTAGCCAATTGCGCCACGGAGACAGTCCTGCTTCACGCTCACCCCCATCAGAACATATCTTCAAAGCTATCAGCCCAAAGAAAAAAAAGCGCCGCACCACCACCGGGTGGGCTCGAAACTCCAACCTTTCGGTTAACTGCCGATTGCGCTAGCCAATGGCGCCACGGAGACAGTCCTGCTCCACTCTTACCACCATTAGAACATACTTCAAAGCTATCAGCCCAAAGAAAAAAAAGCGCCGCACCACCAACGGGTGGACTCGAACCTCCAACTTTCCGGTTAACAGCCGATCACGCTAGCCAATTGCGCCACGGAGACAGTCCTGCTCCACTCTCACCACCATCAGAACTTGTCTTCAAAGCTATCAGCACAGAGAAAAAAAAGCGCCCCAGCATCACCGGGTGGGCTCGAACTTCCAACCTTTCGGTTAACAGCCGATCGCGCTAGCCAGCTGCGCCAAGGAGACAGTCGTGCTTCACTCTCACCACCATCAGAACATATCTTCAAAGCTATCAGCGCAAAGAAAAAAGCAACACACCACCACCGGGTGGGCTCAAACCTCCAACTTTTCGGTTAACAGCCAATCACGCTAGCCTATTGCGCCACGGAGACAGTCCTGCTCCACTCTCACCACCATCAGAACATATCTTCAAAGCTATCAGCCCACAGAAAAAAAGCGCCGCGCAACCACCGGGTAGGCTCGAACCTCCAACTTTTCGGTTAACAGCCGATCGCGCTAGCCAATTGCGCCACGGAGACAGTCCTGCTCCACTCTCACCATCATCAGAACATATCTTCAAAGCTATCAGCGCAAGGAAAAAAAGCGCTGCACCACCACCAGGTGGGCTCGAACCTCCAACCTTTCGGTTAACAGCCGATCGCGCTAGCCCGTTGCGCCACGGAGACAGTCTTGCTCCACTCTCACCACCATCAGAACATATCTTCAAAGCTATCAGCGCAAAGAAAAAAGCAACACACCACTCCCGGGAGGGCTCGAAACTCCAACCTTTCGGTTAACAGCCGATCGCGCTAGCCCATTGCGCTACGGAGGCAGTCTTGCTCCACTCTCACCATCATCAGAACATATCTTCAAAGCTATCAGCGCAAGGAAAAAAAGCGCTGCACCACCACCAGGTGGGCTCGAACCTCCAACCTATCGGTTAACAGCCGATCACGCTGGCCCATTGCGCCACGGAGACAGTCTTGCTCCACTCTCACCACCATAAGAACATATCTTCAAAGCTATCAGCGCAAAGAAAAAAGCAACACACCACTCCCGGGAGGGCTCGAAACTCCAACCTTTCGGTCAACAGCCGATCGCGCTAGCCAATTGCGCCACAGAGACAGTACTGCCCCACTCTCACCACCATCAGAACATATCTTCAAAGCTATCAGCCCAAAGAAAAAAAAGCGCCATACCACCACCGGGTGGGCTCGAACCTCCGACCTTTTGATTAACAACCCATCGCGCTAGCCAATTGCGCCATGGAGACAGTCCTGCACCACTCTCACCACCATCAGAACATATCTTCAAAGCTATCAGCCCAAAGAAAAAAAAAAGCGCCGCACCACCACCGGATGGGCTCGAACCTCCAACTTTTCGGTTAACAGCCGATCACGCTAGCCAATTGCGCCACGGAGACAGTCCTGCTTCACTCTCACCACCATCAGAACATATCTTCAAAGCTATCAGCACAAAGAAAAAAAAAGCGCCCCAGCATCACCAGTTGGGCTCGAACTTCCAACCTTTCGGTTAACAGCCGATCGCGCTAGCCAACTGCGCCAAGGAGACAGTCGTGCTCCACTCTCACCACCATCAGAACATATCTTCAAAGTTATCAGCGCAAAGAAAAAAGCAACACACCATTCCAGGAGGGCTCGAAACTCCAACCTTTCGGTTAACAGCCGATCGCGCTAGCCAATGGCGCCACGGAGACAGTCCTGCTCCACTCTCACCACCATCAGAACATATCTTCAAAGCTATCAGCCCAAAGAAAAAAAGCGCCGCACCACCACCGGGTGGGCTCGAGCCTCCAACTTTTCGGTTAACAGCCGATCACGCTAGCCAATTGCGCCACGGAGACAGTCCTGCTCCACTCTCACCACCATCAGAACATATCTTCAAAGCTATCAGCCCACAGAAAAAAAAGCGCCGCACCACCACCGGGTGGGCTCGAACCTCCAACTTTTCGGTTAACAGCCGATCACGTTAGCCAATTGCGCCACGGAAACCGTCCTGCTTCACTCTCACCACCATCATAACATATCTTCAAAGCTATCAGCCCAAAGACAAAAAAAGCGCCGCACCACCACCGGGTGGGCTCAGACTACCAACTTTTCGGTTAACAGCCGATCACGCTAGCGAATCGCGCCACGGAGACAGTCCTGCTCCACTCTCACCGCCATCAGAACATATATTCAAAGCTATCAGCCCAAAGAAAAAAAGCGCCGCACTACCACCGTGTGGGCTCGAACCTCCAACTTTTCGGTTAACAGCCGATCACGCTAGCCAATTGCACCACGGAGACAGTCCTGCTTCACTCTCACCACCATCAGAACATATCTTCAAAGCTATCAGCCCAAAGAAAAAAAAAGCGCCGCACCACCAACGGGTGGGCTCGAATCTCCAAAATTCCGGTTAACAGCCGATCACGCTACACAATTGCGCCACGGAGACAGTCCTGCTCCACTCTCACCACCATCAGAACATATCTTCAAAGCTATCAGCCCAAAGAAAAAAAAGCGCCGCACCACCACCGGGTGGGCTCGAGCCTCCAACTTTTCGGTTAACAGCCGATCACGCTAGCCAATTGCGCCACGAAGACAGTCCTGCTCCACTCTCACCACCATCAGAACATATCTTCAAAGCTATCAGCCCACAGAAAAAAAAAGCGCCGCACCACCACCGGGTGGGCTCGAACCTCGAACCTATCGGTTAACAGCCGATCGCGCTAGCCCATTGCGCCACGGAGACAGTCTTGCTCCACTCTCACCACCATCAGAACATATCTTCAAAGCTATCAGCGCAAAGAAAAAAGCAACACACCACTCCCGGGAGGGCTCGAAACTCCAACCTTTCGGTCAACAGCCGATCGCGCTAGCCAATTGCGCCACGGAGACAGTACTGCTACACTCTCACCACCATCAGAACATGTCTTCAAAGCCTTCAGCCCAAAGAAAAAAAAGCGCCATACCACCACCAGGTGGGCTCGAACCTCCGAACTTTTGATTAACAGCCAATCGCGCTAGCCAATTGCGCCATGGAGACAGTCCTGCACCACTCTCACCACCATCAAAACATATCTTCAAAGCTATCAGCCCAAAGAAAAAAAGCGCCGCACCACCACCGGGTGGGCTCGAACCTCCAACTTTTCGGTTAACAGCCGATCACGCTAGCCAATTGCGCCACGGAGACAGTCCTGCTTCACTCTCACCACCATCAGAACATATCTTCAAAGCTATCAGCGCAAGGAAAAAAAAAGCGCTGCACCACCACCAGGTGGGCTCGAACCTCCAACCTTTCGGTTAACAGCCGATCGCGCTAGCCCATTGCGCCACGGAGACAGTCTTGCTCCACTCTCACCACGATCAGAACATATCTTCAAAGCTATCAGCGCAAAGAAAAAAGCAACACACCACTCCCGGGAGGGCTCGAAACTCCAACCTTTCGGTTAACAGCCGATCACGCTAGCCCATTGCGCTACGGAGGCAGTCTTGCTCCACTCTAACCATCATCAGAACATATCTTCAAAGCTATCAGCGCAAGGAAAAAAAAAGCGCTGCACCACCACCAGGTGGGCTCGAACCTCCAACCTTTCGGTTAACAGCCGATCGCGCTAGCCCATTGCGCCACGGAGACAGTCTTGCTCCTTTCTCACCACCATCAGAACATATCTTCAAAGCTATCAGCGCAAAGAAAAAAGCAACAAACCACTCCCGGGAGGGCTCGAAACTCCAACCTTTCGGTCAACAGCCGATCGCGCTAGCCAATTGCGCCACGGAGACAGTACTGCTCCACTCTCACCACCATCAGAACATATCTTCAGAGCTATCAGCCCAAAGAAAAAAAAGCGCCGCACCACCACCGCGTGGGCTCGAAACTCCAACTTTTCAGTTAACAGCCGATCACGCTAGCCAATTGCGCCAAGGAGACAGTCGTGCTCCACTCTCACCACCATCAGAACATATCTTCAAAGCTATCAGCGCAAAGAAAAAAAAGCGCCGCACCACCACCGGGTGGGCTCGAAACTCCAACCTTTCGGTTAACTGCCAATCGCGCTAGCCAATTGCGCCACGGAGACAGTCCTGCTTCACTCTCACCACCATCATAACATATCTTCAAAGCTATCAGCCCAAAGAAAAAAAAGCGCCGCACCACCACCGGGTGGGCTCGAAACTCCAACCTTTCGGTTAACTGCCAATCGCGCTAGCCAATGGCGCCACGGAGACAGTCCTGCTCCACTCTTACCACCATTAGAACATATCGTCAAAGCTATCAGCCCAAAGAAAAAAAAAGCGCCGCACCACCAACGGGTGGACTCGAACCTCCAACTTTCCGGTTAACAGCCGATCACGCTAGCCAATTGCGCCACGGAGACAGTCCTGTTCCACTCTCCCCACCATCAGAACTTATCTTCAAACCTATCAGCACAAAGAAAAAAAAGCGCCCCAGCATCAACGGGTGGGCTCGAACCTCCAACCTTTCGTTTAACAGTCGATCGCGCTAGCCAATTGCGCCACGAAGACAGTCCTGCTCCACTCTCACCACCATCAGAACATATCTTCAATGCTATTACCGCAAAGAAAAAAGCAACACACCACTCCCGGAAGGGCTCGAAACTCCAACCTTTCGGTTAACAGCCGATCACGCTAGCCAATTGCGCCACGGAGACAGTCCTGCTTCACTCTCACCACCATCAGAACATATCTTCAAAGCTATCAGCACAAAGAAAAAAAAGCGCCCCAGCATCACCGGGTGGGCTCGAACTTCCAACCTTTCGGTTAACAGCCGATCGCGCTCGCCAACTGCGCCAAGGAGACAGTCGTGCTCCACTCTCACCACCATCAGAACATATCTTCAAAGCTATCAGCGCAAAGAAAAAAGCAACACACCACTCCAGGGAGGGCTCGAAACTCCAACCTTTCGGTTAACAGCCGATCGCGCTAGCCAATGGCGCCACGGAGACAGTCCTGCTCCACTCTTACCACCATTAGAACATATCTTCAAAGCTATCAGCCCAAAGAAAAAAAAGCGCCGCACCACCAACGGGTGGGCTCGAACCTCCAACTTTCCGGTTAACAGCCGATCACGCTAGCCAATTGCGCCACGGAGACAGTCCTGCTTCACGCTCACCCCCATCAGAACATATCTTCAAAGCTATCAGCCCAAAGAAAAAAAAGCGCCGCACCACCACCGGGTGGGCTCGAAACTCCAACCTTTCGGTTAACTGCCGATTGCGCTAGCCAATGGCGCCACGGAGACAGTCCTGCTCCACTCTTACCACCATTAGAACATACTTCAAAGCTATCAGCCCAAAGAAAAAAAAGCGCCGCACCACCAACGGGTGGACTCGAACCTCCAACTTTCCGGTTAACAGCCGATCACGCTAGCCAATTGCGCCACGGAGACAGTCCTGCTCCACTCTCACCACCATCAGAACTTGTCTTCAAAGCTATCAGCACAGAGAAAAAAAAGCGCCCCAGCATCACCGGGTGGGCTCGAACTTCCAACCTTTCGGTTAACAGCCGATCGCGCTAGCCAGCTGCGCCAAGGAGACAGTCGTGCTTCACTCTCACCACCATCAGAACATATCTTCAAAGCTATCAGCGCAAAGAAAAAAGCAACACACCACCACCGGGTGGGCTCAAACCTCCAACTTTTCGGTTAACAGCCAATCACGCTAGCCTATTGCGCCACGGAGACAGTCCTGCTCCACTCTCACCACCATCAGAACATATCTTCAAAGCTATCAGCCCACAGAAAAAAAGCGCCGCGCAACCACCGGGTAGGCTCGAACCTCCAACTTTTCGGTTAACAGCCGATCGCGCTAGCCAATTGCGCCACGGAGACAGTCCTGCTCCACTCTCACCATCATCAGAACATATCTTCAAAGCTATCAGCGCAAGGAAAAAAAGCGCTGCACCACCACCAGGTGGGCTCGAACCTCCAACCTTTCGGTTAACAGCCGATCGCGCTAGCCCGTTGCGCCACGGAGACAGTCTTGCTCCACTCTCACCACCATCAGAACATATCTTCAAAGCTATCAGCGCAAAGAAAAAAGCAACACACCACTCCCGGGAGGGCTCGAAACTCCAACCTTTCGGTTAACAGCCGATTGCGCTAGCCCATTGCGCTACGGAGGCAGTCTTGCTCCACTCTCACCATCATCAGAACATATCTTCAAAGCTATCAGCGCAAGGAAAAAAAGCGCTGCACCACCACCAGGTGGGCTCGAACCTCCAACCTATCGGTTAACAGCCGATCACGCTGGCCCATTGCGCCACGGAGACAGTCTTGCTCCACTCTCACCACCATAAGAACATATCTTCAAAGCTATCAGCGCAAAGAAAAAAGCAACACACCACTCCCGGGAGGGCTCGAAACTCCAACCTTTCGGTCAACAGCCGATCGCGCTAGCCAATTGCGCCACAGAGACAGTACTGCCCCACTCTCACCACCATCAGAACATATCTTCAAAGCTATCAGCCCAAAGAAAAAAAAGCGCCATACCACCACCGGGTGGGCTCGAACCTCCGACCTTTTGATTAACAACCCATCGCGCTAGCCAATTGCGCCATGGAGACAGTCCTGCACCACTCTCACCACCATCAGAACATATCTTCAAAGCTATCAGCCCAAAGAAAAAAAAAAGCGCCGCACCACCACCGGATGGGCTCGAACCTCCAACTTTTCGGTTAACAGCCGATCACGCTAGCCAATTGCGCCACGGAGACAGTCCTGCTTCACTCTCACCACCATCAGAACATATCTTCGAAGCTATCAGCACAAAGAAAAAAAAAGCGCCCCAGCATCACCAGTTGGGCTCGAACTTCCAACCTTTCGGTTAACAGCCGATCGCGCTAGCCAACTGCGCCAAGGAGACAGTCGTGCTCCACTCTCACCACCATCAGAACATATCTTCAAAGTTATCAGCGCAAAGAAAAAAGCAACACACCATTCCAGGAGGGCTCGAAACTCCAACCTTTCGGTTAACAGCCGATCGCGCTAGCCAATGGCGCCACGGAGACAGTCCTGCTCCACTCTCACCACCATCAGAACATATCTTCAAAGCTATCAGCCCAAAGAAAAAAAGCGCCGCACCACCACCGGGTGGGCTCGAGCCTCCAACTTTTCGGTTAACAGCCGATCACGCTAGCCAATTGCGCCACGGAGACAGTCCTGCTCCACTCTCACCACCATCAGAACATATCTTCAAAGCTATCAGCCCACAGAAAAAAAAGCGCCGCACCACCACCGGGTGGGCTCGAACCTCCAACTTTTCGGTTAACAGCCGATCACGTTAGCCAATTGCGCCACGGAAACCGTCCTGCTTCACTCTCACCACCATCATAACATATCTTCAAAGCTATCAGCCCAAAGACAAAAAAAGCGCCGCACCACCACCGGGTGGGCTCAGACTACCAACTTTTCGGTTAACAGCCGATCACGCTAGCGAATCGCGCCACGGAGACAGTCCTGCTCCACTCTCACCGCCATCAGAACATATATTCAAAGCTATCAGCCCAAAGAAAAAAAGCGCCGCACTACCACCGTGTGGGCTCGAACCTCCAACTTTTCGGTTAACAGCCGATCACGCTAGCCAATTGCACCACGGAGACAGTCCTGCTTCACTCTCACCACCATCAGAACATATCTTCAAAGCTATCAGCCCAAAGAAAAAAAAAGCGCCGCACCACCAACGGGTGGGCTCGAATCTCCAAAATTCCGGTTAACAGCCGATCACGCTACACAATTGCGCCACGGAGACAGTCCTGCTCCACTCTCACCACCATCAGAACATATCTTCAAAGCTATCAGCCCAAAGAAAAAAAAGCGCCGCACCACCACCGGGTGGGCTCGAGCCTCCAACTTTTCGGTTAACAGCCGATCACGCTAGCCAATTGCGCCACGAAGACAGTCCTGCTCCACTCTCACCACCATCAGAACATATCTTCAAAGCTATCAGCCCACAGAAAAAAAAAGCGCCGCACCACCACCGGGTGGGCTCGAACCTCGAACCTATCGGTTAACAGCCGATCGCGCTAGCCCATTGCGCCACGGAGACAGTCTTGCTCCACTCTCACCACCATCAGAACATATCTTCAAAGCTATCAGCGCAAAGAAAAAAGCAACACACCACTCCCGGGAGGGCTCGAAACTCCAACCTTTCGGTCAACAGCCGATCGCGCTAGCCAATTGCGCCACGGAGACAGTACTGCTACACTCTCACCACCATCAGAACATGTCTTCAAAGCCTTCAGCCCAAAGAAAAAAAAGCGCCATACCACCACCAGGTGGGCTCGAACCTCCGAACTTTTGATTAACAGCCAATCGCGCTAGCCAATTGCGCCATGGAGACAGTCCTGCACCACTCTCACCACCATCAAAACATATCTTCAAAGCTATCAGCCCAAAGAAAAAAAGCGCCGCACCACCACCGGGTGGGCTCGAACCTCCAACTTTTCGGTTAACAGCCGATCACGCTAGCCAATTGCGCCACGGAGACAGTCCTGCTTCACTCTCACCACCATCAGAACATATCTTCAAATCTATCAGCACAAAGAAAAAAAAGCGCCCCAGCACCACCGGGTGGGCTCGAACCTCCAACTTTTCGGTTAACAGCCGATCACGCTAGCCAATTGCGCCACGGAGACAGTCCTGCTTCACTCTCACCACCATCATAACATATCTTCAAAGCTATCAGCCCAAAGAAAAAAGCAACACACCACTCCAGGGAGGGCTCGAAACTCCAACCTTTCGGTTAACTGCCGATCGCGCTAGCCAATGGCGCCACGGAGACAGTCCTGCTCCACTCTTACCACCATTAGAACATATCTTCAAAGCTATCAGCCCAAAGAAAAAAAAAGCGCCGCACCACCAACGGGTGGACTCTAACCTCAAACTTTCCGGTTAACAGCCGATCACGCTAGCCAATTGCGCCACGGAGACAGTCCTGCTCCACTCTCACCATCATCAGAACATATCTTCAAAGCTATCAGCACAAAGAAAAAAAAGCGCCCCAGCATCACCGGGTGGGTTCGAACTTCCAACCTTTCGGTTAACAGCCGATCGCGCTAGCCAACTGCGCCAAGGAGACAGTCGTGCTCCACTCTCACCACCATCAGAACATATCTTCAAAGTTATCAGCGCAAAGAAAAAAGCAACACACCACTCCAGGGAGGGCTCGAAACTCCAACCTTTCGGTTAACAGCCGATCGCGCTAGCCAATGGCGCCACGGAGACAGTCCTGCGCCACACTTACCACCAATAGAACATATCTTCAAAGCTATCAGCCCAAAGAACAAAAAGCGCCGCACCACCAACGGGTGGGCTCGAACCTCCAACTTTCCGGTTAACAGCCGATCACGCTAGCCAATTGGGCCACGGAGACAGTCCTGCTCCACTCTCACCACCATCAGAAAATATCTTCAAAGCTATTACCGCAAAGAAAAAAGCAACACACCACTCCCGGGAGGGCTCGAAACTCCAACCTTTCGGTTAACAGCCGATCGCGCTAGCCCATTGCGCTACGGAGGCAGTCTTGCTCCACTCTCACCATCATCAGAACATATCTTCAAAGCTATCAGCGCAAGGAAAAAAAGCGCTGCACCACCACCAGGTGGGCTCGAACCTCCAACCTTTCGGTTAACAGCCGATCGCGCTAGCCCATTGCGCCACGGAGACAGTCTTGCTCCACTCTCACACCATCAGAACATATCTTCAAAGCTATCAGCGCAAAGAAAAAAGCAACACACGACTCCCGGGAGGGCTCGAAACTCCAACCTTTCGGTCAACAGCCGATCACGCTAGCCAATTGCGCCATGGAGACAGTCCTGCTCCACTCTCACCACCATCAGAACATATCTTCAAAGCTATCAGCCCACAGAAAAAAGCGCCGCGCAACCACCGGGTAAGCTCGAACCTCCAACTTTTCGGTTAACAGCCGATCGCGCTAGCCAATTGCGCCACGGAGACAGTCTTGCTCCACTCTCACCATCATCAGGACATATCTTCAATGCTATCAGCGCAAGGAAAAAAAAGCGCTGCACCACCACCAGGTGGGCTCGAACCTCCAACCTTTCGGTTAAAAGCCGATCGCGCTAGCCCATTGCGCCACGGAGACAGTCATGCTCCACTCTCCCCACCATCAGAACATATCTTCCAAGCTATCAGCGCAAAGAAAAAAGCAACACACCATTCCCGGGAGGGCTCGAAACTCCAACCTTTCGGTTAACAGCCGATCGCGCTAGCCCATTGCGCTACGGAGGCAGTCTTGCTCCACTCTCACCATCATCAGAACATATCTTCAAAGCTATCAGCGCAAGGAAAAAAAGCGCTGCACCACCACCAGGTGGGCTCGAACCTCCAACCTTTCGGTTAACAGCCGATCGCGCTAGCCCATTGTGCCACGGAGACAGTCTTGCTCAACTCTCACCACCATCAGAACATATCTTCAAAGCTATCAGCGCAAAGAAAAAAGCAACACACGACTCCCGGGAGGGCTCGAAACTCCAACCTTTCGGTCAACAGGCGATCGCGCTAGCCAATGGCGCCACGGAGACAGTCCTGCTCCACTCTTACCACCATTAGAACATAATTTCAAAGCTATCAGCCCAAAGAAAAAAAAGTGCCGCACCACCAACGGGTGGGCTCGAACCTCAAAATTTCCGGTTAACAGCCGATCACGCTAGCCAGTTGCACCACGGAGACAGTCCTGTTCCACTATCACCACCATCAGAACATATCTTCAAAGCTATCAGACCAAAGAAAAAAAAGTGCCGCACCACCACCGGGTGGGCTCGAGCCTCCAACTTTTCGGTTAACAGCCGATCACGCTAGCCAATTGCGCCACGGAGACAGTCCTGCTCCACTCTCACCACCATCAGAACATATCTTCAAAGCTATCAGCCCACAGAAAAAAAAAACGCCGCACCACCACCGGGTGGGCTCGAACCTCCAACTCTTCGGTTAACAGCCGATCACGCTAGCCAATTGCGCCACGGAGACCGTCCTGCTTCACTCTCACCACCATCATAACATATCTTCAAAGCTATCAGCACAAAGAAAAAAAAAGCGCCGCACCACCACCGAGTGGGCTCAAACTACCAACTTTTCGGTTAACAGCCGATCACGCTAGCGAATTGCGCCACGGAGACAGTCCTGCTCCACTCTCACCATCATCAGAACATATATTCAAAGCTATCAGCCCAAAGAAAAAAAGCGCCGCACCACCACCGTGTGGGCTCGAACCTCCAACTTTTCGGTTAACAGCCGATCACGCTAGCCAATTGCGCCACGGAGACAGTCCTGCTTCACTCTCACCACCATCATAACATATCTTCAAAGCTATCAGCCCAAAGAAAAAAAAGCGCCGCACCACCACCGGGTGGGCTCGAAACTCCAACCTTTCGGTTAACTGCCGATCGCGCTAGCCAATGGCGCCACGGAGACAGTCCTGCTCCACTCTTACCACCATTAGAACATATCTGCAAAGCTATCAGCTCAAAGAAAAAAAAAGGGCCGCACCACCAACGGGTGGACTCGAACCTCCAACTTTCCGGTTAACAGCCGATCACGCTAGCCAATTGCGCCACGGAGACAGTCCTGCTCCACACTCACCACTATCAGAACTTATCTTCAAAGCTATCAGCACAAAGAAAAAAAAAGCGCCCCAGCATCACCGGGTGGGCTCGAAACTCCAACCTTTCGGTTAACTGCCGATCGCGCTAGCCAATTGCGCCACGAAGACAGTCCTGCTCCACTCTCACCACCATCAGAACATATCTTCAAAGCTATTACCGCAAAGAAAAAAGCAACACACCACTCCCGGAAGGGCTCGAAACTCCAACCTTTCGGTTAACAGCCGATCACGCTAGCCAATTGCGCCACGGAGACAGTCCTGCGCCACTCTCACCATCATCAGAACATATCTTCAAAGCTATCAGCGCAAGGAAAAAAAAGCGCTGCACCACCACTAGGTGGCCTCGAACCTCCAACCTTTCGGTTAACAGCCGATCGCGCTAGCCCATTGCGCCACGGAGACAGTCTTGCTCCACTCTCACCACCATCAGAACATATCTTCAAAGCTATCAGCGCAAAGAAAAAAGCAACACACCACTCCCGAGAGGGTTCGAAACTCCAACCTTTCGGTCAACAGCCGATCACGCTAGCCAATTGCGCCACGGAGACAGTCCTGCTCCACTCTCACCACCATCAGAACATATCTTCAAAGCTATCAGCCCACAGAAAAAAAGCGCCGCGCAACCACCGCTTAGGCTCGAACCTCCAACTTTTCGGTTAACAGCCGATCGCGCTAGCCAATTGCGCCACGGAGACAGTGCTGCTCCACTCTCACCATCATCAGAACATATCTTCAAAGCTATCAGCGCAAGGAAAAAAAAGCGATGCACCACCACCAGGTGGGCTCGAACCTCCAACCTTTCGGTTAACAGCCGATCGCGCTGGCCCATTGCGCAACGGAGCCAGTCTTGCTACACTCTCACCACCATCAGAACATATCTTCAAAGCTATCAGCGCAAAGAAAAAAGCAACACACCACTCCCGGGAGGGCTCGAAACTCCAACCTTTCGGTTAACAGCCGATCACACTAGCCCATTGCGCTACGGAGGCAGTCTTGCTCCACTCTCACCATCATCAGAACATATCTTCAAAGCTATCAGCGCAAGGAAAAAAAAGCGCTGCACCACCACCAGGTGAGCTCGAACCTCCAACCTTTCGGTTAACAGCCGATCGCGCTAGCCCATTGCGCCACGGAGACAGTCTTGCTCCACTCTCACCACCATCAGAACATATCTTCAAAGCTATCAGCGCAAAGAAAAAAGCAACAAACCACTCCCGGGAGGGCTCGAAACTCCAACCTTTCGGCCAACAGCCGATCGCGCTAGCCAATTGCGCCACGGAGACAGTACTGCTCCACTCTCACCACCATCAGAACATATCTTCAGAGCTATCAGCCCAAAGAAAAAAAAGCGCCATACCACCACCGGGTGGGCTCGAACCTCCGACCTTTTGATTAACAGCCCATCGCGCTAGCCAATTGCGCCATGGAGAAAGTCCTGCACCACTCGCACCACCATCAGAACATATCTTCAAAGCTATCAGCCCAAAGAAAAAAAAGCGCTGCACCACCACCGGGTGGGCTCGAACCTCCAAATTTTCGGTTAACAGCCGATCACGCTAGCCAATTGCGCCAAGGAGACAGTCGTGCTCCACTCTCACCACCATCAGAACATATCTTCAAAGCTATCAGCGCAAAGAAAAAAGCAACACACCACTCCAGGAGGGCTCGAAACTCCAACCTTTCGATTAAAAGCCGATCGCGCTAGCCAATTGCTCCACGGAGACAGTCCTGCTTCACTCTCACCACCATCATAACATATCTTCAAAGCTATCAGCCCAAAGAAAAAAAAGCGCCGCACCACCACCGGGTGGGCTCGAAACTCCAACCTTTCGGTTAACTGCCGATCGCGCTAGCCAATGGCGCCACGGAGACAGTCCTGCTCCACTCTTACCACCATTAGAACATATCGTCAAAGCTATCAGCCCAAAGAAAAAAAAAGCGCCGCTCCACCAACGGGTGGACTCGAACCTCCAACTTTCCGGTTAACAGCCGATCACGCTAGCCAATTGCGCCACGGAGACAGTCCTGCTCCACTCTCACCACCATCAGAACTTATCTTCAAAGCTATCAGCACAAAGAAAAAAAAGCGCCCCAGCATCACCGGGTGGGCTCGAACCTCCAACCTTTCGTTTAACAGCCGATCGCGCTAGCCAATTGCGCCACGAAGACAGTCCTGCTCCACTCTCACCACCATCAGTACATATTTTCAAAGCTATTACCGCAAAGAAAAAAGCAACACACCACTCCCGGAAGGGCTCGAAACTCCAACCTTTCGGTTAACAGCCGATCACGCTAGCCAATTGCGCCACGGAGACAGTCCTGCTTCACTCTCACCACCATCAGAACATATCTTCAAAGCTATCAGCACAAAGAAAAAAAAGCGCCCCAGCATCACCGGGATGGCTCGAACTTCCAACCTTTCGGTTAACAGCCGATCGCGCTAGCCAACTGCGCCAAGGAGACAGTCGTGCTCCACTCTCACCACCATCAGAACATATCTTCAAAGCTATCAGCTCAAAGAAAAAAAAGCGCCGCACCACCACCGGGTGGGCTCGAACCTCCAACTTTTCGGTTAACAGCCGATCACGCTAGCCAATTGCGCCACGGTGACAGTCCTGCTTCACTCTCACCACCATCAGAACATATCTTCAAAGCTATCAGCACAAAGAAAAAAAAGCGCCCCAGCATCACCGGGTGGGCTCGAACTTCCAACCTTTCGGTTACCAGCCGATCGCGCTAGCCAACTGCGCCAAGGAGACAGTCGTGTTCCACTCTCACCACCATCAGAACATATCTCCAAAGCTATCAGCGCAAAGAAAAAAGCAACACACCACTCCAGGAGGGCTCGAAACTCCAACCTTTCGGTTAACAGCCGATCGCGCTAGCCAATGGCGCCACGGAGACAGTCCTGCTCCACTCTCACCACCATCAGAACATATCTTCAAAGCTATCAGCCCAAAGAAAAAAAAGCGCCGCACCACCACCGGGTGAGCTCGAGCCTCCAACTTTTCGGTTAACAGCCGATCACGCTAGCCAATTGCGCCACGGAGACAGTCCTGCTCCACTCTCACCATCATCAGAACATATCTTCAAAGCTATCAGCCCACAGAAAAAAAAAGCGCCGCACCACCACCGGGTGGGCTCAAACCTCCAACTTTTCGGTTAACAGCCGATCACGCTAGCCAATTGCGCCACGGAGACCGTCCTGCTTCACTTTCACCACCATCATAACATATCTTCAAAGCTATCAGCCCAAAGAAAAAAAAAGCGCCGCACCACCACCGGGTGGGCTCAAACTACCAACTTTTCTGTTAACAGCCGATCACGCTAGCGAATTGCGCCACGGAGACAGTCCTGCTCCACTCTCACCACCATCAGAACATATATTCAAAGCTATCAGCCCAAAGAAAAAAAGCGCCGCACCACCATTGTGTGGGCTCGAACCTCCAACTTTTCGGTTAACAGCCGATCACGCTAGCCAATTGCGCCACGGAGACAGTCCTGCTTCACTCTCACCACCATCATAACATATCTTCAAAGCTATCAGCCCAAAGAAAAAAAGCGCCGCACCACCACCGGGTGGGCTCGAAACTCCAACCTTTCGGTTAACTGCCGATCGCGCTAGCCAATGGCGCCACGGATTTAGTCCTGCTCCACTCTTACCACCATTAGAACATATCTTCAAAGCTATCAGCCCAAAGAAAAAAAAAGCGCCGCACCACCAACGGGTGGACTCGAACCTCCAACTTTCCGGTTAACAGCCGATCACGCTAGCCAATTGCGCCACGGAGACAGTCCTGCAACACTCTCACCACCATCAGAACTTATCTTCAAAGCTATCAGCACAAAGAAAAAAAAGCGCCCCAGCATCACCGGGTGGGCTCGAACCTCCAACCTTTCGTTTAACAGCCGATTGCGCTAGCCAGCTGCGCCAAGGAGACAGTCCTGCTCCACTCTCACCACCATCAGTACATATCTTCAAAGCTATTACCGCAAAGAAAAAAGCAACACACCACTCCCGGAAGGGCTCGAAACTCCAACCTTTCGGTTAACAGCCGATCACGCTAGCCAATTGCCCCTAGGAGACAGTCGTGCTCCACTCTCACCACCGTCAGAACATTTCATCAGAGCTATCACCCCAAAAAAAAAGCGCCGCACCACCACCGGTTGCGCTCGAACCTCCAACATTTCGTTTAACAGCCGATCGCGCTAGCCAATTGCGCCACGAAGACAGTCCTGCTCCACTCTCACCACCATCAGAACATATCTTCAAAGCTATTACCGCAAAAAAAGCAACACACCACTCCCGGAAGGGCTCGAAACTCCAACCGTTCGGTTAACAGCCGATCGCGCTAGCCCATTGCGCTACGGGTGCAGTCTTGCTCGACTCTCACCATCATCAGAACATATCTTCAAAGCTATCAGCGCAAGGAAAAAAAGCGCTGCACCACCTCCAGGTGGGCTCGAACCTCCAACCTTTCGGTTAACAGCCGATCGCGCTAGCCCATTGCGCCACGGAGACAGTCTTGCTCCACTCTCACCACCATCAGAACATATCTTCAAAGCTATCAGCGCAAAGAAAAAAAAGCGCTGCACCACCACCGGGTGGGCTCGAACCTCCGACCTTTTGGTTAACAGCCCATCGCGCTAGCCAATTGCGCCATGGAGACAGTCCTGCACCACTCTCACCACCATCACAACATATCTTCAAAGCTATGAGCTCAAAGAAAAAAAAGCGCCATACCACCACCGGGTGGGCTCGAACCTCCGACCTTTTGGTTAACAGCCCATCGCGCTAGCCAATTGCGCCACGGAGACAGTCCTGCTTCACTCTCACCACCATCAGAACATATCTTCAAAGCTATCAGCCCAAAGAAAAAAAAAGCGCCGCACCACCAACGGGTGGACTCGGACCTCCAACTTTCCGGTTAACAGCCGATCACGCTAGCCAATTGCGCCACGGAGACAGTCCTGCTCCACCACCACCTCTCACCACCATCAGAACTTATCTTCAAAGCTATCAGCACACAGAAAAAAAAGCGCCCCAGCATGACCGGGTGGGCTCGAACTTCCAACCTTTCGGTTAACAGCCGATCGCGCTAGCCAGCTGCGCCAAGGAGACAGTCGTGCTCCACTCTCACCACCATCAGAACATATCTTCAAAGCTATCAGCGCAAAGAAAAAAGCAACACACCACCACCGGGTGGGCTCAAACCTCCAACTTTTCGGTTAACAGCCGATCACGCTAGCCAATTGCGCCACGGAGACAGTCCTGCTCCACTCTCACCACCATCACAACATATCTTCAAAGCTATGAGCTCAAAGAAAAAAAAGCGCCATACCACCACCGGGTGGGCTCGAACCTCCGACCTTTTGGTTAACAGCCCATCGCGCTAGCCAATTGCGCCATGGAGACAGTCCTGCACCACTCTCACCACCATCACAACATATCTTCAAAGCTATCAGCCCAAAGAAAAAAAAGCGCCGCACCACCACCGGGTGGGCTTGAACCTCCAATTTTTCGGTTAACAGCCGATCACGCTAGCCAATTGCGCCACGGAGACAGTCCTGCTTCACTCTCACCACCATCAGAACATATCTTCAAAGCTATCAGCCCAAAGAAAAAAAAAGCGCCGCACCACCAACGGGTGGACTCGAACCTCCAACTTTCCGGTTAACAGCCGATCACGCTAGCCAATTGCGCCACGGAGACAGTCCTGCTCCACCACCACCTCTCACCACCATCAGAACTTATCTTCAAAGCTATCAGCACACAGAAAAATAAGCGCCCCAGCATCACCGGGTGGGCTCGAACTTCCAACCTTTCGGTTAACAGCCGATCGCGCTAGCCAGCTGCGCCAAGGAGACAGTCGTGCTCCACTCTCACCACCATCAGAACATATCTTCAAAGCTATCAGCGCAAAGAAAAAAGCAACACACCACCACCGGGTGGGCTCAAACCTCCAACTTTTCGGTTAACAGCCGATCACGCTAGCCAATTGCGCCACGGAGACAGTCCTGCTCCACTCTCACCACCATCAGAACATATCTTCAAAGCTATCACCCCACAGAAAAAAAGCGCCGCGTAACCACCGGGTAGGCTCGAACCTCCAACTTTTCGGTTAACAGCCGATCGCGCTAGCCAATTGCGCCACGGAGACAGTCCTGCTCCACTCTCACCACCATAAGAACATATCTTCAAAGCTATCAGCCCAAAGAAAAAAAGCGCCGCACCACCACCGGGTGGGCTCGAACATCGAACCTTTCGGTTAACAGCCGATCGCGCTAGCCAATCGCCCCACGAAGACAGTCGTGCTCCACTCTCACCACCGTCAGAACATATCTTCAAAGCTATCAGCCCAAAGAAAAAAAAAGCGCCGCACCACCACCGGGTGGGCTCAAACTACCAACTTTTCTGTTAACAGCCGATCACGCTAGCGAATTGCGCCACGGAGACAGTCCTGCTCCACTCTCACCACCATCAGAACATATATTCAAAGCTATCAGCCCAAAGAAAAAAAGCGCCGCACCACCATTGTGTGGGCTCGAACCTCCAACTTTTCGGTTAACAGCCGATCACGCTAGCCAATTGCGCCACGGAGACAGTCCTGCTTCACTCTCACCACCATCATAACATATCTTCAAAGCTATCAGCCCAAAGAAAAAAAGCGCCGCACCACCACCGGGTGGGCTCGAAACTCCAACCTTTCGGTTAACTGCCGATCGCGCTAGCCAATGGCGCCACGGATTTAGTCCTGCTCCACTCTTACCACCATTAGAACATATCTTCAAAGCTATCAGCCCAAAGAAAAAAAAAGCGCCGCACCACCAACGGGTGGACTCGAACCTCCAACTTTCCGGTTAACAGCCGATCACGCTAGCCAATTGCGCCACGGAGACAGTCCTGCAACACTCTCACCACCATCAGAACTTATCTTCAAAGCTATCAGCACAAAGAAAAAAAAGCGCCCCAGCATCACCGGGTGGGCTCGAACCTCCAACCTTTCGTTTAACAGCCGATTGCGCTAGCCAGCTGCGCCAAGGAGACAGTCCTGCTCCACTCTCACCACCATCAGTACATATCTTCAAAGCTATTACCGCAAAGAAAAAAGCAACACACCACTCCCGGAAGGGCTCGAAACTCCAACCTTTCGGTTAACAGCCGATCACGCTAGCCAATTGCCCCTAGGAGACAGTCGTGCTCCACTCTCACCACCGTCAGAACATTTCATCAGAGCTATCACCCCAAAAAAAAAGCGCCGCACCACCACCGGTTGCGCTCGAACCTCCAACATTTCGTTTAACAGCCGATCGCGCTAGCCAATTGCGCCACGAAGACAGTCCTGCTCCACTCTCACCACCATCAGAACATATCTTCAAAGCTATTACCGCAAAAAAAGCAACACACCACTCCCGGAAGGGCTCGAAACTCCAACCGTTCGGTTAACAGCCGATCGCGCTAGCCCATTGCGCTACGGGTGCAGTCTTGCTCGACTCTCACCATCATCAGAACATATCTTCAAAGCTATCAGCGCAAGGAAAAAAAGCGCTGCACCACCTCCAGGTGGGCTCGAACCTCCAACCTTTCGGTTAACAGCCGATCGCGCTAGCCCATTGCGCCACGGAGACAGTCTTGCTCCACTCTCACCACCATCAGAACATATCTTCAAAGCTATCAGCGCAAAGAAAAAAAAGCGCTGCACCACCACCGGGTGGGCTCGAACCTCCGACCTTTTGGTTAACAGCCCATCGCGCTAGCCAATTGCGCCATGGAGACAGTCCTGCACCACTCTCACCACCATCACAACATATCTTCAAAGCTATGAGCTCAAAGAAAAAAAAGCGCCATACCACCACCGGGTGGGCTCGAACCTCCGACCTTTTGGTTAACAGCCCATCGCGCTAGCCAATTGCGCCACGGAGACAGTCCTGCTTCACTCTCACCACCATCAGAACATATCTTCAAAGCTATCAGCCCAAAGAAAAAAAAAGCGCCGCACCACCAACGGGTGGACTCGGACCTCCAACTTTCCGGTTAACAGCCGATCACGCTAGCCAATTGCGCCACGGAGACAGTCCTGCTCCACCACCACCTCTCACCACCATCAGAACTTATCTTCAAAGCTATCAGCACACAGAAAAAAAAGCGCCCCAGCATGACCGGGTGGGCTCGAACTTCCAACCTTTCGGTTAACAGCCGATCGCGCTAGCCAGCTGCGCCAAGGAGACAGTCGTGCTCCACTCTCACCACCATCAGAACATATCTTCAAAGCTATCAGCGCAAAGAAAAAAGCAACACACCACCACCGGGTGGGCTCAAACCTCCAACTTTTCGGTTAACAGCCGATCACGCTAGCCAATTGCGCCACGGAGACAGTCCTGCTCCACTCTCACCACCATCACAACATATCTTCAAAGCTATGAGCTCAAAGAAAAAAAAGCGCCATACCACCACCGGGTGGGCTCGAACCTCCGACCTTTTGGTTAACAGCCCATCGCGCTAGCCAATTGCGCCATGGAGACAGTCCTGCACCACTCTCACCACCATCACAACATATCTTCAAAGCTATCAGCCCAAAGAAAAAAAAGCGCCGCACCACCACCGGGTGGGCTTGAACCTCCAATTTTTCGGTTAACAGCCGATCACGCTAGCCAATTGCGCCACGGAGACAGTCCTGCTTCACTCTCACCACCATCAGAACATATCTTCAAAGCTATCAGCCCAAAGAAAAAAAAAGCGCCGCACCACCAACGGGTGGACTCGAACCTCCAACTTTCCGGTTAACAGCCGATCACGCTAGCCAATTGCGCCACGGAGACAGTCCTGCTCCACCACCACCTCTCACCACCATCAGAACTTATCTTCAAAGCTATCAGCACACAGAAAAATAAGCGCCCCAGCATCACCGGGTGGGCTCGAACTTCCAACCTTTCGGTTAACAGCCGATCGCGCTAGCCAGCTGCGCCAAGGAGACAGTCGTGCTCCACTCTCACCACCATCAGAACATATCTTCAAAGCTATCAGCGCAAAGAAAAAAGCAACACACCACCACCGGGTGGGCTCAAACCTCCAACTTTTCGGTTAACAGCCGATCACGCTAGCCAATTACGCCACGGAGACAGTCCTGCTCCACTCTCACCACCATCAGAACATATCTTCAAAGCTATCACCCCACAGAAAAAAAGCGCCGCGTAACCACCGGGTAGGCTCGAACCTCCAACTTTTCGGTTAACAGCCGATCGCGCTAGCCAATTGCGCCACGGAGACAGTCCTGCTCCACTCTCACCACCATAAGAACATATCTTCAAAGCTATCAGCCCAAAGAAAAAAAGCGCCGCACCACCACCGGGTGGGCTCGAACATCGAACCTTTCGGTTAACAGCCGATCGCGCTAGCCAATCGCCCCACGAAGACAGTCGTGCTCCACTCTCACCACCGTCAGAACATATCTTCAAAGCTATCAGCCCAAAGAAAAAAAAAGCGCCGCACCACCAACGGGTGGACTCGAACCTCCAACTTTCCGGTTAACAGCCGATCACGCTAGCCAATTGCGCCACGGAGACAGTCCTGCTCCACCACCACCTCTCACCACCATCAGAACTTATCTTCAAAGCTATCAGCACACAGAAAAAAAAGCGCCCCAGCATGACCGGGTGGGCTCGAACTTCCAACCTTTCGGTTAACAGCCGATCGCGCTAGCCAGCTGCGCCAAGGAGACAGTCGTGCTCCACTCTCACCACCATCAGAACATATCTTCAAAGCTATCAGCGCAAAGAAAAAAGCAACACACCACCACCGGGTGGGCTCAAACCTCCAACTTTTCGGTTAACAGCCGATCACGCTAGCCAATTGCGCCACGGAGACAGTCCTGCTCCACTCTCACCACCATCACAACATATCTTCAAAGCTATGAGCTCAAAGAAAAAAAAGCGCCATACCACCACCGGGTGGGCTCGAACCTCCGACCTTTTGGTTAACAGCCCATCGCGCTAGCCAATTGCGCCATGGAGACAGTCCTGCACCACTCTCACCACCATCACAACATATCTTCAAAGCTATCAGCCCAAAGAAAAAAAAGCGCCGCACCACCACCGGGTGGGCTTGAACCTCCAATTTTTCGGTTAACAGCCGATCACGCTAGCCAATTGCGCCACGGAGACAGTCCTGCTTCACTCTCACCACCATCAGAACATATCTTCAAAGCTATCAGCCCAAAGAAAAAAAAAGCGCCGCACCACCAACGGGTGGACTCGAACCTCCAACTTTCCGGTTAACAGCCGATCACGCTAGCCAATTGCGCCACGGAGACAGTCCTGCTCCACCACCACCTCTCACCACCATCAGAACTTATCTTCAAAGCTATCAGCACACAGAAAAAAAAGCGCCCCAGCATCACCGGGTGGGCTTGAACTTCCAACCTTTCGGTTAACAGCCGATCGCGCTAGCCAGCTGCGCCAAGGAGACAGTCGTGCTCCACTCTCACCACCATCAGAACATATCTTCAAAGCTATCAGCGCAAAGAAAAAAGCAACACACCACCACCGGGTGGGCTCAAACCTCCAACTTTTCGGTTAACAGCCGATCACGCTAGCCAATTGCGCCACGGAGACAGTCCTGCTCCACTCTCACACCCATCACAACATATCTTCAAAACTATCACCCCACAGAAAAAAAGCGCCGCGTAACCACCGGGTAGGCTCGAACCTCCAACTTTTCGGTTAACAGCCGATCGCGCTAGCCAATTGCGCCACGGAGACAGTCCTGCTCCACTCTCACCACCATAAGAACATATCTTCAAAGCTATCAGCCCAAAGAAAAAAAGCGCCGCACCACCACCGGGTGGGCTCGAACATCGAACCTTTCGGTTAACAGCCGATCGCGCTAGCCAATCGCCCCACGAAGACAGTCGTGCTCCACTCTCACCACCGTCAGAACATTTTATCAGAGCTATCACCCCAAAGAAAAAAAAAGCGCCGCACCTCCACCGGTTGCGCTCGAACCTCCAACCTTTCGTTTAACAGCCGATCGCGCTAGCCAATTGCGCCACGAAGACAGTCCTGCTCCACTCTCACCACCATCAGAACATATCTTCAAAGCTATTACCGCAAAGAAAAAAGCAACACACCACTCCCGGGAGGGCTCGAAACTCCAACCTTTCGGTCAACAGCCGCTCGCGCTAGCCAATTGCGCCACGGAGACAGTACTGCTCCACTCTCACCACCATCAGAACATATCTTCAAAGCTATCAGCCCAAAGAAAAAAAAGCGCTGCACCACCACCGGGTGGGCTCGAACCTCCGACCTTTTGGTTAACAGCCCATCGCGCTAGCCAATTGCGCCATGGAGACAGTCCTGCACCACTCTCACCACCATCACAACATATCTTCAAAGCTATCAGCCCAAAGAAAAAAAAGCGCCGCACCCCCACTGGGTGGGCTCGAACCTCCAACTTTTCGGTTAACAGCCGATCACGCTAGCCAATTGCGCCATGGAGACAGTCCTGCACCACTCTCACCACCATCAAAACATATCTTCAAAGCTATTACCGCAAAAAAAGCAACACACCACTCCCGGAAGGGCTCGAAACTCCAACCGTTCGGTTAACAGCCGATCGCGCTAGCCCATTGCGCTACGGGTGCAGTCTTGCTCGACTCTCACCATCATCAGAACATATCTTCAAAGCTATCAGCGCAAGGAAAAAAAGCGCTGCACCACCTCCAGGTGGGCTCGAACCTCCAACCTTTCGGTTAACTGCCGATCGCGCTAGCCAATGGCGCCACGGATTTAGTCCTGCTCCACTCTTACCACCATTAGAACATATCTTCAAAGCTATCAGCCCAAAGAAAAAAAAAGCGCCGCACCACCAACGGGTGGACTCGAACCTCCAACTTTCCGGTTAACAGCCGATCACGCTAGCCAATTGCGCCACTAGGAGACAGTCCTGCAACACTCTCACCACCATCAGAACTTATCTTCAAAGCTATCAGCACAAAGAAAAAAAAGCGCCCCAGCATCACCGGGTGGGCTCGAACCTCCAACCTTTCGTTTAACAGCCGATTGCGCTAGCCAGCTGCGCCAAGGAGACAGTCCTGCTCCACTCTCACCACCATCAGTACATATCTTCAAAGCTATTACCGCAAAGAAAAAAGCAACACACCACTCCCGGAAGGGCTCGAAACTCCAACCTTTCGGTTAACAGCCGATCACGCTAGCCAATTGCCCCTAGGAGACAGTCGTGCTCCACTCTCACCACCGTCAGAACATTTCATCAGAGCTATCACCCCAAAAAAAAAGCGCCGCACCACCACCGGTTGCGCTCGAACCTCCAACATTTCGTTTAACAGCCGATCGCGCTAGCCAATTGCGCCACGAAGACAGTCCTGCTCCACTCTCACCACCATCAGAACATATCTTCAAAGCTATTACCGCAAAAAAAGCAACACACCACTCCCGGAAGGGCTCGAAACTCCAACCGTTCGGTTAACAGCCGATCGCGCTAGCCCATTGCGCTACGGGTGCAGTCTTGCTCGACTCTCACCATCATCAGAACATATCTTCAAAGCTATCAGCGCAAGGAAAAAAAGCGCTGCACCACCTCCAGGTGGGCTCGAACCTCCAACCTTTCGGTTAACAGCCGATCGCGCTAGCCCATTGCGCCACGGAGACAGTCTTGCTCCACTCTCACCACCATCAGAACATATCTTCAAAGCTATCAGCGCAAAGAAAAAAAAGCGCTGCACCACCACCGGGTGGGCTCGAACCTCCGACCTTTTGGTTAACAGCCCATCGCGCTAGCCAATTGCGCCATGGAGACAGTCCTGCACCACTCTCACCACCATCACAACATATCTTCAAAGCTATGAGCTCAAAGAAAAAAAAGCGCCATACCACCACCGGGTGGGCTCGAACCTCCGACCTTTTGGTTAACAGCCCATCGCGCTAGCCAATTGCGCCACGGAGACAGTCCTGCTTCACTCTCACCACCATCAGAACATATCTTCAAAGCTATCAGCCCAAAGAAAAAAAAAGCGCCGCACCACCAACGGGTGGACTCGGACCTCCAACTTTCCGGTTAACAGCCGATCACGCTAGCCAATTGCGCCACGGAGACAGTCCTGCTCCACCACCACCTCTCACCACCATCAGAACTTATCTTCAAAGCTATCAGCACACAGAAAAAAAAGCGCCCCAGCATGACCGGGTGGGCTCGAACTTCCAACCTTTCGGTTAACAGCCGATCGCGCTAGCCAGCTGCGCCAAGGAGACAGTCGTGCTCCACTCTCACCACCATCAGAACATATCTTCAAAGCTATCAGCGCAAAGAAAAAAGCAACACACCACCACCGGGTGGGCTCAAACCTCCAACTTTTCGGTTAACAGCCGATCACGCTAGCCAATTGCGCCACGGAGACAGTCCTGCTCCACTCTCACCACCATCACAACATATCTTCAAAGCTATGAGCTCAAAGAAAAAAAAGCGCCATACCACCACCGGGTGGGCTCGAACCTCCGACCTTTTGGTTAACAGCCCATCGCGCTAGCCAATTGCGCCATGGAGACAGCCCTGCACCACTCTCACCACCATCACAACATATCTTCAAAGCTATCAGCCCAAAGAAAAAAAAGCGCCGCACCACCACCGGGTGGGCTTGAACCTCCAATTTTTCGGTTAACAGCCGATCACGCTAGCCAATTGCGCCACGGAGACAGTCCTGCTTCACTCTCACCACCATCAGAACATATCTTCAAAGCTATCAGCCCAAAGAAAAAAAAAGCGCTGCACCACCAACGGGTGGACTCGAACCTCCAACTTTCCGGTTAACAGCCGATCACGCTAGCCAATTGCGCCACGGAGACAGTCCTGCTCCACCACCACCTCTCACCACCATCAGAACTTATCTTCAAAGCTATCAGCACACAGAAAAATAAGCGCCCCAGCATCACCGGGTGGGCTCGAACTTCCAACCTTTCGGTTAACAGCCGATCGCGCTAGCCAGCTGCGCCAAGGAGACAGTCGTGCTCCACTCTCACCACCATCAGAACATATCTTCAAAGCTATCAGCGCAAAGAAAAAAGCAACACACCACCACCGGGTGGGCTCAAACCTCCAACTTTTCGGTTAACAGCCGATCACGCTAGCCAATTGCGCCACGGAGACAGTCCTGCTCCACTCTCACCACCATCAGAACATATCTTCAAAGCTATCACCCCACAGAAAAAAAGCGCCGCGTAACCACCGGGTAGGCTCGAACCTCCAACTTTTCGGTTAACAGCCGATCGCGCTAGCCAATTGCGCCACGGAGACAGTCCTGCTCCACTCTCACCACCATAAGAACATATCTTCAAAGCTATCAGCCCAAAGAAAAAAAGCGCCGCACCACCACCGGGTGGGCTCGAACATCGAACCTTTCGGTTAACAGCCGATCGCGCTAGCCAATCGCCCCACGAAGACAGTCGTGCTCCACTCTCACCACCGTCAGAACATATCTTCAAAGCTATCAGCCCAAAGAAAAAAAAAGCGCCGCACCACCAACGGGTGGACTCGAACCTCCAACTTTCCGGTTAACAGCCGATCACGCTAGCCAATTGCGCCACGGAGACAGTCCTGCTCCACCACCACCTCTCACCACCATCAGAACTTATCTTCAAAGCTATCAGCACACAGAAAAAAAAGCGCCCCAGCATGACCGGGTGGGCTCGAACTTCCAACCTTTCGGTTAACAGCCGATCGCGCTAGCCAGCTGCGCCAAGGAGACAGTCGTGCTCCACTCTCACCACCATCAGAACATATCTTCAAAGCTGTCAGCGCAAAGAAAAAAGCAACACACCACCACCGGGTGGGCTCAAACCTCCAACTTTTCGGTTAACAGCCGATCACGCTAGCCAATTGCGCCACGGAGACAGTCCTGCTCCACTCTCACCACCATCACAACATATCTTCAAAGCTATGAGCTCAAAGAAAAAAAAGCGCCATACCACCACCGGGTGGGCTCGAACCTCCGACCTTTTGGTTAACAGCCCATCGCGCTAGCCAATTGCGCCATGGAGACAGTCCTGCACCACTCTCACCACCATCACAACATATCTTCAAAGCTATCAGCCCAAAGAAAAAAAAGCGCCGCACCACCACCGGGTGGGCTTGAACCTCCAATTTTTCGGTTAACAGCCGATCACGCTAGCCAATTGCGCCACGGAGACAGTCCTGCTTCACTCTCACCACCATCAGAACATATCTTCAAAGCTATCAGCCCAAAGAAAAAAAAAGCGCCGCACCACCAACGGGTGGACTCGAACCTCCAACTTTCCGGTTAACAGCCGATCACGCTAGCCAATTGCGCCACGGAGACAGTCCTGCTCCACCACCACCTCTCACCACCATCAGAACTTATCTTCAAAGCTATCAGCACACAGAAAAAAAAGCGCCCCAGCATCACCGGGTGGGCTTGAACTTCCAACCTTTCGGTTAACAGCCGATCGCGCTAGCCAGCTGCGCCAAGGAGACAGTCGTGCTCCACTCTCACCACCATCAGAACATATCTTCAAAGCTATCAGCGCAAAGAAAAAAGCAACACACCACCACCGGGTGGGCTCAAACCTCCAACTTTTCGGTTAACAGCCGATCACGCTAGCCAATTGCGCCACGGAGACAGTCCTGCTCCACTCTCACACCCATCACAACATATCTTCAAAACTATCACCCCACAGAAAAAAAGCGCCGCGTAACCACCGGGTAGGCTCGAACCTCCAACTTTTCGGTTAACAGCCGATCGCGCTAGCCAATTGCGCCACGGAGACAGTCCTGCTCCACTCTCACCACCATAAGAACATATCTTCAAAGCTATCAGCCCAAAGAAAAAAAGCGCCGCACCACCACCGGGTGGGCTCGAACATCGAACCTTTCGGTTAACAGCCGATCGCGCTAGCCAATCGCCCCACGAAGACAGTCGTGCTCCACTCTCACCACCGTCAGAACATTTTATCAGAGCTATCACCCCAAAGAAAAAAAAAGCGCCGCACCTCCACCGGTTGCGCTCGAACCTCCAACCTTTCGTTTAACAGCCGATCGCGCTAGCCAATTGCGCCACGAAGACAGTCCTGCTCCACTCTCACCACCATCAGAACATATCTTCAAAGCTATTACCGCAAAGAAAAAAGCAACACACCACTCCCGGGAGGGCTCGAAACTCCAACCTTTCGGTCAACAGCCGCTCGCGCTAGCCAATTGCGCCACGGAGACAGTACTGCTCCACTCTCACCACCATCAGAACATATCTTCAAAGCTATCAGCCCAAAGAAAAAAAAGCGCTGCACCACCACCGGGTGGGCTCGAACCTCCGACCTTTTGGTTAACAGCCCATCGCGCTAGCCAATTGCGCCATGGAGACAGTCCTGCACCACTCTCACCACCATCACAACATATCTTCAAAGCTATCAGCCCAAAGAAAAAAAAGCGCCGCACCACCACTGGGTGGGCTCGAACCTCCAACTTTTCGGTTAACAGCCGATCACGCTAGCCAATTGCGCCATGGAGACAGTCCTGCACCACTCTCACCACCATCAAAACATATCTTCAAAGCTATCAGCCCAAAGAAAAAAAAGCGCCGCACCACCACCGGGTGGGCTCGAACCTCCAACTTTTCGGTTAACAGCCGATCACGCTAGCCAATTGCGCCACGAAGACAGCCCTGCTTCACTCTCACCACCATCAGAACATATCTTCAAAGCTATCAGCCCAAAGAAAAAAAAGCGCTGCACCACCACCGTGTGGGCTCGAACATCCACCCTTTCGGTTAACAGCCGATCGCGCTAGCCAATTGCCCCACGGAGACAGTCGTGCTCCACTCTCACCACAGTCAGAACATTTCTTCAGAGCTATCACCCCAAAGAAAAAAAGCGCCGCACCACCACCGGTTGCGCTCGAACCTCCAACCTTTCGGTTAACAGCCGATCGCGCTAGCCCATTGCGCCAAGAAGGCAGTCCTGCTCCACTCTCACCACCATCAGAACATATCTTCAAAGCTATTACCGCGAAGAAAAATGCAACACACCACTCCCGGGAGGGCTCGAAACTCCAACCTTTCGGTTAACAGCCGATCGCGCTAGCCCATTGCGCTACGGAGGCAGTCTTGCTCCACTCTCACCATCATCAGAACATATCTTCAAAGCTATCAGCGCAAGGAAAAAAAAGCGCTGCACCACCACCAGGTGGGCTCGAACCTCCAACCTTTCGGTTAACAGCCGATCGCGCTAGCCAATTGCACCACGGAGACAGTCTTGCTCCACTCTCACCACCATCAGAACATATCTTCAAAGCTATCAGCCCAAAGAAAAAAAAGCGCCGCACCACCACTGGGTGGGCTCGAACCTCCAACTTTTCGGTTAACAGCCGATCACGCTAGCCAATTGCGCCATGGAGACAGTCCTGCACCACTCTCACCACCATCAAAACATATCTTCAAAGCTATCAGCCCAAAGAAAAAAAAGCGCCGCACCACCACCGGGTGGGCTCGAACCTCCAACTTTTCGGTTAACAGCCGATCACGCTAGCCAATTGCGCCATGGAGACAGTCCTGCTCCACTCTCACCACCATCAGAACATATCTTCAAAGCTATCAGCCCAAAGAAAAAAAAGCGCCGCACCACCACCGGGTGGGCTCGAGCCTCCAACTTTTCGGTTAACAGCCGATCACGCTAGCCAATTGCGCCACGGAGACAGTCCTGCTCCACTCTCACCACCATCAGAACATATCTTCAAAGCTATCAGCCCACAGAAAAAAAAAGCGCGGCACCACCACCGGGTGGGCTCAAACCTCCAACTTTTTGGTTAACAGCCGATCACGCTAGCCAATTGCGCCACGGAGACCGTCCTGCTTCACTCTCACCACCGTCATAACATATCTTCAAAGCTATCAGCCCAAAAAAAAGCGCCGCACCACCACCGGGTGGGCTCAAACTACCAACCTTTCGTTTAACAGCCAATCGCGCTAGCCAATTGCGCCACGAAGACAGTCCTGCTCCACTCTCACCACCATCAGAACATATCTTCAAAGCTATTACCGCAAAGAAAAAAGCAACACACCACTCCCAAAAGGGCTCGAAACTCCAACATTTCGGTTAACAGCTGATCGCGCTAGCCCATTGCGCTACGGGTGCAGTCTTGCTCGACTCTCATCATCATCAGAACATATCTTCAAAACTATCAGCGCAAGGAAAAAAAGCGCTGCACCACCACCAGGTGGGCTCGAACCTCCAACCTTTCGGTTAACAGCCGATCACGCTAGCGAATTGCGCCACGGAGACAGTCCTGCTCCACTCTCACCACCATCAGAACATATATTCAAAGCTATCAGCCCAAAGAAAAAAAGCGCCGCACCACCATTGTGTGGGCTCGAACCTCCGACCTTTTGGTTAACAGCCCATCGCACTAGCCAATTGCGCCATGGAGACAGTCCTGCACCACTCTCACCACCATCACAACATATCTTCAAAGCTATCAGCCCAAAGAAAAAAAAGCGCCGCACCACCACCGGGTGGGCTCGAACCTCCAACTTTTCGGTTACCAGCCGATCACGCTAGCCAATTGCGCCACGGTGACAGTCCTGCTTCACTCTCACCACCATCAGAACATATCTTCAAAGCTATCAGCACAAAGAAAAAAAAAGCGCCCCAGCAACACCGGGTGGGCTCGAACTTCCAACCTTTCGGTTACCAGCCGATCGCGCTAGCCAACTGCGCCAAGGAGACAGTCGTGCTCCACTCTCACCACCATCAGAACATATCTTCAAAGCTATCAGCGCAAAGAAAAAAGCAACACACCACTCCAGGAGGGCTCGAAACTCCAACCTTTCGGTTAACAGCCGATCGCGCTAGCCAATGGCGCCACGGAGACAGTCCTGCTCCACTCTTACCACGATTAGAACGTATCTTCAAAGCTATCAGCCCGAAGAAAAAAAAGCGCCGCACCACCAACGGGTGGGCTCGAACCTCCAAATTTCCGGTTAACAGCCGATCACGCTAGCCAATTGCGCCACGGAGACAGTCCTGCTCCACTCTCACCACCATCAGAACATATCTTCAAAGCTATCAGCCCAAAGAAAAAAAAAAGCGCCGCACCACCACCGCGTGGGCTCGAGCCTCCAACTTTTCGGTTAACAGCCAATCACGCTAGCCAATTGCGCCACGGAGACAGTCCTGCTCCACTCTCACCACCATCAGAACATATCTTCAAAGCTATCAGCCCACAGAAAAAAAAGCGCCGCACCACCACCGGGTGGGCTCAAACCTCCAACTTTTCGGTTAACAGCCGATCGCGCTAGCCAATGGCGCCACGGATTTAGTCCTGCTCCACTCTTACCACCATTAGAACATATCTTCAAAGCTATCAGCCCAAAGAAAAAAAAAGCGCCGCACCACCAACGGGTGGACTCGAACCTCCAACTTTCCGGTTAACAGCCGATCACGCTAGCCAATTGCGCCACGGAGACAGTCCTGCTCCACTCTCACCACCATCAGAACTTATCTTCAAAGCTATCAGCACAAAGAAAAAAAAGCGCCCCAGCATCACCGGGTGGGCTCGAACCTCCAACCTTTCGTTTAACAGCCGATTGCGCCAGCCAGCTGCGCCAAGGAGACAGTCCTGCTCCACTCTCACCACCATCAGAACATATCTTCAAAGCTATTACCGCAAAGAAAAAAGCAACACACCACTCCCGGAAGGGCTCGAAACTCCAACCTTTCGGTTAACAGCCGATCACGCTAGCCAATTGCCCCTAGGAGACAGTCGTGCTCCACTCTCACCACCGTCAGAACATTTCATCAGAGCTATCACCCCAAAAAAAAAGCGCCGCACCACCACCGGTTGCGCTCGAACCTCCAACCTTTCGTTTAACAGCCGATCGCGCTAGCCAATTGCGCCACGAAGACAGTCCTGCTCCACTCTCACCACCATCAGAACATATCTTCAAAGCTATTACCGCAAAGAAAAAGCAACACACCACTCCCGGAAGGGCTCGAAACTCCAACCTTTCGGTTAACAGCCGATCGCGCTAGCCCATTGCGCTACGGGTGCAGTCTTGCTCGACTCTCACCATCATCAGAACATATCTTCAAAGCTATCAGCGCAAGGAAAAAAAGCGCTGCACCACCTCCAGGTGGGCTCGAACCTCCAACCTTTCGGTTAACAGCCGATCGCGCTAGCCCATTGCGCCACGGAGACAGTCTTGCTCCACTCTCACCACCATCAGAACATATCTTCAAAGCTATCAGCGCAAAAAAAAAGCGCTGCACCACCACCGGGAGGGCTCGAACCTCCGACCTTTTGGTTAACTGCCCATCGCGCTAGCCAATTGCGCCATGGAGACAGTCCTGCACCACTCTCACCACCATCACAACATATCTTCAAAGCTATGAGCTCAAAGAAAAAAAAGCGCCATACCACCACCGGGTGGGCTCGAACCTCCGACCTTTTGGTTAACAGCCCATCGCGCTAGCCAATTGCGCCATGGAGACAGTCCTGCACCACTCTCACCACCATCACAACATATCTTCAAAGCTATCAGCCCAAAGAAAAAAAAGCGCCGCACCACCACCGGGTGGGCTCGAACCTCCAATTTTTCGGTTAACAGCCGATCACGCTAGCCAATTGCGCCACGGAGACAGTCCTGCTTCACTCTCACCACCATCAGTACATATCTTCAAAGCTATCAGCCCAAAGAAAAAAAAAGCGCCGCACCACCAACGGGTGGACTCGAACCTCCAACTTTTTGGTTAACAGCCGATCACGCTAGCCAATTGCGCCACGGAGACAGTCCTGCTCCACCACCACCTCTCACCACCATCAGAACTTATCTTCAAAGCTATCAGCACACAGAAAAAAAAGCGCCCCAGCATCACCGGGTGGGCTCGAACTTCCAACCTTTCGGTTAACAGCCGATCGCGCTAGCCAGCTGCGCCAAGGAGACAGTCGTGCTCCACTCTCACCACCATCAGAACATATCTTCAAAGCTATCAGCGCAAAGAAAAAAGCAACACACCACCACCGGGTGGGCTCAAACCTCCAACTTTTCGGTTAACAGCCGATCACGCTAGCCAATTGCGCCACGGAGACAGTCCTGCTCCACTCTCACCACCATCAGAACATATCTTCAAAGCTATCAGCCCACAGAAAAAAAGCGCCGCGTAACCACCGGGTAGGCTCGAACCTCACCCTTTTCGGTTAACAGCCGATCGCGCTAGCCAATTGCGCCACGGAGACAGTCCTGCTCCACTCTCACCACCATGAGAACATATCTTCAAAGCTATCAGCCCAAAGAAAAAAAGCGCCGCACCACCACCGGGTGGGCTCGAACATCGAACCTTTTGGTTAACAGCCGATCGCGCTAGCCAATCGCCCCACGAAGACAGTCGTGCTCCACTCTCACCACCGTCAGAACATTTTATCAGAGCTATCACCCCAAAGAAAAAAAAAGCGCCGCACCTCCACCGGTTGCGCTCGAACCTCCAACCTTTCGTTTAACAGCCGATCGCGCTAGCCAATTTTGCCACGAAGACAGTCCTGCTCCACTCTCACCACCATCAGAACATATCTTCAAAGCTATTACCGCAAAGAAAAAAAGCGCTGCACCACCACCGGGTGGGCTCGAACCTCCGACCTTTTGGTTAACAGCCCATCACGCTAGCCAATTGCGCCATGGAGACAGTCCTGCACCACTCTCACCACCATCACAACATATCTTCAAAACTATCAGCCCAAAGAAAAAAAAGCGCCGCACCACCACTGGGTGGGCTCGAACCTCCTACTTTTCGGTTAACAGCCGATCACGCTAGCCAATTGCGCCACGGAGACAGTCCTGCTTCACTCTCACCACCATCAGAACATATCTTCAAAGCTATCAGCCCAAAGAAAAAAAAGCGCCATACCACCACCGGGTGGGCTCGAACCTCCGACCTTTTGGTTAACAGCCCATCGCGCTAGCCAATTGCGCCATGGAGACAGTCCTGCACCACTCTCACCACCATCAAAACATATCTTCAAAGCTATCAGCCCAAAGAAAAAAAAGCGCCGCACCACCACCGGGTGGGCTCGAACCTCCAACTTTTCGGTTAACAGCCGATCACGCTAGCCAATTGCGCCACGAAGACAGTCCTGCTTCACTCTCACCACCATCAGAACATATCTTCAAAGCTATCAGCCCAAAGAAAAAAAAAGCGCTGCACCACCACCGGGTGGGCTCGAACATCCACCCTTTCGGTTAACAGCCGATCGCGCTAGCCAATTGCCCCACGGAGACAGTCGTGCTCCACTCTCACCACCGTCAGAACATTTCTTCAGAGCTATCACCCCAAAGAAAAAAAAGCGCCGCACCACCACCGGTTGCGCTCGAACCTCCAACCTTTCGGTTAACAGCCGATCGCGCTAGCCAATTGCGCCAAGAAGACAGTCCTGCTCCACTCTCACCACCATCAGAACATATCTTCAAAGCTATTACCGCGAAGAAAAATGCAACACACCACTCCCGGGAGGGCTCGAAACTCCAACCTTTCGGTTAACAGCCGATCGCGCTAGCCCATTGCGCTACGGAGGCAGTCTTGCTCCACTCTCACCATCATCAGAAATATCTTCAAAGCTATCAGCGCAAGGAAAAAAAGCGCTGCACCACCACCAGGTGGGCTCGAACCTCCAACCTTTCGGCTAACAGCCGATCGCGCTAGCCAATTGCACCACGGAGACAGTCTTGCTCCACTCTCACCACCATCAGGACATATCTTCAAAGCTATCAGCGCAAAAAAAAAGCAACACACCACTCCCGGGAGGGCTCGAAACTCCAACCTTTCGGTCAACAGCCGATCGCGCTAGCCAATTGCGCCACGGAGACAGTCCTGCTCCACTCTCACCACCATCAGAACATATCTTCAAAGCTATCAGCCCACAGAAAAAAAAAGCGCCGCACCACCACCGGGTGGGCTCGAACCTCCAACTTTTTCGTTAACAGCCGATCACGCTAGCCAATTGCGCCACGGAGACCGTCCTGCTTCACTCTCACCACCGTCATAACATATCTTCAAAGCTATCAGCCCAAAAAAAAGCGCCGCACCACCACCGGGTGGGCTCAAACTACCAACTTTTCTGTTAACAGCCGATCACGCTAGCGAATTGCGCCACGGAGACAGTCCTGCTCCACTCTCACCGCCATCAGAACATATATTCAAAGCTATCAGCCCAAAGAAAAAAAGCGCCGCACCACCATTGTGTGGGCTCGAACCTCCAACTTTTCGGTTAACAGCCGATCACGCTAGCCAATTGCGCCACGGAGACAGTCCTGCTTCACTCTCACCACCATCATAACATATCTTCAAAGCTATCAGCCCAAAGAAAAAAAGCGCCGCACCACCACCGGGTGGGCTCGAAACTCCAACCTTTCGGTTAACTGCCGATCGCGCTAGCCAATGGCGCCACGGATTTAGTCCTGCTGCACTCTTACCACCATTAGAACATATCTTCAAAGCTATCAGCCCAAAGAGAAAAAAAGCGCCGCACCACCAACGGGTGGACTCGAACCTCCAACTTTCCGGTTAACAGCCGATCACGCTAACCCATTGCGCCACGGAGACAGTCCTGCTCCACTCTGACCACCATCAGAACTTATCTTCAAAGCTATCAGCACAAAGAAAAAAAAAGCGCCCCAGCATCACCGGGTGGGCTCGAACCTCCAACCTTTCGTTTAACAGCCGATTGCGCTAGCCAGCTGCGCCAAGGAGACAGTCCTGCTCCACTCTCACCACCATCAGAACATATCTTCAAAGCTATTACCGCAAAGAAAAAAGCAACAAACCACTCCCGGAAGGGCTCGAAACTCCAACCTTTCGGTTAACAGCCGATCACGCTAGCCAATTGCCCCTAGGAGACAGTCGTGCTCCACTCTCACCCCCGTCAGAACATTTCATCAGAGCTATCACCCCAAAAAAAAGCGCCGCACCACCACCGGTTGCGCTCGAACCTCCAACCTTTCGTTTAACAGCCAATCGCGCTAGCCAATTGCGCCACGAAGACAGTCCTGCTCCACTCTCACCACCATCAGAACATATCTTCAAAGCTATTACCGCAAAGAAAAAAGCAACACACCACTCCCGGAAGGGCTCGAAACTCCAACATTTCGGTTAACAGCTGATCGCGCTAGCCCATTGCGCTACGGGTGCAGTCTTGCTCGACTCTCATCATCATCAGAACATATCTTCAAAACTATCAGCGCAAGGAAAAAAAGCGCTGCACCACCACCAGGTGGGCTCGAACCTCCAACCTTTCGGTTAACAGCCGATCGCGCTAGCCCATTGCGCCACGGAGACAGTCTTGCTCCACTCTCACCACCATCAGAACATATCTTCAAAGCTATCAGCGCCAAGAAAAAAAAGCGCTGCACCACCACCGGGTGGGCTCGAACCTCCGACCTTTTGGTTAACAGCCCATCGCGCTAGCCAATTGCGCCATGGAGACAGTCCTGCACCACTCTCACCACCATCACAACATATCTTCAAAGCTATCAGCCCAAAGAAAAAAAAGCGCCGCACCACCACCGGGTGGGCTCGAACCTCCGACTTTTCGGTTACCAGCCGATCACGCCAGCCAATTGCGCCACGGAGACAGTCCTGCTTCACTCTCACCACCATCAGAACATATCTTCAAAGCTTTCAGCTCAAAGAAAAAAAAGCGCCATACCACCACCGGGTGGGCTCGAACCTCCGACCTTTTGGTTAACAGCCCATCGCGCTAGCCAATTGCGCCATGGAGACAGTCCTGCACCACTCTCACCACCATCACAACATATCTTCAAAGCTATCAGCCCAAAGAAAAAAAAGCACCGCACCACCACCGGGTGGGCTCGAACCTGCAATTTTTCGGTTAACAGCCGATCACGCTAGCCAATTGCGCCACGGAGACAGTCCTGCTTCACTCTCACCACCATCAGAACATATCTTCAAACCTATCAGCCCAAAGAAAAAAAAAAGCGCCGCACCACCAACGGGTGGACTCGAACCTCCAACTTTCCGGTTAACAGCCGATCACGCTAGCCAATTGCGCCACGGAGACAGTCCTGCTCCACTCTCACCACCATCAGAACTTATCTTCAAAGCTATCAGCACAAAGAAAAAAAAAGCGCCCCAGCATCACCGGGTGGGCTCGAACTTCCAACCTTTCGGTTAACAGCCGATCGCGCTAGCCAGCTGCGCCAAGGAGACAGTCGTGCTCCACTCTCACCACCATCAGAACATATCTTCAAAGCTATCAGCGCAAAGAAAAAAGCAACACACCACCACCGGGTGGGCTCAAACCTCCAACTTTTCGGTTAACAGCCGATCACGCTAGCCAATTGCGCCACGGAGACAGTCCTGCTCCACTCTCACCACCATCAGAACATATCTTCAAAGCTATCAGCCCACAGAAAAAAAGCGCCGCGTAACCACCGGGTAGGCTCGAACCTCCAACTTTTCGGTTAACAGCCGATCGCGCTAGCCAATTGCGCCACGGAGACAGTCCTGCTCCACTCTCACCACCATAAGAACATATCTTCAAAGCTATCAGCCCAAAGAAAAAAAGCGCCGCACCACCACCGGGTGGGCTCGAACATCGAACCTTTCGGTTAACAGCCGATCGCGCTAGCCAATCGCCCCACGAAGACAGTCGTGCTCCACTCTCACTACCGTCAGAACATTTTATCAGAGCTATCACCCCAAAGAAAAAAAAAGCGCCGCACCACTACCGGTTGCGCTCGAACCTCCAACCTTTCGTTCAACAGCCGATCGCGCTAGCCAATTGCGCCACGAAGACAGTCCTGCTCCACTCTCACCACCATCAGAACATATCTTCAAAGCTATTACCGCAAAGAAAAAAGCAACACACCACTCCCGGGAGGGCTCGAAACTCCAACCTTTCGGTCAACAGCCGATCGCGCTAGCCAATTGCGCCACGGAGACAGTACTGCTCCACTCTCACCACCATCAGAACATATCTTCAAAGCTATCAGCCCAAAGAAAAAAAAGCGCCATACCACCACCGGGTGGGCTCGAACCTCCGACCTTTTGGTTAACAGCCCATCGCGCTAGCCAATTGCGCCATGGAGACAGTCCTGCACCACTCTCACCACCATCAAAACATATCTTCAAAGCTATCAGCCCAAAGAAAAAAAAGCGCCGCACCACCACCGGGTGGGCTCGAACCTCCAACTTTTCGGTTAACAGCCGATCACGCTAGCCAATTGCGCCACGAAGACAGTCCTGCTTCACTCTCACCACCATCAGAACATATCTTCAAAGCTATCAGCCCAAAGAAAAAAAAAGCGCTGCACCACCACCGGGTGGGCTCGAACATCCACCCTTTCGGTTAACAGCCGATCGCGCTAGCCAATTGCCCCACGGAGACAGTCGTGCTCCACTCTCACCACCGTCAGAACATTTCTTCAGAGCTATCACCCCAAAGAAAAAAAAGCGCCGCACCACCACCGGTTGCGCTCGAACCTCCAACCTTTCGGTTAACAGCCGATCGCGCTAGCCAATCGCGCCAAGAAGACAGTCCTGCTCCACTCTCACCACCATCAGAACATATCTTCAAAGCTATTACCGCGAAGAAAAATGCAACACACCACTCCCGGGAGGGCTCGAAACTCCAACCTTTCGGTTAACAGCCGATCGCGCTAGCCCATTGCGCTACGGAGGCAGTCTTGCTCCACTCTCACCATCATCAGAAATATCTTCAAAGCTATCAGCGCAAGGAAAAAAAGCGCTGCACCACCACCAGGTGGGCTCGAACCTCCAACCTTTCGGCTAACAGCCGATCGCGCTAGCCAATTGCACCACGGAGACAGTCTTGCTCCACTCTCACCACCATCAGGACATATCTTCAAAGCTATCAGCGCAAAAAAAAAGCAACACACCACTCCCGGGAGGGCTCGAAACTCCAACCTTTCGGTCAACAGCCGATCGCGCTAGCCAATTGCGCCACGGAGACAGTCCTGCTCCACTCTCACCACCATCAGAACATATCTTCAAAGCTATCAGCCCACAGAAAAAAAAAGCGCCGCACCACCACCGGGTGGGCTCGAACCTCCAACTTTTTGGTTAACAGCCGATCACGCTAGCCAATTGCGCCACGGAGACCGTCCTGCTTCACTCTCACCACCGTCATAACATATCTTCAAAGCTATCAGCCCAAAAAAAAGCGCCGCACCACCACCGGGTGGGCTCAAACTACCAACTTTTCTGTTAACAGCCGATCACGCTAGCGAATTGCGCCACGGAGACAGTCCTGCTCCACTCTCACCGCCATCAGAACATATATTCAAAGCTATCAGCCCAAAGAAAAAAAGCGCCGCACCACCATTGTGTGGGCTCGAACCTCCAACTTTTCGGTTAACAGCCGATCACGCTAGCCAATTGCGCCACGGAGACAGTCCTGCTTCACTCTCACCACCATCATAACATATCTTCAAAGCTATCAGCCCAAAGAAAAAAAGCGCCGCACCACCACCGGGTGGGCTCGAAACTCCAACCTTTCGGTTAACTGCCGATCGCGCTAGCCAATGGCGCCACGGATTTAGTCCTGCTCCACTCTTACCACCATTAGAACATATCTTCAAAGCTATCAGCCCAAAGAGAAAAAAAGCGCCGCACCACCAACGGGTGGACTCGAACCTCCAACTTTCCGGTTAACAGCCGATCACGCTAACCCATTGCGCCACGGAGACAGTCCTGCTCCACTCTCACCACCATCAGAACTTATCTTCAAAGCTATCAGCACAAAGAAAAAAAAAGCGCCCCAGCATCACCGGGTGGGCTCGAACCTCCAACCTTTCGTTTAACAGCCGATTGCGCTAGCCAGCTGCGCCAAGGAGACAGTCCTGCTCCACTCTCACCACCATCAGAACATATCTTCAAAGCTATTACCGCAAAGAAAAAAGCAACAAACCACTCCCGGAAGGGCTCGAAACTCCAACCTTTCGGTTAACAGCCGATCACGCTAGCCAATTGCCCCTAGGAGACAGTCGTGCTCCACTCTCACCCCCGTCAGAACATTTCATCAGAGCTATCACCCCAAAAAAAAGCGCCGCACCACCACCGGTTGCCCTCGAACCTCCAACCTTTCGTTTAACAGCCAATCGCGCTAGCCAGCTGCGCCAAGGAGACAGTCCTGCTCCACTCTCACCACCATCAGAACATATCTTCAAAGCTATTACCGCAAAGAAAAAAGCAACACACCACTCCCGGAAGGGCTCGAAACTCCAACCTTTCGGTTAACAGCCGATCACGCTAGCTAATTGCCCCTAGGAGACAGTCGTGCTCCACTCTCACCACCGTCAGAACATTTCATCAGGGCTATCACCCCCCCAAAAAAAAGCGCCGCACCACCACCGGTTGCGCTCGAACCTCCAACCTTTCGTTTAACAGCCGATCGCGCTAGCCAATTGCGCCACGAAGACAGTCCTGCTCCACTCTCACCACCATCAGAACATATCTTCAAAGCTATTACCGCAAAGAAAAAAGCAACACACCACTCCCGGAAGGGCTCGAAACTCCAACCTTTCGGTTAACAGCCGATCGCGCTAGCCCATTGCGCTACGGGTGCAGTCTTGCTCGACTCTCACCATCATCAGAACATATCTTCAAAGCTATCAGCGCAAGGAAAAAAAGCGCTGCACCACCACCAGGTGGGCTCGAACCTCCAACCTTTCGGTTAACAGCCGATCGCGCTAGCCAATTGCGCCACGGAGACAGTCCTGCTCCACTCTCACCACCATCAGAACTTATCTTCAAAGCTATCAGCACAAAGAAAAAAAAAGCGCCCCAGCATCACCGGGTGGGCTCGAACTTCCAACCTTTCGGTTAACAGCCGATCGCGCTAGCCAGCTGCGCCAAGGAGACAGTCGTGCTCCACTCTCACCACCATCAGAACATATCTTCAAAGCTATCAGCGCAAAGAAAAAAGCAACACACCACCACCGGGTGGGCTCAAACCTCCAACTTTTCGGTTAACAGCCGATCACGCTAGCCAATTGCGCCACGGAGACAGTCCTGCTCCACTCTCACCACCATCAGAACATATCTTCAAAGCTATCAGCCCACAGAAAAAAAGCGCCGCGTAACCACCGGGTAGGCTCGAACCTCCAACTTTTCGGTTAACAGCCGATCGCGCTAGCCAATTGCGCCACGGAGACAGTCCTGCTCCACTCTCACCACCATAAGAACATATCTTCAAAGCTATCAGCCCAAAGAAAAAAAGCGCCGCACCACCACCGGGTGGGCTCGAACATCGAACCTTTCGGTTAACAGCCGATCGCGCTAGCCAATCGCCCCACGAAGACAGTCGTGCTCCACTCTCACTACCATCAGAACATTTTATCAGAGCTATCACCCCAAAGAAAAAAAAAGCGCCGCACCACTACCGGTTGCGCTCGAACCTCCAACCTTTCGTTCAACAGCCGATCGCGCTAGCCAATTGCGCCACGAAGACAGTCCTGCTCCACTCTCACCACCATCAGAACATATCTTCAAAGCTATTACCGCAAAGAAAAAAGCAACACACCACTCCCGGGAGGGCTCGAAACTCCAACCTTTCGGTCAACAGCCGATCGCGCTAGCCAATTGCGCCACGGAGACAGTACTGCTCCACTCTCACCACCATCAGAACATATCTTCAAAGCTATCAGCCCAAAGAAAAAAAAGCGCCATACCACCACCGGGTGGGCTCGAACCTCCGACCTTTTGGTTAACAGCCCATCGCGCTAGCCAATTGCGCCATGGAGACAGTCCTGCACCACTCTCACCACCATCAAAACATATCTTCAAAGCTATCAGCCCAAAGAAAAAAAAGCGCCGCACCACCACCGGGTGGGCTCGAACCTCCAACTTTTCGGTTAACAGCCGATCACGCTAGCCAATTGCGCCACGAAGACAGTCCTGCTTCACTCTCACCACCATCAGAACATATCTTCAAAGCTATCAGCCCAAAGAAAAAAAAAGCGCTGCACCACCACCGGGTGGGCTCGAACATCCACCCTTTCGGTTAACAGCCGATCGCGCTAGCCAATTGCCCCACGGAGACAGTCGTGCTCCACTCTCACCACCGTCAGAACATTTCTTCAGAGCTATCACCCCAAAGAAAAAAAAGCGCCGCACCACCACCGGTTGCGCTCGAACCTCCAACCTTTCGGTTAACAGCCGATCGCGCTAGCCAATCGCGCCAAGAAGACAGTCCTGCTCCACTCTCACCACCATCAGAACATATCTTCAAAGCTATTACCGCGAAGAAAAATGCAACACACCACTCCCGGGAGGGCTCGAAACTCCAACCTTTCGGTTAACAGCCGATCGCGCTAGCCCATTGCGCTACGGAGGCAGTCTTGCTCCACTCTCACCATCATCAGAAATATCTTCAAAGCTATCAGCGCAAGGAAAAAAAGCGCTGCACCACCACCAGGTGGGCTCGAACCTCCAACCTTTCGGCTAACAGCCGATCGCGCTAGCCAATTGCACCACGGAGACAGTCTTGCTCCACTCTCACCACCATCAGGACATATCTTCAAAGCTATCAGCGCAAAAAAAAAGCAACACACCACTCCCGGGAGGGCTCGAAACTCCAACCTTTCGGTCAACAGCCGATCGCGCTAGCCAATTGCGCCACGGAGACAGTCCTGCTCCACTCTCACCACCATCAGAACATATCTTCAAAGCTATCAGCCCACAGAAAAAAAAAGCGCCGCACCACCACCGGGTGGGCTCGAACCTCCAACTTTTTGGTTAACAGCCGATCACGCTAGCCAATTGCGCCACGGAGACCGTCCTGCTTCACTCTCACCACCGTCATAACATATCTTCAAAGCTATCAGCCCAAAAAAAAGCGCCGCACCACCACCGGGTGGGCTCAAACTACCAACTTTTCTGTTAACAGCCGATCACGCTAGCGAATTGCGCCACGGAGACAGTCCTGCTCCACTCTCACCGCCATCAGAACATATATTCAAAGCTATCAGCCCAAAGAAAAAAAGCGCCGCACCACCATTGTGTGGGCTCGAACCTCCAACTTTTCGGTTAACAGCCGATCACGCTAGCCAATTGCGCCACGGAGACAGTCCTGCTTCACTCTCACCACCATCATAACATATCTTCAAAGCTATCAGCCCAAAGAAAAAAAGCGCCGCACCACCACCGGGTGGGCTCGAAACTCCAACCTTTCGGTTAACTGCCGATCGCGCTAGCCAATGGCGCCACGGATTTAGTCCTGCTCCACTCTTACCACCATTAGAACATATCTTCAAAGCTATCAGCCCAAAGAGAAAAAAAGCGCCGCACCACCAACGGGTGGACTCGAACCTCCAACTTTCCGGTTAACAGCCGATCACGCTAACCCATTGCGCCACGGAGACAGTCCTGCTCCACTCTCACCACCATCAGAACTTATCTTCAAAGCTATCAGCACAAAGAAAAAAAAAGCGCCCCAGCATCACCGGGTGGGCTCGAACCTCCAACCTTTCGTTTAACAGCCGATTGCGCTAGCCAGCTGCGCCAAGGAGACAGTCCTGCTCCACTCTCACCACCATCAGAACATATCTTCAAAGCTATTACCGCAAAGAAAAAAGCAACAAACCACTCCCGGAAGGGCTCGAAACTCCAACCTTTCGGTTAACAGCCGATCACGCTAGCCAATTGCCCCTAGGAGACAGTCGTGCTCCACTCTCACCCCCGTCAGAACATTTCATCAGAGCTATCACCCCAAAAAAAAGCGCCGCACCACCACCGGTTGCGCTCGAACCTCCAACCTTTCGTTTAACAGCCAATCGCGCTAGCCAGCTGCGCCAAGGAGACAGTCCTGCTCCACTCTCACCACCATCAGAACATATCTTCAAAGCTATTACCGCAAAGAAAAAAGCAACACACCACTCCCGGAAGGGCTCGAAACTCCAACCTTTCGGTTAACAGCCGATCACGCTAGCTAATTGCCCCTAGGAGACAGTCGTGCTCCACTCTCACCACCGTCAGAACATTTCATCAGAGCTATCACCCCCCCAAAAAAAAGCGCCGCACCACCACCGGTTGCGCTCGAACCTCCAACCTTTCGTTTAACAGCCGATCGCGCTAGCCAATTGCGCCACGAAGACAGTCCTGCTCCACTCTCACCACCATCAGAACATATCTTCAAAGCTATTACCGCAAAGAAAAAAGCAACACACCACTCCCGGAAGGGCTCGAAACTCCAACCTTTCGGTTAACAGCCGATCGCGCTAGCCCATTGCGCTACGGGTGCAGTCTTGCTCGACTCTCACCATCATCAGAACATATCTTCAAAGCTATCAGCGCAAGGAAAAAAAGCGCTGCACCACCACCAGGTGGGCTCGAACCTCCAACCTTTCGGTTAACAGCCGATCGCGCTAGCCCATTGCGCCACGGAGACAGTCTTGCTCCACTCTCACCTCCAACAGAACATATCTTCAAAGCTATCAGCGCAAAGAAAAAAGCAACACACCACTCCCGGGAGGGCTCGAAACTCCAACCTTTCGGTCAACAGCCGATCGCGCTAGCCAATTGCGCCACGGAGACAGTACTGCTCCACTCTCACCACCATCAGAACATATCTTCAAAGCTATCAGCCCAAAGAAAAAAAGCGCTGCACCACCACCGGGTGGGCTCGAACCTCCGACCTTTTGGTTAACAGCCCATCGCGCTAGCCTATTGCGCCATGGAGACAGTCCTGCACCACTCTCACCACCATCACAACATATCTTCAAAGCTATCAGCCCAAAGAAAAAAAAGCGCCGCACCACCACCGGGTGGGCTCGAACCTCCAACTTTTCGGTTAACAGCCGATCACGCTAGCCAATTGCGCCACGGAGACAGTCCTGCTTCACTCTCACCACCATCAGAACATATCTTCAAAGCTATCAGCCCAAAGAAAAAAAGCGCCATACCACCACCGGGTGGGCTCGAACCTCCGACCTTTTGGTTAACAGCCCATCGCGCTAGCCAATTGCGCCATGGAGACAGTCCTGCACCACTCTCACCACCATCACAACATATCTTCAAAGCTATCAGCCCAAAGAAAAAAAAGCGCCGCACCACCACCGGGTGGGCTCGAACCTCCAACTTTTCGGTTAACAGCCGATCCCGCTAGCCAATTGCGCCACGGAGACAGTCCTGCTCCACTCTCACCACCATCAGAACTTATCTTCAAAGCTATCAGCACAAAGAAGAAAAAGCGCCCCAGCATCACCGGGTGGGCTCGAACTTCCAACCTTTCGGTTAACAGCCGATCGCGCTAGCCAGCTGCGCCAAGGAGACAGTCGTGCTCCACTCTCACCACCATCAGAACATATCTTCAAAGCTATCAGCGCAAAGATAAAAGCAACACACCACCACCGGGTGGGCTCAAACCTCCAACTTTTCGGTTAACAGCCGATCACGCTAGCCAATTGCGCCACGGAGACATTCCTGCTCCACTCTCACCACCATCAGAACATATCTTCAAAGCTATCAGCCCACAGAAAAAAAGCGCCGCGCAACCACCGGGTAGGCTCGAACCTCCAACTTTTCGGTTAACAGCCGATCGCGCTAGCCAATTGCGCCACGGAGACAGTCCTGCTCCACTCTCACCACCATAAGAACATATCTTCAAAGCTATCAGCCCAAAGAAAAAAAAGCGCCGCACCACCACCGGGTGGGCTCGAACATCCAACCTTTCGGTTAACAGCCGATCACGCTAGCCAATCGCCCCACGGAGACAGTCGTGCTCCACTCTCACCACCGTCAGAACATTTTATCAGAGCTATCACCCCAAAGAAAAAAAAAGCGCCGCACCACCACCGGTTGCGCTCAAACCTCCAACCTTTCGTTTAACAGCCGATCGCGCTAGCAATTGCGCCACGAAGACAGTCCTGCTCTACTCTCACCACCTTCAGAACATATCTTCAAAGCTATTACCGCAAAGAAAAAAGCAACACACCACTCCCGGAAGGGCTCGAAACTCCAACCTTTCGGTTAACAACCGATGGCGCTAGCCCATTGCGCTACGGATGCAGTCTTGCTCGACTCTCACCATCATCAGAACATATCTTCAAAGCTAAAAGCGCAAGGAAAAAAAAGCGCTGCACCACCACCAAGTGGGCTCGAACCTCCAACCTTTCGGTTTTCAGCCGATCGCGCTAGCCCATTGCGCCACGGAGACAGTCTTGCTCCACTCTCACCACCATCAGAACATTTCTTCAGAGCTATCACCCCAAAGAAAGAAAAAGCGCCGCACCACCACCGGTTGCGCTCGAACCTCCAACCTTTCGGTTAACAGCCGATCGCGCTAGCCAATTGCGCCAAGAAGACAGTCCTGCTCCACTCTCACCACCATCAGAACATATCTTCAAAGCTATTACCGCAAAGAAAAAAGCAACACACCACTCCGGGGAGGGCTCGAAACTCCAACCTTTCGGTTAACAGCCGATCGCGCTAGCCCATTGCGCTACGGAGGCAGTCTTGCTCCACTCTCACCATCATCAGAACATATCTTCAAAGCTATCAGCGCAAGGAAAAAAAAGCGCTGCACCACCACCAGGTGGGCTCGAACCTCCAACCTTTCGGTTAACAGCCGATCGCGCTAGCCAATTGCGCCACGGAGACAGTCTTGCTCCACTCTCACCACCATCAGAACATATCTTCAAAGCTATCAGCGCAAAGAAAAAAGCAACACACCACTCCCGGGAGGGCTCGAAACTCCAACCTTTCGGTCAACAGCCGATCGCGCTAGCCAATTGCGCCATGGAGACAGTCCTGCACCACTCTCACCACCATCAGAACATATCTTCAAAGCTATAAGCTCAAAGAAAAAAAAGCGCCGCACCACCAGCGGGTGGGCTCGAACCTCCAACTTTTCGGTTAACAGCCGATCACGCTAGCCAAATGCGCCACGGTGACAGTACTGCTTCACTCTCACCACCATCAGAACATATCTTCAAAGCTATCAGCACAAAGAAGAAAAAGCGCCCCAGCATCACCGGGTGGGCTCGAACTTCCAACCTTTCGGTTAACAGCTGATCGCGCTAGCCAGCTGCGCCAAGGAGACAGTCGTGCTCCACTATCACCACCATCAGAACATATCTTCAAAGCTATCAGCGCAAAGATAAAAGCAACACACCACCACCGGGTGGGCTCGAACATCCAACCTTTCGGTTAACAGCCGATCGCGCTAGCCAATCGCCCCACGGAGACAGTCGTGCTCCACTCTCACCACCGTCAGAACATTTTATCAGAGCTATCACCCCAAAGAAAAAAAAGCGCCGCCCCACCACCGGTTGCGCTCGAACCTCCAACCTTACGTTTAACAGCCGATCGCGCTAGCCAATTGCGCCACGAAGACAGTCCTGCTCCACTCTCACCACCATCAGAACATATCTTCAAAGCTATTACCGCAAAGAAAAAAGCAACACACCACTCCCGGAAGGGCTCGAAACTCCAACCTTTCGGTTAACAGCCGATCGCGCTAGCCCATTGCGCTACGGATGCAGTCTTGCTCGACTCTCACCTTCATCAGAACATATCTTCAAAGCTATCAGCGCAAAGAAAAAAGCAACACACCACTCCCGGGAGGGCTCGAAACTCCAACCTTTCGGTCAACAGCCGATCGCGCTAGCCAATTGCGCCACGGAGACAGTACTGATCCACTCTCACCACCATCAGAACATATCTTCAAAGCTATCAGCCCAAAGAAAAAAAAGCGCCATACCACCACCGGGTGGGCTCGAACCTCCGACCTTTTGGTTAACAGCCCATCGCGCTAGCCAATTGCGCCATGGAGACAGTCCTGCACCACTCTCACCACCATCACAACATATCTTCAAAGCTATCAGCCCAAAGAAAAAAAAGCGCCGCACCACCACCGGGTGGGCTCGAACCTCCAACTTTTCGGTTAACAGCCGATCACGCTAGCCAATTGCGCCACGGAGACAGTCCTGCTTCACTCTCACCACCTTCAGAACATATCTTCAAAGCTATCAGCCCAAAGAAAAAAAAGCGCCGCACCACCACCGGGTGGGCTCGAACATCCAACCTTTCGGTTAACAGCCGATCGCGCTAGCCAATTGCCCCACGGAGACGGTTGTGCTCCACTCTCACCACCGTCAGAACATTTCTTCAGAGCTATCACCCCAAAGAAAAAAAAAGCGCCGCACCACCACCGGTTGCGCTCGAACCTCCAACCTTTCGGTTAACAGCCCATCGCGCTAGCCAATTGCGCCATGGAGACAGTCCTGCACCACTCTCACCACCATCAGAACATATCTTCAAAGCTATCAGCTCAAAGAAAAAAAAAGCGCCGCACCACCACCGGGTGGGCTCGAACCTCCAACTTTTCGGTTAACAGCCGATCACGCTAGCCAATTGCGCCACTGTGACAGTCCTGCTTCACTCTCACCACCATCAGAACATATCTTCAAAGCTATCAGCGCAAAGAAAAAAGCAACACACCACTCCAGGAGGGCTCGAAACTCCAACCTTTCGGTTAACAGCCGATCGCGCTAGCCAATGGCGCCACGGAGACAGTCCTGCTCCACTCTTACCACCATTAGAACATATCTTCAAAGCTATCAGCCCAAAGAAAAAAAAGCGCCGCACCACCAACGGGTGGGCTCGAACCTCCAAATTTCCGGTTAACAGCCGATCACGCTAGCCAATTGCGCCACGGAGACAGTCCTGTTCCACTCTCACCACCATCAGAACATATCTTCAAAGCTATCAGCCCAAAAAAAAAACGCCGCACCACCACCGGGTGGGCTCGAGCCTCCAACTTTTCGGTTAACAGCCGATCACGCTAGCCAATTGCGCCACGGAGACAGTCCTGCTCCACTCTCATCACCATCAGAACATATCTTCAAAGCTATCAGCCCACAGAAAAAAAAGCGCCGCACCACCACCGGGTGGGCTCGAACCTTCAACTTTTCGGTTAACAGCCGATCACGCTAGCCAATTGCGCCACGGAGACCGTCCTGCTTCACTCTCACCACCATCATAACATATCTTCAAAGCTATCAGCCCAAAGAAAAAAAAAAGCCCCGCACCACCACCGGGTGGGCTCAAACTACCAACTTTTCTGTTAACAGCCGATCACGCTAGCGAATTGCGCCACGGAGACAGTCCTGCTCCACTCTCACCACCATCATAACATATATTCAAAGCTATCAGCCCAAAGAAAAAAAAAGCGCCGCACCACCAACGGGTGGACTCGAACCTCCAACTTTCCGGTTAACAGCCGATCACGCTAGCCAATTGCGCCACGGAGACAGTCCTGCTCCACTCTCACCACCATCAGAACTTATCTTCAAAGCTATCACCCCAAAGAAAAAAAAAGCGCCGCACCACCACCGGGTGGGCTCGAACCTCCAACCTTTCGTTTAACAGCCGATTGCGCTAGCCAGCTGCGCCAAGGAGACAGTCCTGCTCCACTCTCACCACAATCAGAACATATCTTCAAAGCTATTACCGCAAAGAAAAAAGCAACACACCACTCCCGGAAGGGCTCGAAACTCCAACCTTTCGGTTAACAGCCGATCACGCTAGCCAATTGCCCCTAGGAGACAGTCGTACTCCACTCTCACCACCGTCAGAACATTTCATCAGAGCTATCACCCCCAACAAAAAGCGCCGCACCACCACCGGTTGCGCTCGAACCTCCAACCTTTCGTTTAACAGCCGATCGCGCTAGCTAATTGCGCCACGAAGACAGTCCTGCTCCACTCTCACCACCATCAGAACATATCTTCAAAGCTATTACCGCAAAGAAAAAAGCAACACACCACTCCCGGAAGGGCTCGAAACTCCAACCTTTTGGTTAACAGCCGATCGCGCTAGCCCATTGCGCTACGGGTGCAGTCTTGCTCGACTCTCACCATTATCAGAACATATCTTCAAAGCTATCAGCGCAAGGAAAAAAAGGCGCTGCACCACCACCAGGTGGGCTCGAACCTCCAACCTTTAGGTTAACAGCCGATCGCGCTAGCCCATTGCGCCACGGAGACAGTCTTGCTCCACTCTCACCACCATCAGAACATATCTTCAAAGCTATCAGCGCAAAGAAAAAAGCAACACACCACTCCCGGGAGGGCTCGAAACTCCAACCTTTCGGTCAACAGCCGATCGCGCTAGCCAATTGCGCCACGGAGACAGTACTGCTCCACTCTCACCACCATCAGAACATATCTTCAAAGCTATCAGCCCAAAGAAAAAAAAGCGCTGCACCACCACCGGGTGGGCTCGAACCTCCGACCTTTTGGTTAACAGCCCATCGCTAGCCAATTGCGCCATGGAGACAGTCCTGCACCACTCTCACCACCATCACAACATATCTTCAAAGCTATCAGCCCAAAGAAAAAAAAGCGCCGCACCACCACCGGGTGGGCTCGAACCTCCAACTTTTCGGTTAACAGCCGATCACGCTAGCCAGCTGCGCCAAGGAGACAGTCCTGCTCCACTCTCACCACCATCAGAACATATCTTCAAAGCTATTACCGCAAAGAAAAAAGCAACACACCACTCCCGGAAGGGCTCGAAACTCCAACCTTTCGGTTAACAGCCGATCACGCTAGCCCATTGCGCTACGGGTGCAGTCTTGCTCGACTCTCACCATCATCAGAACATATCTTCAAAGCTATCAGCGCAAGGAAAAAAAAGCGCTGCACCACCACCAGGTGGGCTCGAACCTCCAACCTTTCGGTTAACAGCCGATCGCGCTAGCCCATTGCGCCACGGAGACAGTCTTGCTCCACTCTCACCACTATCAGAACATATCTTCAAAGCTATCAGCGCAAAGATAAAAGCAACACACCACTCCCGGGAGGGCTCGAAACTCCAACCTTTCGGTCAACAGCCGATCGCGCTAGCCAATTGCGCCACGGAGACAGTACTGCTCCACTCTCACCACCATCAGAACATATCTTCAAAGCTATCAGCCCAAAGAAAAAAAAGCGCTGCACCACCACCGGGTGGGCTCGAACCTCCGACCTTTTGGTTAACAGCCCATCGCGCTAGCCAATTGCGCCATGGAGACAGTCCTGCTTCACTCTCACCACCTTCAGAACATATCTTCAAAGCTATCACTCCAAAGAAAAAAAAGCGCCGCACCACCACCGGGTGGGCTCGAACATCCAACCTTTCGGTTAACAGCCGATCGCGCTAGCCAATTGCCCCACGGAGACAGTCGTGCTCCACTCTCACTACCGTCAGAACATTTCTTCAGAGCTATCACCCCAAAGAAAAAAAAAAGCGCCGCACCACCACCGGTTGCGCTCGAACCTCCAACCTTTCGGTTAACAGCCGATCGCGCTAGCCAATTGCGCCAAGAAGACAGTCCTGCTCCACTCTCACCACCATCAGAACATATCTTCAAAGCTATTACCGCAAAGAAAAAAGCAACACACCACTCCCGGGAGGGCTCGAAACTCCAACCTTTCGGTTAACAGCCGATCGCGCTAGCCCATTGCGCTACGGAGGCAGTGTTGCTCCACTCTCACCATCATCAGAACATATCTTCAAAGCTATCAGCGCAAGGAAAAAAAAGCGCTGCACCACCACCAGGTGGGCTCGAACCTCCAACCTTTCGGTTAACAGCCGATCGCGCTAGCCAATTGCGCCACGGAGACAGTCTTGTTCCACTCTCACCACCATCAGAACATATCTTCAAAGCTATCAGCTCAAAGAAAAAAAAGCGCCGCACCATCACCGGGTGGGCTCGAACCTCCAACTTTTCGGTTAACAGCCGATCACGCTAGCCAATTGCGCCACGGTGACAGTACTGCTTCACTCTCACCACCATCAGAACATATCTTCAAAGCTATCAGCACAAAGAAGAAAAAGCGCCCCAGCATCACCGGGTGGGCTCGAACTTCCAACCTTTCGGTTAACAGCTGATCGCGCTAGCCAGCTGCGCCATGGAGACAGTCGTGCTCCACTCTCACCACCATCAGAACATATCTTCAAAGCTATCAGCGCAAAGATAAAAGCAACACACCACCACCGGGTGGGCTCAAACCTCCAACTTTTCGGTTAACAGCCGATCACGCTAGCCAATTGCGCCACGGAGACAGTCCTGCTCCACTCTCACCACCATCAGAACATATCTTCAAAGCTATCAGCCCACAGAAAAAAAGCGCCGCGCAACCACCGGGTAGGCTCGAACCTCCAACTTTTCGGTTAACAGCCGATCGCGCTAGCCAATTGCGCCACGGAGACAGTCCTGCTCCACTCTCACCACCATAAGAACATATCTTCAAAGCTACCAGCCCAAAGAAAAAAAGCGCCGCACCACCACCGGGTGGGCTCGAACATCCAACCTTTCGGTTAACAGCCGATCGCGCTAGCCAATCGCCCCACGGAGACAGTCGTGCTCCACTCTCACCACCGTCAGAACATTTTATCAGAGCTATCACCCCAAAGAAAAAAAAGCGCCGCCCCACCACCGGTTGCGCTCGAACCTCCAACCTTACGTTTAACAGCCGATCGCGCTAGCCAATTGCGCCACGAAGACAGTCCTGCTCCACTCTCACCACCATCAGAACATATCTTCAAAGCTATTACCGCAAAGAAAAAAGCAACACACCACTCCCGGAAGGGCTCGAAACTCCAACCTTTCGGTTAACAGCCGATCGCGCTAGCCCATTGCGCTAAGGATGCAGTCTTGCTCGACTCTCACCAGCGCTATTTATCAAAGACTGCTTTAGTTTCGTTCACCTTAGCAATAGCTCATGCTGCAGTTCATCGGCAGAGACTCTTTTTATTCATCTTCAGAATGGTGTCATCATCGGTGTAATATATCGTCCACCAATTTCCAGTGTGGCTGATTTCATTACTGTGATGGAAAGTACCATGATACCCATTGTGGCCTCTAAAGCACCTATTATTGTCTGCGGTGATATTAACATAGACGTGTCTGGAGATACATGTGATGATTACGTGTTTTTGCTACAATCAGTTAATCTGAGAAATGTTATTTCATCACCCACTCGCATAACAGACCACTCGGAGTCGATTATTGATCACGTGTTGTGTAACGCTGACCTGGATGTATCGGCAGGCGTATACGCTGTTGCTATTGCGGATCACAATCCCACCTTTCTATTTTTACCCCAGAAATACATTTGTGCTCCTGCCATACCTGCCATTAAACGAACAACACGTGTCGACTATAATTCCGTGCAAAAACTACTACAAGGAACGAATTTTGATGCCCTCTATGATGAAGACGTGGACGTCGAGTGTGATAACATTGTAAAATGCATTATGGATGTCATTGAACGATCAACGCGTAGCTGTTCGCGCCGAAATTATGACCATGCCATATGTCCATGGATGAATAGAAATATACTTGAGGTTTTGAAGCTGAAAGATTTTTACTACGACAAATGGAAAAATAACAGGAGCAATGAATACTACCATCAAAATTTTAAGCTTTACAGAAACAAGTCAGTAGCAATGATAAGAAAATCCAAGAAGTGCTACTATACCAACCTAGTGAAAAAAAATGATGGTAACACGAAGAAAATATGGCAGATTGTTAAAGAAGTCACTGGCATGGGTAGCAAAGAACGCATTACACCTGATAATCCAACTCGTGAAGTGGCTGACAACTTTAACGATTACTTTACTAATATTGGTCTCAGCCTTGCGAGGAAGTTCCCTACTCATATGCAGAATTTAAATGCACCCTGTACTGTTACCAATAATTTTGATTTATGTGATGTAACTGAGGATGACATCCGACAAGTAATTAATAAGTTACCAGGGAACAAGGCAGCTGGACATGACGCCATATCATCAAGGATTTTAAAGGAGAATATTGATGTATTGTGTGGTCCCTTATGCCATATATTTAATCATGCATTTTCCTCTAAAACTTATCCTAGTATACTTAAGACCGCCAAAGTAATACCAGTGTACAAATCTGGTGATCGGAATCTTCCGGACAGCTACAGACCAATATCTGTTCTGAGTAGTATTAACACTACGCTTGAAAAAGTAATATCGTCGCAATTAAGGCGCTTCCTGGGTGAACAGAATGTACTTTGTCCCCAGCAACACGGCTTTGTTGCAAACAGGTCCACTTCAACTGCTGTTTCGATGCTTACGCAATATATTAATTCCGCGCTACATGAAAACAACATAGCAATAGCAGTATTTTTAGACATACGAAAGGCATTTGATGCTATTAGTCATTCCATTTTACTGGAAAAAATGCATTCTTATGGGATAAAAGGTAACTCGCTTGATTTTTTTTCTAGTTATCTATCGGCACGCAAACAAAAGGTAGTCATTGGTGACATCAAATCATCCTACGGTTATATTAAATGCGGGGTGCCACAGGGTTCAGTTTTGGGCCCTATATTGTTCTCTCTTTATATTAATGATGTCCCGCGATCCCTACAAAGGTCAAGGGCACTGATGTACGCGGACGACACTGTTTTAGTTTTCACAGGACACTCCTTAGCAGATTTACAAAATGACGCGATGACCGATTTATCGAACATTTCGGAATGGTTTGCCAGGAATCAGCTGACTGTTAACTGTACTAAAACAAAGTATATGGTGTTTCACTCTCGTAGGAAACATATTGACGCTGAATCTCTTAACCTAACAATAAACAACACTCCTATTCAACAAGTTCCTTGTTTTAAATATTTAGGCGTCACTTTTGATGAACACTTACACTGGCATGAGCAAGTACAAAGTGTGTGCGCAAAGCTAGCCTATGGCTGCTATTCTCTAATAAAAGCTCGCCAATATTTTCCACAAGCTATTCTCCGCACACTCTACTTTTCATTGTGTCATTGTCACATAGGTTACTGTCTGGAATCGTGGGGTGTGACGTACAACAGTTATCTAAAAACTCTTGAGCGACTTCAAAAGCGTACACTGAAAATCATAAGCCAAGGTGAATCAGTAAGTAATATTTTCCAATCACAACGCATTCTCTCAGTTCCGATGTTGCGTGACTACAAAATTGCTGTTTCAGTAAATAACATAATTAATAGAAATTCACCTTTGCCTGCTGATCTTTTTTCAATTCCTAAACGCAATACGCGACATGCTTCGAATGGTAATTTCAATCTGCCCAAATGTTTTAATGTTTACGGAGAAAGACTGATACAGTTTAGTGGAACAAAAATATGGAACACGGTCCCCCTAGAGATTAAAACGGCACGTAATTTCAGCATGGCATGTAAATCATTTTTTCTGTGGAGTCAAGACATGTAAGCATGTGTGTGTGATTCGATTTTCATTGTATTTTTTTAATAAGTGCCTATGTATAGAAACTAGCTGCAAGCTAATAAGTATGCATATCTGCAAGAAAAAATGTATTACTGTGTTATCTGTATCACATGATTGTTTTTTTTATGTTGTTACCTCAGAGCTGACCTGTACACTTTTTTATGTTGCACATTGTATTGGACCGTCCACTAGCCACTTTAGGCTATCGGTCCAAATAATCCCTGTAATTGCATATATCTATTTATGAAAATAAAGCTTCATTGATTGATTGATTGATTGATTGATTGATATCTTCGAAGCTATCAGCGCAAAGAAAAAAGCAACACACCACTCCCGGGAGGGCTCGAAACTCCAACCTTTCGGTCAACAGCCGATCGCGCTAGCCAATTGCGCCACGGAGACAGTACTGCTCCACTCTCACCACCATCAGAACATATCTTCAAAGCTATCAGCCCAAAGAAAAAAAAGCGCCATACCACCACCGGGTGGGCTCGAACCTCCGACCTTTTGGTTAACAGCCCATCGCGCTAGCCAATTGCGCCATGGAGACAGTCCTGCACCACTCTCACCACCATCACAACATATCTTCAAAGCTATCAGCCCAAAGAAAAAAAAGCGCTGCACCACCACCGGGTGGGCTCGAACCTCCAACTTTTCGGTTAACAGCCGATCACGCTAGCCAATTGCGCCACGGAGACAGTCCTGCTTCACTCTCACCACCTTCAAAACATATCTTCAAAGCTATCAGCGCAAAGAAAAAAAAGCGCCGCACCACCACCGGGTGGGCTCGAACATCCAACCTTTCGGTTAACAGCCGATCGCGCTAGCCAATTGCCCCACGGAGACGGTTGTGCTCCACTCTCACCACCGTCAGAACATTTCTTCAGAGCTATCACCCCAAAGAAAAAAAAAGCGCCGCACCACCACCGGTTGCGCTCGAACCTCCAACCTTTCGGTTAACAGCCCATCGCGCTAGCCAATTGCGCCATGGAGACAGTCCTGCACCACTCTCACCACCATCAGAACATATCTTCAAAGCTATCAGCTCAAAGAAAAAAAAGCGCCGCACCACCACCGGGTGGGCTCGAACCTCCAACTTTTCGGTTAACAGCCGATCACGCTAGCCAATTGCGCCACTGTGACAGTCCTGCTTCACTCTCACCACCATCAGAACATATCTTCAAAGCTATCAGCACAAAGAAAAAAAAGCGCCTCAGCATCACCGGGTGGGCTCGAACTTCCAACCTTTCAATTACCAGCCGATCGCGCTAGCCAACTGCGCCAAGGAGACAGTCGTGCTCCACTCTCACCACCATCAGAACATATCTTCAAAGCTATCAGCGCAAAGAAAAAAGCAACACACCACTCCAGGAGGGCTCGAAACTCCAACCTTTCGGTTAACAGCCGATCGCGCTAGCCAATGGCGCCACGGAGACAGTCCTGCTCCACTCTTACCACCATTAGAACATATCTTCAAAGCTATCAGCCCAAAGAAAAAAAGCGCCGCACCACCAACGGGTGGGCTCGAACCTCCAAATTTCCGGTTAACAGCCGATCACGCTAGCCAATTGCGCCACGGAGACAGTCCTGTTCCACTCTCACCACCATCAGAACATATCTTCAAAGCTATCAGCCCAAAAAAAAAGCGCCGCACCACCACCGGGTGGGCTCGAGCCTCCAACTTTTCGGTTAACAGCCGATCACGCTAGCCAATTGCGCCACGGAGACAGTCCTGCTCCACTCTCATCACCATCAGAACATATCTTCAAAGCTATCAGCCCACAGAAAAAAAAGCGCCGCACCACCACCGGGTGGGCTCGAACCTTCAACTTTTCGGTTAACAGCCGATCACGCTAGCCAATTGCGCCACAGAGACCGTCCTGCTTCACTCTCACCACCATCATAACATATCTTCAAAGCTATCAGCCCAAAGAAAAAAAAAGCCCCGCACCACCACCGGGTGGGCTCAAACTACCAACTTTTCTGTTAACAGCCGATCACGCTAGCGAATTGCGCCACGGAGACAGTCCTGCTCCACTCTCACCACCATCAGAACATATATTCAAAGCTATCAGCCCAAAGAAAAAAAAAGCGCCGCACCACCAACGGGTGGACTCGAACCTCCAACTTTCCGGTTAACAGCCGATCACGCTAGCCAATTGCGCCACGGAGACAGTCCTGCTCCACTCTCACCACCATCAGAACATATCTTCAAAGCTATCACCCCAAAGAAAAAAAAAGCGCCACACCACCACCGGGTGGGCTCGAACCTCCAACCTTTCGTTTAACAGCCGATTGCGCTAGCCAGCTGCGCCAAGGAGACAGTCCTGCTCCACTCTCACCACAATCAGAACATATCTTCAAAGCTATTACCGCAAAGAAAAAAGCAACACACCACTCCCGGAAGGGCTCGAAACTCCAACCTTTCGGTTAAGAGCCGATCACGCTAGCCAATTGCCCCTAGGAGACAGTCGTGCTCCACTCTCACCACCGTCAGAACATTTCATCAGAGCTATCACCCCCAAAAAAAAGCGCCGCACCACCACCGGTTGCGCTCGAACCTCCAACCTTTCGTTTAACAGCCGATCGCGCTAGCTAATTGCGCCACGAAGACAGTCCTGCTCCACTCTCACCACCATCAGAACATATCTTTAAAGCTATTACCGCAAAGAAAAAAGCAACACACCACTCCCGGAAGGGCTCGAAACTCCAACCTTTTGGTTAACAGCCGATCGCGCTAGCCCATTGCGCTACGGGTGCAGTCTTGCTCGACTCTCACCATTATCAGAACATATCTTCAAAGCTATCAGCGCAAGGAAAAAAAGGCGCTGCACCACCACCAGGTGGGCTCGAACCTCCAACCTTTAGGTTAACAGCCGATCGCGCTAGCCCATTGCGCCACGGAGACAGTCTTGCTCCACTCTCACCACCATCAGAACATATCTTCAAAGCTATCAGCGCAAAGAAAAAAGCAACACACCACTCCCGGGAGGGCTCGAAACTCCAACCTTTCGGTCAACAGCCGATCGCGCTAGCCAATTGCGCCACGGAGACAGTACTGCTCCACTCTCACCACCATCAGAACATATCTTCAAAGCTATCAGCCCAAAGAAAAAAAAGCGCTGCACCACCACCGGGTGGGCTCGAACCTCCGACCTTTTGGTTAACAGCCCATCGCTAGCCAATTGCGCCATGGAGACAGTCCTGCACCACTCTCACCACCATCACAACATATCTTCAAAGCTATCAGCCCAAAGAAAAAAAAGCGCCGCACCACCACCGGGTGGGCTCGAACCTCCAACTTTTCGGTTAACAGCCGATCACGCTAGCCAGCTGCGCCAAGGAGACAGTCCTGCTCCACTCTCACCACCATCAGAACATATCTTCAAAGCTATTACCGCAAAGAAAAAAGCAACACACCACTCCCGGAAGGGCTCGAAACTCCAACCTTTCGGTTAACAGCCGATCACGCTAGCCCATTGCGCTACGGGTGCAGTCTTGCTCGACTCTCACCATCATCAGAACATATCTTCAAAGCTATCAGCGCAAGGAAAAAAAAGCGCTGCACCACCACCAGGTGGGCTCGAACCTCCAACCTTTCGGTTAACAGCCGATCGCGCTAGCCCATTGCGCCACGGAGACAGTCTTGCTCCACTCTCACCACCATCAGAACATATCTTCAAAGCTATCAGCGCAAAGATAAAAGCAACACACCACTCCCGGGAGGGCTCGAAACTCCAACCTTTCGGTCAACAGCCGATCGCGCTAGCCAATTGCGCCACGGAGACAGTACTGCTCCACTCTCACCACCATCAGAACATATCTTCAAAGCTATCAGCCCAAAGAAAAAAAAGCGCTGCACCACCACCGGGTGGGCTCGAACCTCCGACCTTTTGGTTAACAGCCCATCGCGCTAGCCAATTGCGCCATGGAGACAGTCCTGCTTCACTCTCACCACCTTCAGAACATATCTTCAAAGCTATCAGCCCAAAGAAAAAAAAGCGCCGCACCACCACCGGGTGGGCTCGAACATCCAACCTTTCGGTTAACAGCCGATCGCGCTAGCCAATTGCCCCACGGAGACAGTCGTGCTCCACTCTCACTACCGTCAGAACATTTCTTCAGAGCTATCACCCCAAAGAAAAAAAAAGCGCCGCACCACCACCGGTTGCGCTCGAACCTCCAACCTTTCGGTTAACAGCCGATCGCGCTAGCCAATTGCGCCAAGAAGACAGTCCTGCTCCACTCTCACCACCATCAGAACATATCTTCAAAGCTATTACCGCAAAGAAAAAAGCAACACACCACCACCAGGTGGGCTCGAACCTCCAACCTTTCGGTTAACAGCCGATCGCGCTAGCCAATTGCGCCACGGAGACAGTCTTGTTCCACTCTCACCACCATCAGAACATATCTTCAAAGCTATCAGCTCAAAGAAAAAAAAGCGCCGCACCATCACCGGGTGGGCTCGAACCTCCAACTTTTCGGTTAACAGCCGATCACGCTAGCCAATTGCGCCACGGTGACAGTACTGCTTCACTCTCACCACCATCAGAACATATCTTCAAAGCTATCAGCACAAAGAAGAAAAAGCGCCCCAGCATCACCGGGTGGGCTCGAACTTCCAACCTTTCGGTTAACAGCTGATCGCGCTAGCCAGCTGCGCCATGGAGACAGTCGTGCTCCACTCTCACCACCATCAGAACATATCTTCAAAGCTATCAGCGCAAAGATAAAAGCAACACACCACCACCGGGTGGGCTCAAACCTCCAACTTTTCGGTTAACAGCCGATCACGCTAGCCAATTGCGCCACGGAGACAGTCCTGCTCCACTCTCACCACCATCAGAACATATCTTCAAAGCTATCAGCCCACAGAAAAAAAGCGCCGCGCAACCACCGGGTAGGCTCGAACCTCCAACTTTTCGGTTAACAGCCAATCGCGCTAGCCAATTGCGCCACGGAGACAGTCCTGCTCCACTCTCACCACCATAAGAACATATCTTCAAAGCTACCAGCCCAAAGAAAAAAAGCGCCGCACCACCACCGGGTGGGCTCGAACATCCAACCTTTCGGTTAACAGCCGATCGTGCTAGCCAATCGCCCCACGGAGACAGTCGTGCTCCACTCTCACCACCGTCAGAACATTTTATCAGAGCTATCACCCCAAAGAAAAAAAAGCGCCGCCCCACCACCGGTTGCGCTCGAACCTCCAACCTTACGTTTAACAGCCGATCGCGCTAGCCAATTGCGCCACGAAGACAGTCCTGCTCCACTCTCACCACCATCAGAACATATCTTCAAAGCTATTACCGCAAAGAAAAAAGCAACACACCACTCCCGGAAGGGCTCGAAACTCCAACCTTTCGGTTAACAGCCGATCGCGCTAGCCCATTGCGCTACGGATGCAGTCTTGCTCGACTCTCACCATCATCAGAACATATCTTCGAAGCTATCAGCGCAAAGAAAAAAGCAACACACCACTCCCGGGAGGGCTCGAAACTCCAACCTTTCGGTCAACAGCCGATCGCGCTAGCCAATTGCGCCACGGAGACAGTACTGCTCCACTCTCACCACCATCAGAACATATCTTCAAAGCTATCAGCCCAAAGAAAAAAAAGCGCCATACCACCACCGGGTTGGCTCGAACCTCCGACCTTTTGGTTAACAGCCCATCGCGCTAGCCAATTGCGCCATGGAGACAGTCCTGCACCACTCTCACCACCATCACAACATATCTTCAAAGCTATCAGCCCAAAGAAAAAAAAGCGCCGCACCACCACCGGGTGGGCTCGAACCTCCAACTTTTCGGTTAACAGCCGATCACGCTAGCCAATTGCGCCACGGAGACAGTCCTGCTTCACTCTCACCACCTTCAAAACATATCTTCAAAGCTATCAGCGCAAAGAAAAAAAAGCGCCGCACCACCACCGGGTGGGCTCGAACATCCAACCTTTCGGTTAACAGCCGATCGCGCTAGCCAATTGCCCCACGGAGACGGTTGTGCTCCACTCTCACCACCGTCAGAACATTTCTTCAGAGCTATCACCCCAAAGAAAAAAAAAGCGCCGCACCACCACCGGTTGCGCTCGAACCTCCAACCTTTCGGTTAACAGCCCATCGCGCTAGCCAATTGCGCCATGGAGACAGTCCTGCACCACTCTCACCACCATCAGAACATATCTTCAAAGCTATCAGCTCAAAGAAAAAAAAGCGCCGCACCATCACCGGGTGGGCTCGAACCTCCAACTTTTCGGTTAACAGCCGATCACGCTAGCCAATTGCGCCACGGTGACAGTACTGCTTCACTCTCACCACCATCAGAACATATCTTCAAAGCTATCAGCACAAAGAAGAAAAAGCGCCCCAGCATCACCGGGTGGGCTCGAACTTCCAACCTTTCGGTTAACAGCTGATCGCGCTAGCCAGCTGCGCCATGGAGACAGTCGTGCTCCACTCTCACCACCATCAGAACATATCTTCAAAGCTATCAGCGCAAAGATAAAAGCAACACACCACCACCGGGTGGGCTCAAACCTCCAACTTTTCGGTTAACAGCCGATCACGCTAGCCAATTGCGCCACGGAGACAGTCCTGCTCCACTCTCACCACCATCAGAACATATCTTCAAAGCTATCAGCCCACAGAAAAAAAGCGCCGCGCAACCACCGGGTAGGCTCGAACCTCCAACTTTTCGGTTAACAGCCAATCGCGCTAGCCAATTGCGCCACGGAGACAGTCCTGCTCCACTCTCACCACCATAAGAACATATCTTCAAAGCTACCAGCCCAAAGAAAAAAAGCGCCGCACCACCACCGGGTGGGCTCGAACATCCAACCTTTCGGTTAACAGCCGATCGCGCTAGCCAATCGCCCCACGGAGACAGTCGTGCTCCACTCTCACCACCGTCAGAACATTTTATCAGAGCTATCACCCCAAAGAAAAAAAAGCGCCGCCCCACCACCGGTTGCGCTCGAACCTCCAACCTTACGTTTAACAGCCGATCGCGCTAGCCAATTGCGCCACGAAGACAGTCCTGCTCCACTCTCACCACCATCAGAACATATCTTCAAAGCTATTACCGCAAAGAAAAAAGCAACACACCACTCCCGGAAGGGCTCGAAACTCCAACCTTTCGGTTAACAGCCGATCGCGCTAGCCCATTGCGCTACGGATGCAGTCTTGCTCGACTCTCACCATCATCAGAACATATCTTCGAAGCTATCAGCGCAAAGAAAAAAGCAACACACCACTCCCGGGAGGGCTCGAAACTCCAACCTTTCGGTCAACAGCCGATCGCGCTAGCCAATTGCGCCACGGAGACAGTACTGCTCCACTCTCACCACCATCAGAACATATCTTCAAAGCTATCAGCCCAAAGAAAAAAAAGCGCCATACCACCACCGGGTTGGCTCGAACCTCCGACCTTTTGGTTAACAGCCCATCGCGCTAGCCAATTGCGCCATGGAGACAGTCCTGCACCACTCTCACCACCATCACAACATATCTTCAAAGCTATCAGCCCAAAGAAAAAAAAGCGCCGCACCACCACCGGGTGGGCTCGAACCTCCAACTTTTCGGTTAACAGCCGATCACGCTAGCCAATTGCGCCACGGAGACAGTCCTGCTTCACTCTCACCACCTTCAAAACATATCTTCAAAGCTATCAGCGCAAAGAAAAAAAAGCGCCGCACCACCACCGGGTGGGCTCGAACATCCAACCTTTCGGTTAACAGCCGATCGCGCTAGCCAATTGCCCCACGGAGACGGTTGTGCTCCACTCTCACCACCGTCAGAACATTTCTTCAGAGCTATCACCCCAAAGAAAAAAAAAGCGCCGCACCACCACCGGTTGCGCTCGAACCTCCAACCTTTCGGTTAACAGCCCATCGCGCTAGCCAATTGCGCCATGGAGACAGTCCTGCACCACTCTCACCACCATCAGAACATATCTTCAAAGCTATCAGCTCAAAGAAAAAAAAGCGCCGCACCACCACCGGGTGGGCTCGAACCTCCAACTTTTCGGTTAACAGCCGATCACGCTAGCCAATTGCGCCACTGTGACAGTCCTGCTTCACTCTCACCACCATCAGAACATATCTTCAAAGCTATCAGCACAAAGAAAAAAAAGCGCCTCAGCATCACCGGGTGGGCTCGAACTTCCAACCTTTCAATTACCAGCCGATCGCGCTAGCCAACTGCGCCAAGGAGACAGTCGTGCTCCACTCTCACCACCATCAGAACATATCTTCAAAGCTATCAGCGCAAAGAAAAAAGCAACACACCACTCCAGGAGGGCTCGAAACTCCAACCTTTCGGTTAACAGCCGATCGCGCTAGCCAATGGCGCCACGGAGACAGTCCTGCTCCACTCTTACCACCATTAGAACATATCTTCAAAGCTATCAGCCCAAAGAAAAAAAAGCGCCGCACCACCAACGGGTGGGCTCGAACCTCCAAATTTCCGGTTAACAGCCGATCACGCTAGCCAATTGCGCCACGGAGACAGTCCTGTTCCACTCTCACCACCATCAGAACATATCTTCAAAGCTATCAGCCCAAAAAAAAAGCGCCGCACCACCACCGGGTGGGCTCGAGCCTCCAACTTTTCGGTTAACAGCCGATCACGCTAGCCAATTGCGCCACGGAGACAGTCCTGCTCCACTCTCATCACCATCAGAACATATCTTCAAAGCTATCAGCCCACAGAAAAAAAAGCGCCGCACCACCACCGGGTGGGCTCGAACCTTCAACTTTTCGGTTAACAGCCGATCACGCTAGCCAATTGCGCCACGGAGACCGTCCTGCTTCACTCTCACCACCATCATAACATATCTTCAAAGCTATCAGCCCAAAGAAAAAAAAAGCCCCGCACCACCACCGGGTGGGCTCAAACTACCAACTTTTCTGTTAACAGCCGATCACGCTAGCGAATTGCGCCACGGAGACAGTCCTGCTCCACTCTCACCACCATCAGAACATATATTCAAAGCTATCAGCCCAAAGAAAAAAAAAGCGCCGCACCACCAACGGGTGGACTCGAACCTCCAACTTTCCGGTTAACAGCCGATCACGCTAGCCAATTGCGCCACGGAGACAGTCCTGCTCCACTCTCACCACCATCAGAACATATCTTCAAAGCTATCACCCCAAAGAAAAAAAAAGCGCCGCACCACCACCGGGTGGGCTCGAACCTCCAACCTTTCGTTTAACAGCCGATTGCGCTAGCCAGCTGCGCCAAGGAGACAGTCCTGCTCCACTCTCACCACAATCAGAACATATCTTCAAAGCTATTACCGCAAAGAAAAAAGCAACACACCACTCCCGGAAGGGCTCGAAACTCCAACCTTTCGGTTAACAGCCGATCACGCTAGCCAATTGCCCCTAGGAGACAGTCGTGCTCCACTCTCACCACCGTCAGAACATTTCATCAGAGCTATCACCCCCCAAAAAAAAGCGCCGCACCACCACCGGTTGCGCTCGAACCTCCAACCTTTCGTTTAACAGCCGATCGCGCTAGCTAATTGCGCCACGAAGACAATCCTGCTCCACTCTCACCACCATCAGAACATATCTTCAAAGCTATTACCGCAAAGAAAAAAGCAACACACCACTCCCGGAAGGGCTCGAAACTCTAACCTTTTGGTTAACAGCCGATCGCGCTAGCCCATTGCGCTACGGGTGCAGTCTTGCTCGACTCTCACCATTATCAGAACATATCTTCAAAGCTATCAGCGCAAGGAAAAAAAAGCGCTGCACCACCACCAGGTGGGCTCGAACCTCCAACCTTTCGGTTAACAGCCGATCGCGCTAGCCCATTGCGCCACGGAGACAGTCTTGCTCCACTCTCACCACCATCAGAACATATCTTCAAAGCTATCAGCGCAAAGAAAAAAGCAACACACCACTCCCGGGAGGGCTCGAAACTCCAACCTTTCGGTCAACAGCCGATCGCGCTAGCCAATTGCGCCACGGAGACAGTACTGCTCCACTCTCACCACCATCAGAACATATCTTCAAAGCTATCAGCCCAAAGAAAAAAAAGCGCTGCACCACCACCGGGTGGGCTCGAACCTCCGACCTTTTGGTTAACAGCCCATCGCTAGCCAATTGCGCCATGGAGACAGTCCTGCACCACTCTCACCACCATCACAACATATCTTCAAAGCTATCAGCCCAAAGAAAAAAAAGCGCCGCACCACCACCGGGTGGGCTCGAACCTCCAACTTTTCGGTTAACAGCCGATCACGCTAGCCAGCTGCGCCAAGGAGACAGTACTGCTCCACTCTCACCACCATCAGAACATATCTTCAAAGCTATCAGCCCAAAGAAAAAAAAGCGCTGCACCACCACCGGGTGGGCTCGAACCTCCGACCTTTTGGTTAACAGCCCATCGCGCTAGCCAATTGCGCCATGGAGACAGTCCTGCACCACTCTCGCCACCATCACAACATATCTTCAAAGCTATCAGCCCAAAGAAAAAAAAGCGCTGCACCACCACCAGGTGGGCTCGAACCTCCAACCTTTCGGTTAACAGCCGATCGCGCTAGCCCATTGCGCCACGGAGACAGTCTTGCTCCACTCTCACCACCATCAGAACATATCTTCAAAGCTATCAGCGCAAAGATAAAAGCAACACACCACTCCCGGGAGGGCTCGAAACTCCAACCTTTCGGTCAACAGCCGATCGCGCTAGCCAAATGCGCCACGGAGACTGTACTGCTCCACTCTCACCACCATCAGAACATATCTTCAAAGCTATCAGCCCAAAGAAAAAAAAGCGCTGCACCACCGCCGGGTGGGCTCGAACCTCCGACCTTTTGGTTAACAGCCCATCGCGCTAGCCAATTGCGCCATGGAGACAGTCCTGCACCACTCTCACCACCATCACAACATATCTTCAAAGCTATCAGCCCAAAGAAAAAAAAGCGCCGCACCACCACCGGGTGGGCTCGAACCTCCAACTTTTCGGTTAACAGCCGATCACGCTAGCCAATTGCGCCACGGAGACAGTCCTGCTTCACTCTCACCACCATCAGAACATATCTTCAAAGCTATCAGCCCAAAGAAAAAAAAGCGCCGCACCACCACCGGGTGGGCTCGAACATCCAACCTTTCGGTTAACAGCCGATCGCGCTAGCCAATTGCCCCACGGAGACAGTCGTGCTCCACTCTCACCACCGTCAGAACATTTCTTCAGAGCTATCACCCCAAAAAAAAAAAGCGCCGCACCACCACCGGTTGCGCTCGAACCTTCAACCTTTCGGTTAACAGCCGATCGCGCTAGCCAATTGCGCCACGGAGACAGTCTTGCTCCACTCTCACCACCATCAGAACATATCTTCAAAGCTATCAGCGCAAAGAAAAAAGCAACACACCACTCCCGGGAAGGCTCGAAACTCCAACCTTTCGGTCAACAGCCGATCGCGCTAGCCAATTGCGCCACGGAGACAGTACTGCTCCACTCTCACCACCATCAGAACATATCTTCAAAGCTATCAGCCCAAAGAAAAAAAAGCGCCATACCACCGGGTGGGCTCGAACCTCCGACCTTTTGATAACAGCCCATCGCGCTAGCCAATTGCGCCATGGAGACAGTCCTGCACCACTCTCACCACCATCAGAACATATCTTCAAAGCTATCAGCCCAAAGAAAAAAAGCGCCGCACCACCACCGGGTGGGCTCAAACCTCCAACTTTTCGGTTAACAGCCAATCACGCTAGCCAATTGCGCCACGGAGACAGTCCTGCTTCACTCTCACCACCATCAGAACATATCTTCAAAGCTATCAGCACAAAGAAAAAAAAGCGCCCCAGCATCACCGGGTGGGCTCGAACTTCCAACCTTTCGGTTACCAGCCGATCGCGCTAGCCAACTGCGCCAAGGAGACAGTCGTGCTCCACTCTCACCACCATCAGAACATATCTTCAAAGCTATCAGCGCAAAGAAAAAAGCAACACACCACTCCAGGAGGGCTCGAAACTCCAACCTTTCGGTTAACAGCCGATCGCGCTAGCCAATGGCGCCACGGAGACAGTCCTGCTCCACTCTTACCACCAATAGAACATATCTTCAAAGCTATCAGCCCAAAGAAAAAAAAGCGCCGCACCACCAACGGGTGGGCTCGAACCTCCAAATTTCCGGTTAACAGCCGATCACGCTAGCCAATTGCGCCACGGAGACAGTCCTGCTCCACTCTCACCACCATCAGAACATATCTTCAAAGCTATCAGCCCAAAGAAAAAAAGCGCCGCACCACCACCGGGTGGGCTCGAGCCTCCAACTTTTCGGTTAACAGCCGATCACGCTAGCCAATTGCGCCACGGAGACAGTTCTGCTCCACTCTCACCACCATCAGAACATATCTTCAAAGCTATCAGCCCACAGAAAAAAAAGCGCCGCACCACCACCGGGTGGGCTCGAACCTCCAACTTTTCGGTTAACAGCCGATCACGCTAGCCAATTGCGCCACGGAGTCCGTCCTGCTTCACTCTCACCACCATCATAACACAACTTCAAAGCTATCAGCCCAAAGAAAAAAAAGCGCCGCACCACCACCGGGTGGGCTCAAACTACCAACTTTTCTGTTAACAGCCGATCACGCTAGCGAATTGCGCCACGGAGACAGTCCTGCTCCACTCTCACCACCATCAGAACATATATTGAAATTGAAATTGAAATTTATTCCGCAACAACAAAATACATGTTACGAGGAGGGCAGGTAAAAGCTGTGAGAACAGCTTGAGAAGCCCTGACCCCCTAGTACACAGGGTAGCACAGAAAGACGTGCGGCTAAGGACAACCAAAATAAAAGTGTTTCACAATGTGCACTAAAAAAAGAAACAATGAAAGATTACAATGAAAGATCACCGAGGTAGTCGCTAGATCACATTATTATATAAACACTAATCGCAATTTTTTTGGTGATATGCTAGATATATCAATGTTATGTTCCCTAATTATGCGGTTTAGAAGTGCAGGCAGTTGAAACTTTAACATTTGATTACCGTATTTCGTTCTACATTTTGATATGTGCCACACTTCAGGTTGACGTACATTATAAGCAGGAAAATTTTTCTCTAACCTGGCTATTCTAGCAATCGTATCATTATTTTTCAATAAACCGAACTTATATAAACGGCTTAGTTTATAATCATATATTGATGCAACCTGAATGATGTAGTGTTTTTTAAACAATTCTGCTGTGTGGCTGCGATGTGGTAATTTAGAGGCAAGACGCAAAGCTTTCTTTTGCAAGATGGTAAGTTTGCAAACGTTTACAGTTTTCGTTGTGGACCATACAAGAAAGGCATAATTCAATAATGAAGAAAACAACGAGTTATATATGAGCATGTTTACAGAAACAGGAAAATAGTAGCAATGACGGCGCATGACGCCGATTATACGAGATAGTTTAGTAATAATATGGTTCACGTGATCATCCCATGTCATGTTTTGTGAAAAGTACACGCCTAATGATTTAAAACTTTTGACGACTTCAATTTCTAAATTATTTAACGAAATGATGGGAAACTGAACTTGCGTGTGGCGGGGGTGAAATAAAACAGCTTTTGTTTTTTTTATGTTTAGTTTTAGAGAGTTTTCTTGGGCCCATGTGTTAATTTTAGACAGTGCGTTATTCGCTCGGCTACCTAGATCGCTGCTACATCTGCTTGAAAAAAACAAACTTGTGTCGTCAGCATATATAATGTAATGGGCAGATTCATCAATACGAACTATCTCATTAACGTAAAGTATAAAGAGAAACGGTCCCAAAATGCTTCCCTGCGGGACGCCTGTTTTAATGGATTTTGTTGCGGAATGTTTGCCTTGAATTACGACGAATTGAGTTCGGTGTTGCAAGTATGAAGTGATTAATTTGTGTGCAACGCCTCTTATACCGTAATGGTCCAACTTTTGTAGGAGAATTTTATGATTAATGAGGTCAAAGGCTTTTGAGAAATCAAGAAAAAGACCGAGTACCATATTTCGGGATTCAAAATTCTCTAGAATGTATTCTTTTTGTGCCAGTAGCGCGAGCTCAGTAGATTTATTTTTCCGGAAGCCATACTGCGCTGAAGTAATCAAGTTGAACTTGTCAGTAAAAGAGTTCAAACGTTTCAAAATTATTTTTTCCAGACCCTTAGAGAATACAGGTAGAATCGATATAGGGCGGTAGTTGGACATGTCATTTCTGGGACCCTTTTTATAGATAACTGTCACTTTTGCTATCTGCATGTTTCGCGGGAAATGTCCTGTGGACAAACATATGTTAAAAATGTAGGCAAGACAGGGTGCTAGTATGTCAATAACATACTTAACAGGTTTCATCTGAATATTGTCCGCGTCAGTGGCTTTGCTATTACTGAGTGTCAAAAATGTCGCTACTAATTCACTCTCTGAAATTGGTTCTAGAAATATTGTTTGGTTATTTCGAATATTCATATATTTTAAAGAAGTACTACTGGTTGTAGGGCCGCCAACTGACAAAAAGAAGTCGTTAAATGCATCAGCTAAATCAGGCCCTTGAATTTCTGTACCATCTTTCACAATTTTGGTTAATTCCTCCGGTGGATTATTAAGCGTACTGTTAATTGCCTTCCAAACGTTTTCTGTACGCCCTTGCGTTGAGTTAAACAGGTTCGAATAATATAGTTTCTTTTCATCACGAAGGCGTTTGGTGACAAAGTTTCGGTGCTTTTTAAATGCTTTGAGGGCTTCAGGGGACTTACTCACAATAAATGCCTTGAACAATTGGTCCCGCTTTCTTATAAGCTTAAGGCATTCTTTATTTACCCAAGGTTTCCGACTTTTTTTAAATGTTTTAAATGACTTTAGGGGAAAACATTGAAGGTATATTTCGGTGAACTTGTTCATAAATAAATCGTATGCCAAATTGGCGGCACTCGCTGCGAACACATTGCTCCAGTCGGTTCTGCCTAAGCGCTCTCTAAAGAGGGTTAGTGTTTCAGGATTTATAAGTCTATAGGAAAATTCTGCACGCACTTGTTTGGGTACGTTATTGAGTTGGTTAACAGACATAAATATAGGCATGTGGTCACTAATATTGTGAATCAAAGTGCCAGCCGTAACAAGGGAAGTATCAAAGTTTGTTATAAAAAGATCTAAGAGTGTTGATGACTGTGAAGTGATTCGCGTAGGAGCCGTTATAACATTTTGACAATAATGCGAGCTTAACATTGATTCAAGTTCTAATTTAACACTGCTCTCAGCTAACATGTTGATGTTGAGGTCACCACCTAAAATCAAGGCATATTTTTTTTCACTCACAAATTCTAACAGTGAGTCTAAAAAAGAAAAAAACAAACGGACATTATTTGATGGAGGGCGGTAACATACACAAAACACTGATGTACCACATCTAACAGTGAGTATTTCATATAGAGGAGAAATGCAGGAGAATTCAGACATCAATTCACAGTCTATTTTACTTGAGATTAGCATAGCTACGCCACCACCCCTTTTGCCTGTGCGGTTCATGTAGTATGATTTATAAGTTGGAAACGTAAATACATCATCTTCCGAAGCAAACCACGTTTCCGAAAACATCACAACGTCAAAATTTACTTGTGCTTCACTAAAAAAATATTCGAGCTCATCCTGTTTATTCTTTCCCGATCTAAGGTTGAAATGAACGCAACTGAGGCTTTTTTCACAACAAGTGTCATACAAGTTTTTAAGATTAATAAGGTCTATAGGTGCGGTTAAGGGAAACATGTTAAGACGAGTATCAAAAGAATATCAGGAAGTAAACAATGCAATGCGGGGTAACAGTATCACAGCTTATCAAGGTCACCCAAACGACGAATGACAACCGCGCTATCACCCTCTCTTTTCCTAACGAGAATCTTGCCGTTGCAGTGCCATGAAAAACGATAGCCATTGTTCTGTGCCCAGTCTTTTGCGTTGCGCAGCAGCTCTCTGTTTTGCTGGGTCATGTTTTCAGTGATCGAAACATTCGAAGCATCTCTTAGGGCTTTCCGCCTTCCTAGCCACTTATCACGAATTGATTGCTGGGCAAATCGAACTATAATTCCGGGTGTTTTGTTTGGCTTTGCCGGAAGTCTGTGGATAGCGGCGATGTCATTCCCAGTCAGCTCTGGCAGGTTAGCAATCTTGGCCACATCATTCAACTTACACAGCAAATTCTCGTCTGGCGTAACCCGGATGCCGTGAACTTCTATGTTTAGTCTCCGACTACGAAACTCGAGATCATTCACCGTAGCTTTCAGTTGTTGAATATCACTTGAGGTGCAGTCCGCCTCTAATTTCCCAACGCGTCTGTTTAAGCTACTAATGTCCTTTTCCTGCTTAGCTTGACAGTTCAGGATGTCATCGTACTTTTGTGACAACAGCTGGATTGAGACCTTAATCTCACCAACCTGAGCCGGCAGCCCTGCTAAAGCATCAAGCCTCCTAGTTATATCTGCCAGGCAAATGGTTAACTCAGAGTCCACGCTAGTTTTCTCCCCACTTTTCGCTTTAGATGAACGGCAAGCAGCACATCGCCATGCCCTGCGACCGCTCTCTCCTTTAGTCTTAAATGTCGTCTCCGACCAGCCAGAACAACTGCCAACATGGTAAGAGGACTCACATTCGTTGCACTTCAGGACACGCCCATCACAGGGGAGGGGCTCATCACAAGACTGGCACGTGCTTGTCATGGTACGTTGTCCAGGCATTCACAGTAGCACTCAGTTCGCACTCAATTCGGGAGCATTCAATTAGGAAAAAGGCACATTATGCACAGAGAACTCAGCAAAGCACTGAAACACGGTGGCAACAGCGGTGGCGGTAAGGCGGTATTGAGAAATAAGCGAATTTACCAACCTGGGTAAGCAAAAAGAGCTGATTAGGCGAACGTCCTTTCACCGCCGCCGCCGCCACCCGTGTGTCCAGGTACGATGTCGACGCCGGAAACACGTAAACACTTCCGCAGGCTCAGTGACGTCAAGATGTGATTCCGTAGCCACGGCAACCGTTTTCAGGTAGTCTAATAAATGGAGGAAAATTGAACGTTGTAAAGGAGCGCCGCTTTGATAAATGGCTCCAGCGCAACGATTCCAACAAGGCAGGAACCCTAAAGCACCGGCCGCCGAAATGCAGGACACCAACCTGGGTAAGCAAAAAGAGCTGATTAGGCGAACGTCCTTTCACCGCCGCCGCCGCCACCCGTGTGTCCAGGTACGATGTCGACGCCGGAAACACGTAAACACTTCCGCAGGCTCAGTGACGTCAAGATGTGATTCCGTAGCCACGGCAACCGTTTTCAGGTAGTCTGGGTAAGCAAAAAGAGCTGATTAGGCGAACGTCCTTTCACCGCCGCCGCCGCCACCCGTGTCAAAGCTATCAGCCCAAAGAAAAAAAGCGCCGCACCACCATTGTGTGGGCTCGAACCTCCAACTTTTCGGTTAACAGCCGATCACGCTAGCCAATTGCGCCACGGAGACAGTCCTGCTTCACTCTCACCACCATCATAACATATCTTCAAAGCTATCAGCCCAAAGAAAAAAAAGCGCCGCACCACCACCGGGTGGGCTCGAAACTCCAACCTTTCGGTTAACTGCCGATCGCGCTAGCCAATTGCGCCAGGGAGACAGTCCTGCTTCACTCTCACCACCATCAGAACATATCTTCAAAGCTATCAGCCCAAAGAAAAAAAAGCGCCGCACCACCACCGTGTGGGCTCGAACATCCAACCTTTCGGTTAACAGCCGATCACGCTAGCCAATTGCGCCACGGAGACAGTCCTGCTCCACTCTCACCACCATCAGAACTTATCTTCAAAGCTATCAGCACAAAGAAAAAAAAAACCGCCCCAGCATCACCGGGTGGGCTCGAACCTCCAACCTTTCGTTTACCAGCCGATTGCGCTAGCCAATTGCGCCACGAAGACAGTCCTGCTCCACTCTCACCACCATCAGAACATATCTTCAAAGCTATTACCGCAAAGAAAAAAGCAACACACCACTCCCGCAAGGGCTCGAAACTCCAACCTTTCGGTTAACAGCCGATCACGCTAGCCAATTGCCCCACGGAGACAGTCGTGCTCCACTCTCACCACCGTCAGAACATTTCATCAGAGCTATCCCCCCACAGAAAAAAAAAGCGCCGCACCACCACCGGCTGCGCTCGAACCTCCAACCTTTCGTTTAACAGCCGATCGCGCTAGCCAATTGCGCCACGAAGACAGTCCTGCTCCACTCTCACCACCATCAGAACATATCTTCAAAGCTATTACCGCAAAAAAAAGCAACACACCACTTCCGGAAGGGCTCGAAACTCCAACCTTTCGGTTAACAGCCGATCGCGCTAGCCCATTGCGCTACGGATGCAGTCTTGCTCGACTCTCACCATCATCAGAACATATCTTCAAAGCTATCAGCGCAAGGAAAAAAAAGCGCTGCACCACCACCAGGTGGGCTCGAACCTCCAACCTTTCGGTTAACAGCCGATCGCGCTAGCCCATTGCGCCACGGAGACAGTCTTGCTCCACTCTCACCACCATCAGAACATATCTTCAAAGCTATCAGCGCAAAGAAAAAAGCAACACACCATTCCCGGGAGGGCTCGAAACTCTAACCTTTCGGTCAACAGCCGATCGCGCTAGCCAACTGCGCCACGGAGACAGTACTGCTCCACTCTCACCACCATCAGAACATATCTTCAAAGCTATCAGCCCAAAGAAAAAAAAGGCGCCATACCACCACCGGGTGGGCTCAAAACTCCAACCTTTCGGTTAATTGCCGATCGCGCTAGCGAATTGCGCCATGGAGACAGTCCTGCACCACTCTCACCACCATCACAACATATCTTCAAAGCTATCAGCCCAAAGAAAAAAAAGCGCCGCACCACCACCGGATGGGCTCGAACCTCCAACTTTTCGGTTAACAGCCGATCACGCTAGCCAATTGCGCCAGGGAGACAGTCCAGCTTCACTCTCACCACCATCAGAACATATCTTCAAAGCTATCAGCCCAAAGAAAAAAAAGCGCCGCACCACCACCGTGTGGGCTCGAACATCCAACCTTTCGGTTAACAGCCGATCGCGCTAGCCAATTGCCCCACGGAGACAGTCGTGCTCCACTCTCACCACCGTCAGAACATATCTTCAAAGCTATTACCGCAAAGAAAAAAGCAACACACCACTCCCGGGAGGGCTCGAAACTCCAACCTTTCGGTTAACAGCCGATCGCGCTAGCCCATTGCGCTACGGAGGCAGTCTTGCTCCACTCTCACCATCATCAGAACATATCTTCAAAGCTATCAGCGCAAGGAAAAAAAAGCGCTGCACCACCACCAGGTGGGCTCGAACCTCCAACCTTTCGGTTAACAGCCGATCGCGCTAGCCAATTGCGCCACGGAGACAGTCTTGCTCCACTCTCACCACCATCAGAACATATCTTCAAAGCTATCAGCAAAAAGAAAAAAGCAACACACCACTCGCGGGAGGGCTCGAAACTTTAACCTTTCGGTCAACAGCCGATCGCGCTAGCCAATTGCGCCACGGAGACAGTACTGCTCCACTCTCACCTTCATCAGAACATATCTTCAAAGCTATCAGCCCAAAGAAAAAAAAGCGCCATACCACCGGGTGGGCTCGAACCTCCGACCTTTTGATTAACAGCCCATCGCGCTAGCCAATTGCGCCATGGAGACAGTCCTGCACCACTCTCACCACCATCAGAACATATCTTCAAAGCTATCAGCCCAAAGAAAAAAAGCGCCGCACCACCACCGGGTGGGCTCGAACCTCCAACCTTTCGGTTAACAGCCGATCGCACTAGCCAATCGCGCCAAGAAGACAGTCCTGCTCCACTCTCACCACCATCAGAACATATCTTCAAAGCTATCAGCGCAAAGAAAAAAGCAACACACCACTCCAGGAGGGCTCGAAACTCCAACCTTTCGGTTAACAGCCGATCGCGCTAGCCAATGGCGCCACGGAGACAGTCCTGCTCCACTCTTACCACCATTAGAACATTTCTTCAAAGCTATCAGCCCAAAGAAAAAAGCGCCGCACCACCAACGGGTGGGCTCGAGCCTCCAACTTTTCGGTTAACAGCCGATCACGCTAGCCAATTGCGCCACGGAGACAGTCCTGCTCCACTCTCACCACCATCAGAACATATCTTCAAAGCTATCAGCCCACAGAAAAAAAAGCGCCGCACCACCACCGGGTGGGCTCGAACCTCCAACTTTTAGGTTAACAGCCGATCACGCTAGCCAATTGCGCCACGGAGTCCGTCCTGCTTCACTCTCACCACCATCATAACATATCTTCAAAGCTATCAGCCCAAAGAAAAAAAAAGCGCCGCACCACCACCGGGTGGGCTCAAACTACCAACTTTTCTGTTAACAGCCGATCACGCTAGCGAATTGCGCCACGGAGACAGTCCTGCTCCACTCTCACCACCATCAGAACATATATTCAAAGCTATCAGCCCAAAGAAAAAAAGCGCCGCACCACCATTGTGTGGGCTCGAACCTCCAACTTTTCGGTTAACAGCCGATCACGCTAGCCAATTGCGCCACGGAGACCGTCCTGCTTCACTCTCACCACATCATAACATATCTTCAAAGCTATCAGCCCAAAGAAAAAAAAAGCGCCGCACCACCACCGGGTGGGCTCAAACTACCAACTTTTCTGTTAACAGCCGATCACGCTAGCGAATTGCGCCACAGAGACAGTCCTGCTCCACTCTCACCACCATCAGAACATATATTCAAAGCTATCAGCCCAAAAAAAGCGCCGCACCACCATTGTGTGGGCTCGAACCTCCAACTTTTCGGTTAACAGCCGATCACGCTAGCCAATTGCGCCACGGAGACAGTCCTGCTTCACTCTCACCACCATCAGAACATATCTTCAAAGCTATCAGCCCAAAGAAAAAAAGCGCCGCACCACCACCGGGTGGGCTCGAGCCTCCAACTTTTCGGTTAACAGCCGATCACGCTAGCCAATTGCGCCACGGAGACAGTCCTGCTCCACTCTCACCACCATCAGAACATATCTTCAAAGCTATCAGCCCACAGAAAAAAAAGCGCCGCACCACCACCGGGTGGGCTCGAACCTCCAACTTTTAGGTTAACAGCCGATCACGCTAGCCAATTGCGCCACGGAGTCCGTCCTGCTTCACTCTCACCACCATCATAACATATCTTCAAAGCTATCAGCCCAAAGAAAAAAAAAGCGCCGCACCACCACCGGGTGGGCTCAAACTACCAACTTTTCTGTTAACAGCCGATCACGCTAGCGAATTGCGCCACGGAGACAGTCCTGCTCCACTCTCACCACCATCAGAACATATATTCAAAGCTATCAGCCCAAAGAAAAAAAGCGCCGCACCACCATTGTGTGGGCTCGAACCTCCAACTTTTCGGTTAACAGCCGATCACGCTAGTCAATTGCGCCACGGAGACAGTCCTGCTTCACTCTCACCACCATCATAACATATCTTCAAAGCTATCAGCCCAAAGAAAAAAAAGCGCCGCACCACCACCGGGTGGGCTCGAAACTCCAACCTTTCGGTTAACTGCCGATCGCGCTAGCCAATGGCGCCACGGAGACAGTCCTGCTCCACTCTTACCACCATTAGAACATATCTTCAAAGCTATCAGCCCAAAGAAAAAAAAAGCGCCGCACCACCAACGGGTGGACTCGAACCTCCAACTTTCCGGTTAACAGCCGATCACGCTAGCCAATTGCGCCACGGAGACAGTCCTGCTCCACTCTCACCACCATCCGAACTTATCTTCAAAGCTATCAGCACAAAGAAAAAAAACTGCCCCAGTCACACCGGGTGGGCTCGAACCTCCAACCTTTCGTTTAACAGCCGATTGCGCTAGCCAATTGCGCCACGAAGACAGTCCTGCTCCACTCTCACCACCATCAGAACATATCTTCAAAGCTATTACCGCAAAGAAAAAAGCAACACACCACTCCCGCAAGGGCTCGAAACTCCAACCTTTCGGTTAACAGCCGATCACGCTAGCCAATTGCCCCACGGAGACAGTCGTGCTCCACTCTCACCACCGTCAGAACATTTCATCAGAGCTATCACCCCAACGAAAAAAAAAGCGCCGCATCACCACCAGCTGCGCTCGAACCTCCAACCTTTCGTTTAACAGCCGATCGCGCTAGCCAATTGCGCCACGAAGACAGTCCTGCTCCACTCTCACCACCATCAGAACATATCTTCAAAGCTATTACCGCAAAGAAAAAAGCAACACACCACTCCCGGAAGGGCTCGAAACACCAACCTTTCGGTTAACAGCCGATCGCGCTAGCCCATTGCGCTACGGATGCAGTCTTGCTCGACTCTCACCATCATCAGAACATATCTTCAAAGCTATCAGCGCAAGGAAAAAAAAGCGCTGCACCACCCCCAGGTGGGCTCGAACCTCCAACCTTTCGGTTAACAGCCGATCGCGCTAGCCCATTGCGCCACGGAGACAGTCTTGCTCCACTCTCACCACCATCAGAACATATCTTCAAAGCTATCAGCGCAAAGAAAAAAGCAACACACCACTCCCGGGAGGGCTCGTACTCCAACCTTTCGGTCAACAGCCGATCGCGCTAGCCAACAGCGCCACGGAGACAGTACTCCTCCACTCTCACCACCATCAGAACATATCTTCAAAGCTATCAGCCCAAAGAAAAAAAAGCGCCATACCACCACCGGGTGGGCTCGAACCTCCGACCTTTTGGTTAACAGCCCATCGCGCTAGCCAATTGCGCCATGGAGACAGTCCTGCACCACTCTCACCACCATCACAACATATCTTCAAAGCTATCAGCCCAAAGAAAAAAAAGCGCCGCACCACCACCGGGTGGGCTCGAGCCTCCAACTTTTCGGTTAACAGCCGATCACGCTAGCCAATTGCGCCACGGAGACAGTCCTGCTCCACTCTCACCACCATCAGAACATATCTTCAAAGCTATCAGCCCACAGAAAAAAAAGCGCCGCACCACCACCGGGTGGGCTCGAACCTCCAACTTTTAGGTTAACAGCCGATCACGCTAGCCAATTTCGCCACGGAGTCCGTCCTGCTTCACTCTCACCACCATCATAACATATCTTCAAAGCTATCAGCCCAAAGAAAAAAAAAGCGCCGCACCACCACCGGGTGGGCTCAAACTACCAACTTTTCTGTTAACAGCCGATCACGCTAGCGAATTGCGCCACGGAGACAGTCCTGCTCCACTCTCACCACCATCAGAACATATATTCAAAGCTATCAGCCCAAAGAAAAAAAGCGCCGCACCACCATTGTGTGGGCTCGAACCTCCAACTTTTCGGTTAACAGCCGATCACGCTAGCCAATTGCGCCACGGAGTCCGTCCTGCTTCACTCTCACCACCATCATAACATATCTTCAAAGCTATCAGCCCAAAGAAAAAAAAAGCGCCGCACCACCACCGGGTGGGCTCAAACTACCAACTTTTCTGTTAACAGCCGATCACGCTAGCGAATTGCGCCAAGAAGACAGTCCTGCTCCACTCTCACCACCATCAGAACATATCTTCAAAGCTATTACCGCAAAGAAAAAAGCAACACACCACTCCCGGGAGGGCTCGAAACTCCAACCTTTCGGTTAACAGCCGATCGCGCTAGCCCATTGCGCTACGGAGGCAGTCTTGCTCCACTCTCACCATCATCAGAACATATCTTCAAAGCTATCAGCGCAAGGAAAAAAAAAGCGCTGCACCACCACCAGGTGGGCTCGAACCTCCAACCTTTCGGTTAACAGCCGATCGCGCTAGCCAATTGCGCCACGGAGACAGTCTTGCTCCACTCTCACCACCATCAGAACATATCTTCAAAGCTATCAGCGCAAAGAAAAAAGCAACACACCACTCGCGGGAGGGCTCGAAACTTTAACCTTTCGGTCAACAGCCGATCGCGCTAGCCAATTGCGCCACGGAGACAGTACTGCTCCACTCTCACCACCATCAGAACATATCTTCAAAGCTATCAGCCCAAAGAAAAAAAAGCGCCATACAACCGGGTGGGCTAGAACCTCCGACCTTTTGATTAACAGCCCATCGCGCTAGCCAATTGCGCCATGGAGACAGTCCTGCACCACTCTCACCACCATCAGAACATATCTTCAAAGCTTTCAGCCCAAAGAAAAAAAAGCGCCGCACCACCACCGGGTGGGCTCGAACCTCCAACCTTTCGGTTAACAGCCGATCGCACTAGCCAATTGCGCCAAGAAGACAGTCCTGCTCCACTCTCACCACCATCAGAACATATCTTCAAAGCTATCAGCGCAAAGAAAAAAGCAACACACCACTCCAGGAGGGCTCGAAACTCCAACCTTTCGGTTAACTGCCGATCGCGCTAGCCAATGGCGCCACGGAGACAGTCCTGCTCCACTCTTACCACCATTAGAACATATCTTCAAAGCTATCAGCCCAAAGAAAAAAAGCGCCGCACCACCAACGGGTGGGCTCGAACCTCCAACGTTTCGGTTAACAGCCGATCACGCTAGCCAATTGCGCCACGGAGACCGTCCTGCTTCACTCTCACCACATCATAACATATCTTCAAAGCTATCAGCCCAAAGAAAAAAAAAGCGCCGCACCACCACCGGGTGGGCTCAAACTACCAACATTTCTGTTAACAGCCGATCACGCTAGCGAATTGCGCCACGGAGACAGTCCTGCTCCACTCTCACCACCATCAGAACATATATTCAAAGCTATCAGCCCAAAAAAAAGCGCCGCACCACCATTGTGTGGGCTCTAACCTCCAACTTTTCGTTTAACAGCCGATCACGCTAGCCAATTGCGCCACGGAGACAGTCCTGCTTCACTCTCACCACCATCATAACATATCTTCAAAGCTATCAGCCCAAAGAAAAAAAAGCGCCGCACCACCATCGGGTGGGCTCAAAACTCCAACCTTTCGGTTAACTGCCGATCGCGCTAGCCAATGGCGCCACGGAGACAGTCCTGCTCCACTCTTACCACCATTAAAACATATCTTCAAAGCTATCAGCCCAAAGAAAAAAAAAAGCGCCGCACCACCAACGGGTGGACTCGAACCTCCAACTTTCCGGTGAACAGCCGATCACGCTAGCCAATTGCGCCACGGAGACAGTCCTGCTCCACTCTCACCACCATCAGAACTTATCTTCAAAGCTATCAGCACAAAGAAAAAAAAGCGCCCCAGCATCACCGGGTGGGCTCGAACCTCCAACCTTTCGTTTCACAGCCGATTGCGCTAGCCAATTGCGCCACGAAGACAGTCCTGCTCCACTCTCACCACCATCAGAACATATCTTCAAAGCTATTACCGCAAAGAAAAAAGCAACACACCACTCCCGGAAGGGCTCGAAACTCCAACCTTTCGGTTAACAGCCGATCACGCTAGCCAATTGCGCCACGGAGACAGTCCTGCTTCACTCTCACCACCATCAGAACATATCTTCAAAGCTATCAGCACAAAGAAAAAAAAAGCGCCCCAGCATCACCGGGTGGGCTCGAACTTCCAACCTTTCGGTTAACAGCCGATCGCGCTAGCCAACTGCGCCAAGGAGACAGTCGTGCTCCACTCTCACCACCATCAGAACATAACTTCAAAGCTATCAGCGCAAAAAAAAGCAACACACCACTCCAGGGAGGGCTCGAAACTCCAACCTTTCGGTTAACAGCCGATCGCGCTAGCCAATGGCGCCACGGAGACAGTCCTGCTCATCTCTTACCACCATTAGAACATATCTTCAAAGCTATCAGCCCAAAGAAAAAAAAGCGCCGCACCACCAACGGGTGGGCTCGAACCTCCAACTTTCCGGTTAACAGCCGATCACGCTAGCCAATTGCGCCACGGAGACAGTCCTGCTCCACTCTCACCACCATCAGAACATATCTTCAAAGCTATCAGCCCAAAGAAAAAAAAGCGCCACACCACCACCGGGTGGGCTCGAACCTCCAACTTTTCGGTTAACAGCCGATCACGCTGGCCAATTGCGCCACGGGGACAGACCTGCTTCACTCTCACCCCCATCAGAACATATCTTCAAAGCTATCAGCCCACAGAAAAAAAAGCGCCGCGCAACCACCGGGTAGGCTCGAACCTCCAACTTTTCGATTAACAGCCGATCGCGCTAGCCAATTGCGCCACGGAGACAGTCCTGCTCCACTCTCACCACCATAAGAACATATCTTCAAAGCTATCAGCCCAAAGAAAAAAAAGCGCCGCACCACCACCGGGTGGGCTCGAACATCCAACCTTTCGGTTAACAGCCGATCGCGCTAGCCAATTGCCCCACGGAGACAGTCGTGCTCCACTCTCACCACCGTCAGAACATTTCTTCAGAGCTATCACCCCAAAGAAAAAAAAGCGCCGCACCACCACCGGTTGCGCTCGAACCTCCGACCTTTTGGTTAACAGCCCATCGCGCTAGCCAATTGCGCCATGGAGACAGTCCTGCTCCACTCTCACCACCATCAGAACATATCTTCAAAGCTATCAGCCCAAAGAAAAAAAAGCGCTGCACCACCACCGGGTGGGCTCGAACCTCCAAATTTTCGGTTAACAGCCGATCACGCTAGCCAATTGCGCCACGGAGACAGTCCTGCTCCACACTCACCACCATCAGAACATATCTTCAAAGCTATCAGCAAACAGAAAAAAAAGCGCCGCACCACCACCGGGTGGGCTCGAACCTCCAACTTTTCGGTTAACAGCCGATCACGCTAGCCAGCTGCGCCAAGGAGACAGTCCTGCTCCACTCTCACCACCATCAGAACATATCTGCAAAGCTATTACCGCAAAGAAAAAAGCAACACACCACTCCCGGAAGGGCTCGAAACTCCAACCTTTCGGTTAACAGCCAATCGCGCCAGCCAATTGCGCCACGGAGACAGTCCTGCTCCACTCTCACCACCATCAGAACATATCTTCAAAGCTATCAGCACAAAGAAAAAAAAGCGCCCCAGCATCACCGGGTGGGCTCGAACTTCCAACCTTTCGTTTAATAGCCGATCGCGCTAGCCAACTGCGCCAAGGAGCCAGTCGTGATCCACTCTCACCACCATCAGAACATATCTTCAAAGCTATCAGCGCAAAGAAAAAAGCAACACACCACTCCAAGGAGCGCTCGAAACTCCAACCTTTCGGTTAACAGCCGATCGCGCTAGCCAATTGCGCCACGAAGACAGTCCTGCTTCACTCTCACCACCATCATAACATATCTTCAAAGCTATCAGCCCAAAGAAAAAAAAGCGCCGCACCACCACCGGGTGGGCTCAAACTACCAACTTTTCGGTTAACAGCCGATCACGCTAGCGAATTGCGACACGGAGACCGTCCTACTCCACTCTCACCACCATCAGAACATATATTCAAAGCTATCAGCCCAAACAAAAAAGCGCCGCACCACCACCGTGTGGGCTCGAACCTCCAACTTTTCGGTTAACAGCCGATCACGGTAGCCAATTGCGCCACGGAGACAGTCCTGCTTCACTCTCACCACCATCATAACATATCTTCAAAGCTATCAGCCCAAAGAAAAAAAAGCGCCGCACCACAATCGGGTGGGCTCGAAACTCCAACCTTTCGGATAACTGCCGATCGCGCTAGCCAATGGCGCCACGGAGACAGTCCTGCTCCGCTCTTACCACCATTAGAACATATCTTCAAAGCTATCAGCCCAAAAAAAAGCGCCGCACCACCAACGGGTGGACTCGAACCTCCAACTTTCCGGTTAACAGCCGATCACGCTATCCAATTGCGCCACGGAGACAGTCCTGCTCCACTCTCACCACCATCAGAACTTATCTTCAAAGCTATCAGCACAAAGAAAAAAAAGCGCCCCAGCATCACCGGGTGGGCTCGAACTTCCAACCTTTCGGTTAACAGCTGATCGCACTAGCCAGCTGCGCCAAGGAGACAGTCGTGCTCCACTCTCACCACCATCAGAACATATCTTCAAAGCTATCAGCGCAAAGAAAAAACCAACACACCACCACCGGGTGGGCTCAAACCTCCAACTTTTCGGTTAACAGCCGATCACGCTAGCCAATTGCGCCACAGAGACAGTCCTGCTCCACTCTCACCACCATCAGAACATATCTTCAAAGCTATCAGCCCACAGAAAAAAGCGCCGCGCAACCACCGGGTAGGCTCGAACCTCCAACTTTTCGGTTAACAGCCGATCGCGCTAGCCAATTGCGCCACGGAGACAGTCCTGCTCCACTCTCACCACCATAAGAACATATCTTCAAAGCTATCAGCCCAAAGAAAAAAAGCGCCGCACCACCACCGGGTGGGCTCGAACATCCAACCTTTCGGTTAACAGCCGATCGCGCTAGCCAATTGCCCCACGGAGACAGTCGTGCTCCACTCTACCACCGTCAGAACATTTCATCAGAGCTATCACCCCAAAGAAAAAAAAAGCGCCACACCACCACCGGTTGCGCTCGAACCTCCAACCTTTCGGTTAACAGCCGATCGCCCTAGCCAATTGCGCCACGAAGACAGTCCTGCTCCATTCTCACCACCATCAGAACATAACTTAAAGCTATTACCACAAAGAAAAAAGCAACACACCACTCCCGGAAGGGCTCGAAACTCCAACCTTTCGGTTAACAGCCGATCGCGCTAGCCCATTGCGCTACGGATGCAGTCTTGCTCCACTCTCACCATTATCAGAACATATCTTCAAAGCTATCAGCGCAAGGAAAAAAAGCGCTGCACCACCACCAGGTGGGCTCGAACCTCCAACCTTTCGGTTAACAGCCGATCGCGCTAGCCCACTGCGCCACGGAGACAGTCTTGCTCCACTCTCTCCACCATCAGAACATATCTTCAAAGCTATCAGCGCAAAGAAAAAAGCAACACACCACTCCAGGGAGGGCTCGAAACTCCAACCTTTCGGTTAACAGCCGATCGCGCTAGCCAATGGCGCCGCGGAGACAGTCCTGCTCCACTCTTACCACCATTAGAACATATCTTCAAAGCTATCAGCACATAGAAAAAAAAGCGCCATACCACCACCGGGTGGGCTCGAACCTCCGACCTTTTGGTTTACAGCCCATCGCGCTAGCCAATTGCGCCATGGAGACAGTCCTGCACCACTCTCACCACCATCACAACATATCTTCAAAGCTATCAGTCCGAAGAAAAAAAAGCGCCACACCACCACCGGGTGGGCTCGAACCTCCAACTTTTCGGTTAACAGCCGATCACGCTAGCCAATTGCGCCACGGAGACAGTCCTGCTTCACTCTCACCACCATCAGAACATATCTTCAAAGCTATCAGCACAAAGAAAAAAAACCGCCCCAGCATCACCGGGTGGGCTCGAACTTCCAACCTTTCGGTTAACAGCCGATCGCGCTAGCCAACTGCGCCAAGGAGACAGTCGTGCTCCACTTTCACCACCATCAGAACATATCTTCAAAGCTATCAGCGCAAAGAAAAAAGCAACCCACCACTCCAGGGAGGGCTCGAAACTACAACCTTTCGGTTAACAGCCGATCGCGCTAGCCAATGGCGCCACGGAGACAGTCCTGCTCCACTCTTACCACCATTAGAACATATCTTCAAAGCTATCAGCCCAAAGAAAAAAAAGCGCCGCACCACCAACGGGTGGGCTCGAACCTCCAACTTTTCGGTTAACAGCCGATCACGCTAGCCAATTGCGCCACGGAGACAGTCCTGCTCCACTCTAACCACCATCAGAACATATCTTCAAAGCTATCAGCCCAAAGAAAAAAAAGCGCCGCACCACCACCGGGTGGGCTCGAACCTCCAACTTTTCGGGTAACAGCCGATCACGCTAGCCAATTGCGCCACGGAGACAGTCCTGCTCCACTCTCACCACCATCAGAACATATCTTCAAAGCTATCAGCCCACAGAAAAAAAGCGCCGCGAAACCACCCATTAGGCTCGAACCTCCAACTTTTCGATTAACAGGCGATCGCGCCAGCCAATTGCGCCACGTAGACAGTCCTGCTCCACTCTCACCACCATAAGAACATATCTTCAAAGCTATCAGCCCAAAGAAAAAAAGCGCCGCACCACCACCGGGTGGGCTCGAACATCCAACCTTTCGGTTAACAGCCGATCGCGCTAGCCCATTGCGCCACGGAGACAGTCTTGCTCCACTCTCACCACCATCAGAACATATCTTCAAAGCTATCAGCGCAAAGAAAAAAAGCAACACACCACTCCCGGGAGGGCTCGAAACTCCAACCTTTCGGTCAACAGCCGATCGCGCTAGCCAATTGCGCCACGGAGACAGTACTGCTCCACTCTCACCACCATCAGAACATATCTTCAAAGCTATCAGCCCAAAGAAAAAAAAAGCGCCATACCACCACCGGGTGGGCTCGAACCTCCGACCTTTTGGTTAACAGCCCATCGCGCTAGCCAATTGCGCCATGGAGACAGTCCTGCACCACTCTCACCACCATCACAACATATCTTCAAAGCTATCAGCCCAAAGAAAAAAAAAGCGCCGCACCACCACCGGGTGGGCTCGAACCTACAACTTTTCGGTTAACAGCCGATCACGCTAGCCAATTGCGCCACGGAGACAGTCCTGCTTAACTCACACCACCATCAGAACATATCTTCAAAGCTATCAGCACAAAGAAAAAAAAGCGCCCCAGCATCACCGGGTGGGCTCGAACTTCCAATCTTTCGGTTAACAGCCGATCGCGCTAGCCAACTGCGCCAAGGAGACAGTCGTGTTCCACTCTCACCACCATCAGAACATATCTTCAAAGCTATCAGCGCAAAGAAAAAAGCAACACACCACTCCAGGGAGGGCTCGAAACTCCAACCTTTCGGTTAACAGCCGATCGCGCTAGCCAATGGGGCCACGGAGACAGTCCTGCTCCACTCTTACCACCATTAGAACATATCTTCAAAGCTATCAGCCCAAAGAAAAAAAAGCGCCGCACCACCAACGGGTGGGCTCGAACCTCCAACTTTCCGGTTAACAGCCGATCACGCTAGCCAATTGCGCCACGGAGACAGTCCTGCTCCACTCTCACCACCATCAGAACATATCTTCAAAGCTATCAGCCCAAAGAAAAAAAAGCGCCGCACAACCACCGGGTGGGCTCGAACCTCCATCTTTCCAGTTAACAGCCGATCACGCTAGCCAATTGCGCCACGGAGACAGTCCTGCTCCACTCTTACCCCCATCAGAACATATCTTCAAAGCTATCAGCCCACAGAAAAAAAAAGCGCCGCGCAACCACCGGGTAGGCTCGAACCTCCAAATTTTCGATTAACAGCCGATCGCGCTAGCCAATTGCGCCACGGAGACAGTCCTGCTCCACTCTCACCACCATAAGAACATATCTTCAAAGCTATCAGCCCAAAGAAAAAAAAGCGCCGCACCACCACCGGGTGGGCTCGAACATCCAACCTTTCGGTTAACAGCCGATCGCGCTAGCCAATTGCCCCCCGGAGACAGTCGTGCTCCACTCTCACCACCGTCAGAACATTTCTTCAGAGCTATCAGCCCAAAGAAAAAAAAGCGCCATACCACCACCGGGTGGGCTCGAACCTCCGACCTTTTGGTCAACAGCCCATCGCGCTAGCCAATTGCGCCATGGAGACAGTCCTGCACCACTCTCACCACCATCACAACATATCTTCAAAGCTTTCAGCCCGAAGAAAAAAAAGCGCCGCACCACCACCGGGTGGGCTCGAACCTCCAACTTTTCGGTTAACAGCCGATCACGCTAGCCAATTGCGCCAAGGAGACAGTCGTGCTCCACTTTCACCACCATCAGAACATATCATCAAAGCTATCAGCGCAAAGAAAAAAGCAACACACCACTCCAGGGAGGGCTCGAAACTCCAACCTTTCGGTTAACAGCCGATCGCGCTAGCCAATGGCGCCACGGAGACAGTCCTGCTCCACTCTTACCACCATTAGAACATATCTTCAAAGCTATCAGCCCAAAGAAAAAAAAGCGCCGCACCACCAACGGGTGGGCTCGAACCTCCAACTTTCCGGTTAACAGCCGATCACGCTAGCCAATTGCGCCACGGAGACAGTCCTGCTCTACTCTCACCACCATCAGAACATATCTTCAAAGCTATCAGCCCAAAGAAAAAAAAGCGCCGCACCACCACCGGGTGGGCTCGAACCTCCAACTTTTCGGTTAACAGCCGATCACGCTAGCCAATTGCGCCACGGAGACAGTCCTGCTCCACTCTCACCACCATCAGAACATATCTTCAAAGCTATCAGCTCACAGAAAAAAAGCGCCGCGCAACCACCCATTAGGCTCGAACCTCCAACTTTTCGATTAACAGCCGATCGCGCTAGCCAATTGCGCCACGTAGACAGTCCTGCTCCACTCTCACCACCATAAGAACATATCTTCAAAGTTATCAGCCCAAAGAAAAAAAGCGCCGCACCACCACCGGGTGGGCTCGAACATCCAACCTTTCGGTTAACAGCCGATCGCGCTAGCCCATTGCGCCACGGAGACAGTCTTGCTCCACTCTCACCACCATCAGAACATATCTTCAAAGCTATCAGCGCAAAGAAAAAAGCAACACACCACTCCCGGGAGGGCTCGAAACTCCAAACTTTCGGTCAACAGCCGATCGCGCTAGCCAATTGCGCCACGGAGATAATACTGCTCCACTCTCACCACCATCAGAACATATCTTCAAAGCTATCAGCCCACAGAAAAAAGCGCCGCGCAACCACCGGGTAGGCTCGAACCTCCAACTTTTCGGTTAACAGCCGATCGCGCTAGCCAATTGCGCCACGGAGACAGTCCTGCTCCACTCTCACCACCATAAGAACATATCTTCAAAGCTATCAGCCCAAAGAAAAAAAGCGCCGCACCACCACCGGGTGGGCTCGAACATCCAACCTTTCGGTTAACAGCCGATCGCGCTAGCCAATTGCCCCACGGAGACAGTCGTGCTCCACTCTACCACCGTCAGAACATTTCATCAGAGCTATCACCCCAAAGAAAAAAAAAGCGCCACACCACCACCGGTTGCGCTCGAACCTCCAACCTTTCGGTTAACAGCCGATCGCCCTAGCCAATTGCGCCACGAAGACAGTCCTGCTCCATTCTCACCACCATCAGAACATAACTTAAAGCTATTACCACAAAGAAAAAAGCAACACACCACTCCCGGAAGGGCTCGAAACTCCAACCTTTCGGTTAACAGCCGATCGCGCTAGCCCATTGCGCTACGGATGCAGTCTTGCTCCACTCTCACCATTATCAGAACATATCTTCAAAGCTATCAGCGCAAGGAAAAAAAGCGCTGCACCACCACCAGGTGGGCTCGAACCTCCAACCTTTCGGTTAACAGCCGATCGCGCTAGCCCACTGCGCCACGGAGACAGTCTTGCTCCACTCTCTCCACCATCAGAACATATCTTCAAAGCTATCAGCGCAAAGAAAAAAGCAACACACCACTCCAGGGAGGGCTCGAAACTCCAACCTTTCGGTTAACAGCCGATCGCGCTAGCCAATGGCGCCGCGGAGACAGTCCTGCTCCACTCTTACCACCATTAGAACATATCTTCAAAGCTATCAGCACATAGAAAAAAAAGCGCCATACCACCACCGGGTGGGCTCGAACCTCCGACCTTTTGGTTTACAGCCCATCGCGCTAGCCAATTGCGCCATGGAGACAGTCCTGCACCACTCTCACCACCATCACAACATATCTTCAAAGCTATCAGTCCGAAGAAAAAAAAGCGCCACACCACCACCGGGTGGGCTCGAACCTCCAACTTTTCGGTTAACAGCCGATCACGCTAGCCAATTGCGCCACGGAGACAGTCCTGCTTCACTCTCACCACCATCAGAACATATCTTCAAAGCTATCAGCACAAAGAAAAAAAACCGCCCCAGCATCACCGGGTGGGCTCGAACTTCCAACCTTTCGGTTAACAGCCGATCGCGCTAGCCAACTGCGCCAAGGAGACAGTCGTGCTCCACTTTCACCACCATCAGAACATATCTTCAAAGCTATCAGCGCAAAGAAAAAAGCAACCCACCACTCCAGGGAGGGCTCGAAACTACAACCTTTCGGTTAACAGCCGATCGCGCTAGCCAATGGCGCCACGGAGACAGTCCTGCTCCACTCTTACCACCATTAGAACATATCTTCAAAGCTATCAGCCCAAAGAAAAAAAAGCGCCGCACCACCAACGGGTGGGCTCGAACCTCCAACTTTTCGGTTAACAGCCGATCACGCTAGCCAATTGCGCCACGGAGACAGTCCTGCTCCACTCTAACCACCATCAGAACATATCTTCAAAGCTATCAGCCCAAAGAAAAAAAAGCGCCGCACCACCACCGGGTGGGCTCGAACCTCCAACTTTTCGGGTAACAGCCGATCACGCTAGCCAATTGCGCCACGGAGACAGTCCTGCTCCACTCTCACCACCATCAGAACATATCTTCAAAGCTATCAGCCCACAGAAAAAAAGCGCCGCGAAACCACCCATTAGGCTCGAACCTCCAACTTTTCGATTAACAGGCGATCGCGCCAGCCAATTGCGCCACGTAGACAGTCCTGCTCCACTCTCACCACCATAAGAACATATCTTCAAAGCTATCAGCCCAAAGAAAAAAAGCGCCGCACCACCACCGGGTGGGCTCGAACATCCAACCTTTCGGTTAACAGCCGATCGCGCTAGCCCATTGCGCCACGGAGACAGTCTTGCTCCACTCTCACCACCATCAGAACATATCTTCAAAGCTATCAGCGCAAAGAAAAAAAGCAACACACCACTCCCGGGAGGGCTCGAAACTCCAACCTTTCGGTCAACAGCCGATCGCGCTAGCCAATTGCGCCACGGAGACAGTACTGCTCCACTCTCACCACCATCAGAACATATCTTCAAAGCTATCAGCCCAAAGAAAAAAAAAGCGCCATACCACCACCGGGTGGGCTCGAACCTCCGACCTTTTGGTTAACAGCCCATCGCGCTAGCCAATTGCGCCATGGAGACAGTCCTGCACCACTCTCACCACCATCACAACATATCTTCAAAGCTATCAGCCCAAAGAAAAAAAAAGCGCCGCACCACCACCGGGTGGGCTCGAACCTCCAACTTTTCGGTTAACAGCCGATCACGCTAGCCAATTGCGCCACGGAGACAGTCCTGCTTAACTCACACCACCATCAGAACATATCTTCAAAGCTATCAGCACAAAGAAAAAAAAGCGCCCCAGCATCACCGGGTGGGCTCGAACTTCCAATCTTTCGGTTAACAGCCGATCGCGCTAGCCAACTGCGCCAAGGAGACAGTCGTGTTCCACTCTCACCACCATCAGAACATATCTTCAAAGCTATCAGCGCAAAGAAAAAAGCAACACACCACTCCAGGGAGGGCTCGAAACTCCAACCTTTCGGTTAACAGCCGATCGCGCTAGCCAATGGGGCCACGGAGACAGTCCTGCTCCACTCTTACCACCATTAGAACATATCTTCAAAGCTATCAGCCCAAAGAAAAAAAAGCGCCGCACCACCAACGGGTGGGCTCGAACCTCCAACTTTCCGGTTAACAGCCGATCACGCTAGCCAATTGCGCCACGGAGACAGTCCTGCTCCACTCTCACCACCATCAGAACATATCTTCAAAGCTATCAGCCCAAAGAAAAAAAAGCGCCGCACAACCACCGGGTGGGCTCGAACCTCCATCTTTCCAGTTAACAGCCGATCACGCTAGCCAATTGCGCCACGGAGACAGTCCTGCTCCACTCTTACCCCCATCAGAACATATCTTCAAAGCTATCAGCCCACAGAAAAAAAAAGCGCCGCGCAACCACCGGGTAGGCTCGAACCTCCAAATTTTCGATTAACAGCCGATCGCGCTAGCCAATTGCGCCACGGAGACAGTCCTGCTCCACTCTCACCACCATAAGAACATATCTTCAAAGCTATCAGCCCAAAGAAAAAAAAGCGCCGCACCACCACCGGGTGGGCTCGAACATCCAACCTTTCGGTTAACAGCCGATCGCGCTAGCCAATTGCCCCCCGGAGACAGTCGTGCTCCACTCTCACCACCGTCAGAACATTTCTTCAGAGCTATCAGCCCAAAGAAAAAAAAGCGCCATACCACCACCGGGTGGGCTCGAACCTCCGACCTTTTGGTCAACAGCCCATCGCGCTAGCCAATTGCGCCATGGAGACAGTCCTGCACCACTCTCACCACCATCACAACATATCTTCAAAGCTTTCAGCCCGAAGAAAAAAAAGCGCCGCACCACCACCGGGTGGGCTCGAACCTCCAACTTTTCGGTTAACAGCCGATCACGCTAGCCAATTGCGCCAAGGAGACAGTCGTGCTCCACTTTCACCACCATCAGAACATATCATCAAAGCTATCAGCGCAAAGAAAAAAGCAACACACCACTCCAGGGAGGGCTCGAAACTCCAACCTTTCGGTTAACAGCCGATCGCGCTAGCCAATGGCGCCACGGAGACAGTCCTGCTCCACTCTTACCACCATTAGAACATATCTTCAAAGCTATCAGCCCAAAGAAAAAAAAGCGCCGCACCACCAACGGGTGGGCTCGAACCTCCAACTTTCCGGTTAACAGCCGATCACGCTAGCCAATTGCGCCACGGAGACAGTCCTGCTCTACTCTCACCACCATCAGAACATATCTTCAAAGCTATCAGCCCAAAGAAAAAAAAGCGCCGCACCACCACCGGGTGGGCTCGAACCTCCAACTTTTCGGTTAACAGCCGATCACGCTAGCCAATTGCGCCACGGAGACAGTCCTGCTCCACTCTCACCACCATCAGAACATATCTTCAAAGCTATCAGCTCACAGAAAAAAAGCGCCGCGCAACCACCCATTAGGCTCGAACCTCCAACTTTTCGATTAACAGCCGATCGCGCTAGCCAATTGCGCCACGTAGACAGTCCTGCTCCACTCTCACCACCATAAGAACATATCTTCAAAGTTATCAGCCCAAAGAAAAAAAGCGCCGCACCACCACCGGGTGGGCTCGAACATCCAACCTTTCGGTTAACAGCCGATCGCGCTAGCCCATTGCGCCACGGAGACAGTCTTGCTCCACTCTCACCACCATCAGAACATATCTTCAAAGCTATCAGCGCAAAGAAAAAAGCAACACACCACTCCCGGGAGGGCTCGAAACTCCAAACTTTCGGTCAACAGCCGATCGCGCTAGCCAATTGCGCCACGGAGATAATACTGCTCCACTCTCACCACCATCAGAACATATCTTCAAAGCTATCAGCCCAAAGAAAAAAAAGCGCCATACCACCACCGGGTAGGCTCGAACCTCCGACCTTTTGGTTAACAGCCCATCGCGCTAGCCAATTGCGCCATGGAGACAGTCCTGCACCACTCTCACCACCATCACAACATATCTTCAAAGCTATCAGCCCAAAGAAAAAAAAGCGCCGCACCACCACCGGGTGGGCTCGAACCTCCAACTTTTCGGTTAACAGCTGATCACGCTAGCCAATTGCGCCACGGAGACAGTCCTGCTTCACTCTCACCACCATCAGAACATATCTTCAAAGCTATCAGCACAAAGAAAAAAAAGCGCCCCAGCATCACCGGGTGGGCTCGAACTTCCAACCTTTCGGTTAACAGCCGATCGCGCTAGCCAGCTGCGCCAAGGAGACAGTCGTGCTCCACTCTCACCACCATCAGAACATATCTTCAAAGCTATCAGCGCAAAAAAAAAGCAACACACCACTCCAGGGAGGGCTCGAAACTCCAACCTTTCGGTTAACAGCCGATCGCGCTAGCCAATGGCGCCACGGAGACAGTCCTGCTCCACTCTTACCACCATTAGAACATATCTTCAAAGCTATCAGCCCAAAGAAAAAAAAGCAACACACCACTCCAGGGAGGGCTCGAAACTCCAACCTTTCGGTTAACAGCCGATCGCGCTAGCCAATTGCGCCACGAAGACAGTCCTGCTCCACTCTCACCACCATTAGAACATATCTTCAAAGCTATTACCGCAAAGAAAAAAGCAACACACCACTCCCGGGAGGGCTCGAACATCCAACCTTTCGGTTAACAGCCGATCGCGCTAGCCCATTGCGCCACGGAGACAGTCTTGCTCCACTCTCACCACCATCAGAACATATCTTCAAAGCTATCAGCGCAAAGAAAAAAGCAACACACCACTCCCGGGAGGGCTCGAAACTCCAAACTTTCGGTCAACAGCCGATCGCGCTAGCCAATTGCGCCACGGAGATAATACTGCTCCACTCTCACCACCATCAGAACATATCTTCAAAGCTATCAGCCCAAAGAAAAAAAAGCGCCATACCACCACCGGGTAGGCTCGAACCTCCGACCTTTTGGTTAACAGCCCATCGCGCTAGCCAATTGCGCCATGGAGACAGTCCTGCACCACTCTCACCACCATCACAACATATCTTCAAAGCTATCAGCCCAAAGAAAAAAAAGCGCCGCACCACCACCGGGTGGGCTCGAACCTCCAACTTTTCGGTTAACAGCCGATCACGCTAGCCAATTGCGCCACGGAGACAGTCCTGCTTCACTCTCACCACCATCAGAACATATCTTCAAAGCTATCAGCACAAAGAAAAAAAAGCGCCCCAGCATCACCGGGTGGGCTCGAACTTCCAACCTTTCGGTTAACAGCCGATCGCGCTAGCCAGCTGCGCCAAGGAGACAGTCGTGCTCCACTCTCACCACCATCAGAACATATCTTCAAAGCTATCAGCGCAAAAAAAAGCAACACACCACTCCAGGGAGGGCTCGAAACTCCAACCTTTCGGTTAACAGCCGATCGCGCTAGCCAATGGCGCCACGGAGACAGTCCTGCTCCACTCTTACCACCATTAGAAGATATCTTCAAAGCTATCAGCCCAAAGAAAAAAAAGCAACACACCACTCCAGGGAGGGCTCGAAACTCCAACCTTTCGGTTAACAGCCGATCGCGCTAGCCAATTGCGCCACGAAGACAGTCCTGCTCCACTCTCACCACCATTAGAACATATCTTCAAAGCTATTACCGCAAAGAAAAAAGCAACACACCACTCCCGGGAGGGCTCGAAACTCCAACCTTTCGGTTAACAGCCGAGCGCGCTAGCCCATTGCGCTACGGAGGCAGTCTTGCTCCACTCTCACCATCATCAGAACATATCTTCAAAGCTATCAGCGCAAAGAAAAAAAAGCGCTGCACCACCACCAGGTGGGCTCGAACCTCCAATCTTTCGGTTAACAGCCGATCGCGCTAGCCCATTGCGCCACGGAGACAGTCTTGCTCCACTCTCACCACCATCAGAACATATCTTCAAAGCTATCAGCGCAAAGAAAAAAGCAACACACCACTCCCGGGAGGGCTCGAAACTCCAACCTTTCGGTCAACAGCCGATCGCGCTAGCCAATTGCGCCACGGAGACAGTCCTGCTCCACTATCACCACCATCAGAACATATCTTCAAAGCTATCAGCCCAACGAAAAAAAGCGCCATACCACCACCAGGTGGGCTCGAACCTCCGACCTTTGGGTTAATAGCCCATCGCGCTAGCCAATTGCGCCATGGAGGCAGTCCTGCTCCACTCTCACCACCATCAGAACATATCTTCAAAGCTATCAGCCCAAAGAAAAAAAAGCACCGCACCACCACTGGGAGGGCTCGAACCTCCAACCTTTCGGTTAACACCCAATCGCGCCAGCCAATTGCGCCACGGAGACAGCCCTGCTCCACTCTCACCACCATCAGAACATATCTTCAAAGCTATCAGCACAAAGAAAAAAAAGCGCCCCAGCATCACCGGGTGGGCTCGAACTTCCAACCTTTCGGTTAACAGCCGATCGCGCTAGCCAACTGCGCCAAGGAGCCAGTCGTGCTCCACTCTCACCACCATCAGAACATATCTTCAAAGCTATCAGCGCAAAGAAAAAAGCAACACACCACTCCAAGGAGGGCTCGAAACTCCAAACTTTCGGTTAACAGCCGATCGCGCTAGCCAATGGCGCCACGCAGACAGTCCTGCTCCACTCTTACCACCATTAGAACATATCTTCAAAGCTATCAGCCCAAAAAAAAAGCGCCGCACCACCACCGGGTGGGCTCGAGCCTCCAACTTTTCGGTTAACAGCCGATCACGCTAGCCAATTGCGCCACGGAGACAGTCCTGCTCCACTCTCACCACCATCAGAACATATCTTCAAAGCTATCAGCCCACAGAAAAAAAAGCGCCGCACCACCACCGGGTGGGCTCGAACCTCCAACTTTTCGGTTAACAGCCGATCACGCTAGCCAATTGCGCCACGGAGACAGTCCTGCTTCACTCTCACCACCATCATAACATATCTTCAAAGCTATCAGCCCAAACAAAAAAAAAAAGCGCCGCACCACCACCGGGTGGGCTCAAACTACCAACTTTTCGGTTAACAGCCGATCACGCTAGCGAATTGCGCCACGGAGACAGTCCTGCTCCACTAACACCACCATCAGAACATATCTTCAAAGCTATCAACCCAAAGAAAAAAAAGCGCCGCAGCACCACCGAGTGGGCTCGAACCTCGAACTTTTCGGTTAACAGCCGATCACGCTAGCCAATTGCGCCACGGAGACAGTCCTGCTTCACTCTCACCACCATCATAACACATCTTCAAAGCTATCAGCCCAAAGAAAAAAAAGCGCCGCACCACCACCGGGTGGGCTCGAAACTCCAATCTTTCGGTTAACTGCCGATCGCGCTAGCCAATGGCGCCGCGGAGACAGTCCTGCTCCACTCTTACCACCATTAGAACATATCTTCAAAGCTATCAGCCCAAAGAAAAAAAAGCGCCGCACCACCAACGGGTGGACTCGAACCTCCAACTATCCGGTTAACAGCCGATCACGCTAGCCAATTGCGCCACGGAGACAGTCCTGCTCCACTCTCACCACCATCAGAACATATCTTCAAAGCTATCAGCACAAAGAAAAAAAAGCGCCCCAGCATCACCGGGTGGGCTCGAACTTCCAACTTTTCGGTTAACAGCCGATCGCGCTAGCCAATTGCCCCACGGAGACAGTAGTGCTCCACTCTCACCACCGTCAGAACATTTCTTCAGAGCTATCACCCCAAAGAAAAAAAAAGCGCCGCACCACCGCCGGTGGCGCTCGAACCTCCAACCTTACGGTTAACAGCCGATCGCGCTAGCCAATTGCGCCACGAAGACAGTCCTGCTTCACTCTCACCACCATCAGAACATATCTTCAAAGCTATTACCGCAAAGAAAAAAGCAACACACCACTCCCGGGAGGGCTCGAAACTCCAACCTTTCGGTTAACAGCCGATCGCGCTAGCCCATTGCGCTACGGAGGCAGTCTTGCTCCACTCTCACCATCATCAGAACATATCTTCAAAGCTACCAGCGCAAGGAAAAAAAAGCGCTGCACCACCACCAGGTGGGCTCGAACCTCTAACCTTTCGGTTAACAGCCGATCGCGCTAGCCCTTTGCGCCGCGGAGACAGTCTTGCTCCACTCTCACCACCATCAGAACATATCTTCAAAGCTATCAGCGCAAAGAAAAAAGCAACACACCACTCCCGGGAGGGCTCGAAACTCCAACTTTTCGGTCAACAGCCGATCGCGCTAGCCAATTGCGCCACGGAGACAGTACTGCTCCACTCTCACCACCATCAGAACATTTCTTCAAAGCTATCGGCCCAAAGAAAAAAAAAGCGCCATACTACCACCGGGTGGGCTCGAACCTCCGACGTTTTGGTTAACAGCCCATCGCGCTAGCCAATTGCGCCATGAAGACAGTCCTGCACCACTCTCACCACCATCAGAACATATCTTCAAAGCTATCAGCCCAAAGAAAAAAAAGCGCCGCACCACCACCGGGTGGGCTCAAACCTCCAACTTTTCGGTTAACAGCCGATCACGCTTGCCAATTGCGCCACGGAGACAGTCCTGCTTCACTCTCACCACCATCAGAACATATCTTCAAAGCTATCAGCACAAAGAAAAAAAAGCGCCCCAGCATCACCGAGTGGGCTCGAACTTCCAACCTTTCGGTTAACAGCCGATCGCGCTAGCCAACTGCGCCAAGGAGACAGTCGTGCTCCACTCTCACCACCATCAGAACATATCTTCAAAGCTATCAGCGCAAAGAAAAAAGCAACACACCACTCCAGGAGGGCTCGAAACTCCAACCTTTCGGTTAACTGCCGATCGCGCTAGCCAATGGCGCCACGGAGACGGTCCTGCTCCACTCTGACCACCATTAGAACATATCTTCAAAGCGATCAGCCCAAAGAAAAAAAAGCGCCGCACCACCACCGGGTGGGCTCGAGCCTCCAACTTTTCGGTTAACAGCCGATCACGCTAGCCAATTACGCCACGGAGACAGTCCTGCTCCGCTCTCACCACCATCAGAACATACCTTCAAAGCTATCAGCCCACAGATAAAATAGCGCCGCACCATCACCGGGTGGGCTCGAACCTCCAACTTTTCGGTTAACAGCCGATCACGCTAGCCAATTGCGCCACGGAGACAGTCCTGCTTCACTCTCACCACCATCATAACATATCTTCAAAGCTATCAGCCGAAAGAAAAAAATAGCGCCGCACCACCACCGGGTGGGCTCAAACTACCAACTTTTCGGGTAACAGCCGACCACGCTAGCGAATTGCGCCACGGAGACAGTCCTGCTCCAGTCTCACCACCATCAGAACATATAATCAAAGCTATCAGCCCAAAGAAAAAAAGCGCCGCACCACCACCGTGTGGGCTCGAACCTCCAACTTTTCGGTTAACAGCCGATCACGCTAGCCAATTGCGCCACGGAGACAGTCCTGCTTCACTCTCACCACAATCATAACATATCTTCAAAGCTATTAGCCCAAAGAAAAAAAAGCGCCGCACCACCACCGGGTGGGCTCGAAACTCCAACCTTTCGGTTAACTGCCGATCGCGCTAGCCAGTGGCGCCACGGAGACAGTCCTGCTCCACTCTTACCACCATTAGAACATATCTTCAAAGCTATCAGCCCAAAAAAAAAAGCGCCGCACCACCAACGGGTGGACTCGAACCTCCAACTTTCCGGTTAACAGCCGATCGCGCTAGCCAATTGCGCCACGGAGACAGTCCTGCTCCACTCTCACCACCATCAGAACTTATCTTCAAAGCTATCAGCACAAAGAAAAAAAAGCGCCCCAGCATCACCGGGTGGGCTCGAACTTCCAACCTTTCGGTTAACAGCCAATCGCGCTAGCCAGCTGGGCCAAGGAGACAGTCGTGCTCCACTCTCACCACCATCAGAACATATCTTCAAATCTATCAGCGCAGAGAAAAAAGCATTACACCACCACCGGGTGGGCTCAAACATCCAACTTTTCGGTTAACAGCCGATCACGCTAGCCAATTGCGCCACGGAGACAGTCCTGCTCCACTCTCACCACCATCAGAACATATCTTCAAAGCTATCAGCCCACAGAAAAAAAGCGCCGCGCAACCACCGGGTAGGCTCGAACCTCCAACTTTTCGGTTAACAGCCAATCGCGCTAGCGAATTGCGCCACGGAGACAGTCCTGCTCCACTCTCACCACCATAAGAACATATCTTCAAAGCTATCAGCCCAAAGAAAAAAAAGCGCCGCACCACCACCGGGTGGGCTCGAACATCCAACCTTTCAGTTAACAGCCGATCGCGCTAGCCAATTGCCCCACGGAGACAGTGGTGCTCCACTCTCACCACCGTCAGAACATTTCTTCAGAGCTATCACCCCAAAGAAAAAAAAAGCGCCGCACCACCACCGGTTGCGCTCGAACCTCCAACCTTTCGGTTAACAGCCGATCGCGCTAGCCAATTGCGCCACGAAGACAGTCCTGCTCCACTTTCACCACCATCAGAACATATCTTCAAAGCTATTACTGCAAAGAAAAAAGCAACACACCACTCCCGGAAGGGCTCGAAACTCCAACCTTTCGGTTAACAGCCGATCGCGCTAGCCCATTGCGCTACGGATGCAGTCTTGCTCCACTCTCACCATCATCAGAACATATCTTCAAAGCTATCAGCGCAAGGAAAAAAAAAGCGCTGCACCACCACCAGGTGGGCTCGAACCTCCAACCTTTCGGTTAACAGCCGATCGCGCTAGCCCATTGCGCCACGGAGACAGGCTTGCTCCACTCTCACCACCATCAGAACATATCTTCAAAGCTATCAGCGCAAAGAAAAAAGCAACACACCACTCCCGGGAGGGCTCGAAACTCCAACCTTTCGGTCAACAGCCGATCGCGCTAGCCAATTGCGCCACGGAGACAGTACTGCTCCACTCTCACCACCATCAGAACATATCTTCAAAGCTATCAGCCCAAAGAAAAAAAAGCGCCATACCACCACCGGGTGGGCTCGAACCTCCGACCTTTTGGTTAACAGCCCATCGCGCTAGCCAATTGCGCCATGGAGACAGTCGTGCACCACTCTCACCACCATCACAACATATCTTCAAATCTATCAGCCCAAAGAAAAAAAAGCGCCGCACCACCACCGGGTGGGCTCGAACCTCCAACTTTTCGGTTAACAGCCGATCACGCGAGCCAATTGCGCCACGGAGACAGTCCTGCTTCACTCTCACCACCATCAGAACATATGTTCAAAGCTATCAGCACAAAGAAAAAAAGCGCCCCAGCATCACCGGGTGGGCTCGAACTTCCATTCTTTCGGTTAACAGCCGATCGCGCTAGCCAACTGCGCCAAGGAGACAGTCGTGCTCCACTCTCACCACCATCAAAACATATCTTCAAAGCTATCAGCCCACAGAAAAAAAAGCGCCGCACCACCACCGGGTGGGCTCGAACCTCCAACTTTTCGGTTAACAGCCGATCACGCTAGCCAATTGCGCCACGGAGACAGTCCTGCTCCACTCTCACCACCATCAGAACATATCTTCAAAGCTATCAGCCCAAAGAAAAAAAAGCGCCGCACCACCACCGGGTGGGCTCGAGCCTCCAACTTTTCGGTTAACAGCCGATCACGCTAGCCAATTGCGCCACGGAGAGAGTCGTGCTCCACTCTCACCACCATCAGAACATATTGCCGCGCGCTTGAACTGCCAGCGCAAAAGAGGCAGACGAAGTGGCAGGCCCCCTCGTGCCATTGTTCTGTTTTTGGCTGCGCTGAGCCGACCGCTCGTCGGACTTTTGTGAGGACGCCTTAAAAACGTCTCCTGTCTCTTTAACGTGACATTTTAATGGTGGAGGTGCTGGGTAACCTCCCCTATGCAACAGACTCCTTCTAGCAGCCGGAACGTGACCCAAAACCCAGAGCTTACGCCGGTACACCGTTTCAGTCGGAGGATTCGAGGACTGTCCCCCGAGTTTGTGCCTCACAGTACAAGTACGTCGACTGGTATGGAGAATACTGTTGCTGTCACCGCTTCCCCTACCGCTGGAGCCGCCGCTGCTCCAACCGCTGCACCCGCAGCTGCACCCACTCATTACACGCTACAAAAACCACGTGTTCCGAGTCCCTTTCGTGGTGGCCTCTATGAAGATGTGGAAGATTGGCTGGCTGAGTACGAGTACGTAGCGGATTTCAACGGGTGGGACGAAGTAGCGAAGCTCAAGAATGTGTACTTTAGTCTTCTGGATGGTGCTCGCACATGGTTCCAGAACCGCAAGGGCCTCCTAACGTCGTGGCATGAGTTCTGTCACAGGCTCCGCGAAACGTACTCGAGTCTCGATCGTCGAGAGCGCGCTGAAAGGGCCCTCCAGTCCCGCATGCAGATGCCTAATGAAGGTGTGGCTACATACGTGGAGGATATGGTTCATCTGTTCACTCGCGCCGATCCAACCATGCCGGAAGACAAGAAGCTGCGACACTTGATGCGAGGTGTGAAAGAGCAGCTCTTCGCTGGACTCATTCGTAGTCCGCCTAGAACGGTCGCGGAGTTCCTCACTGAAGCCGTCGCCATGGAAAAGGCGCTGCAGCAGCGGAACCAGTACGATCGGCAAGTGACTGCTACCTATACCACCGGGCTAGGCTCGTTCCCGACCGACGTGGGAGCGCTTCGCGAGCTGATACGTTCGGTCGTTCGCGACGAGCTACAACAGCTGCAACAGCTGAACCAGGCGCAGCAGCAGCCTTCCACGAATTGCATCGCCACCATCATACGTGACGAAGTTCAGCATGCGCTCGGCACACCTCGCCGCGAGACACCAACGCAGGTTGCTGCACCACTTCAGGCGTTCGCAACTTCAAGTGAACCTCTAGGGGTGACCTACGCAGACGTATTGAGACGCACCGTTCCGTCGTCCACGACACCATCCCCAGTGAGTGGTTTCCAGCGCACCACTTATACCGACACGTTCGAACACAACGCACCTGCACCAGTCCCACTACCAGCCGCAACCCCGTACGCCACACTGCAGTCCGCACAGGTGGTCCCTTATTTTGCAGACACTCGACCCGTCATGCGTAAATCCGACATATGGCGCATGCCCGACCGACGACCGCTTTGCTACCACTGCGGTGAAGCGGGTCACCTCTACCGAGACTGCCAGTACCGCCGACTTGGGCTGCAGGGTTTTCCTGCCAATTCACCCCGCCCCCGGTTTGGACAGAGACCACCAGAAATTGAAGATTTTATCGCTCGGCAGAACGTCCCACTCAGGCGTCAGTCGCGCTCACCGTCACCGCGGTCGTCATCTTATTCAGGCAACGGAAATCGAAGGCCGCAAGGACGGTCTCCGAGCCCTCGCCTGGAAAACTAACGCCAGCGACCTTTCGAGGCGAGGCCGCTGATTCTCGACGTGATGAAGACCTCGCCCTCCAATCGACGCGACATCGGACCAACGGAAATTCGACTACGCCGGCGCCTGTATCCCAGCTGAGCGACTTTTCAATGGACATACCTGTGCTGCTCGACGGTCGCAATTTAACTGCCTTAATAGACACTGGTGCCGACTACTCGATTATTAGCGGACAATTGGCACGTACCTTGAAGAAAGTGATAATGCCTTGGACAGGATCGCATGTACGTACAGCTGGCGGACATGTTGTAACGCCGGTTGGTTTGTGCACGTCCAGGCTACAAATACGAGGCTGCACGTTTTTGGTCAGCTCCATCGTGCTACGTGACTGCTCCCGCGAATTAATTCTCGGCCTCGATTTTCTTCGGGAATATGGCGCCGTAATCGACCTACGGCGACGCTGCATTTCCTTTTCGACAGTCAACGCTACGTCAAGGGACTCCAACCGCCGTACAACCGCCCTCCGTGTTTCCGACGACAGTGTCACAATACCACCTCGTGCAAGTATCCTAATTCAGGTGACTTCCGAAGGAACCAGTGACGGTGAAACAGTGGCAGAGTGCAACGTCTCCCTGCTGCTGGCGCTTGGAATTTCTGTGGCACGAGGCATCATTGACATTCGGAACGGTACAGCCGAGGTCATGATTACAAATTTCACCAATGAGCATCGTCACCTTTTCCGGGGCACTGCGGTCGCCTACGCTGAAGCCTTGGAGGACGTCATTGAGTGTTTTGCCTGTGAAGACAGTAGCCGCAATGGACAAACCGTAATAGATGTTGACATGAACAGTGCACTGCCAGAAGAGAACCAGAGGGCCTTGCGAGAGCTATTGTTTGAATTCAGGGCGTGCTTTGCTCAGTCGTCTAAAGTGAGTCAGACGCCAATTACACAGCACAGGATAATCACTTACGACGACGCAAGACCTATTCACCAACAGCCATACCGCGTCTCGCCGACAGAACGCGCAGCTATCAAGCAGCAAGTGAAAGAAATGATCGACGACGGCGTTATCCAGCCTTCGAACAGTCCCTGGTCCTCACCGGTCGTTCTGGTTAAGAAGAAGGACGGTACGCTTCGCTTCTGTGTAGATTACAGAAAGCTCAACAACGTCACAAAAAAAGATGTTTATCCGCTGCCGCGTATTGATGACTCGCTTGACCGACTACGACGAGCGAAGTATTTTTCTTCCCTGGATTTAAAGAGTGGCTACTGGCAAATTGAGGTTGATGAGCGCGACCGCGAAAAAACCGCCTTTGTCACGCCGGATGGCCTCTACGAATTTCGGGTGCTACCGTTCGGACTCTGCTCTGCGCCAGCTACCTTCCAACGCATGATGGACACTGTGTTGACTGACTTAAAATGGCAAAGCTGCCTTGTGTACTTGGATGATGTGGTCGTGTTTTCAACCAGCTTCTCCGAACATCTGAAGCGACTACGACAAGTACTTGAGGCGATTCGGACGGCTAACCTTACGTTAAAGCCGCAAAAATGCCATTTCGGTTACGAAGAACTAAAGTTCCTTGGACATGTCGTAAGTGCAGAAGGCGTCCGTCCTGACCCTGAGAAAACCGCCGCTGTCGCAGCCTTCCCGACTCCTGCCGATAAGAAAAGTGTGCGGCGGTTTCTTGGTCTATGCGCGTACTACCGGCGCTTTATAGGCAATTTTTCGAAAATTGCCGAACCATTAACTAGACTCACTAGAGACGATACGCCGTTCGTTTGGAGTGCTGAACAAGAATCAGCATTCACAGAGCTTCGGCTTCGCCTGGCATCACCACCTGTTCTTGGACATTTCGACGAGGAAGCCGAAACAGAAATTCATACCGACGCCAGTAACGTCGGTCTGGGCGCGGTACTCGTCCAACGGCAGGAGGGAATTGAAAAGGTCATCGCCTACGCAAGCCGAACCCTAACACGCCCGGAGTCAAACTACAGTACCACGGAGAAGGAGTGCCTTGCTGTCGTGTGGGCAATTGCTAAGTTTCGACCTTACCTTTACGGCCGTCCATTCAGAGTAGTGACGGATCATCACTCACTGTGCTGGCTTGCGAACCTCAGAGACCCCTCCGGACGACTGGCAAGGTGGAGCCTACGTCTGCAGGAGTACGACGTCACCATCGTGTACAAGTCCGGTCGTGCACACGAAGATGCGGACACGTTGTCACGCGCGCCAGTTGAGCCTGCCGCTCAGAGCTTCGAAGAGGACTGCCCTTTCCTTGGCTCCGTAAGCGTAACAGACTTGGCTTTACGGCAGCGAGCAGATGCTCAATTGCGACCTATCATTGAACATCTAGAGGGCCGCAACGTATCACTGCCCCAGCATATAACTCGCGGATTGTCATCCTTCTGCTTACGACAGGGCGTGTTGTACAAGAAGAACGCAGCCGCCAGCAACAAAACTTACCTGTTGGTCGTCCCCGCAGAGCTGCGTGAGGAAATTCTATTTGCCTGCCACAACGAGCCTCCATCGGGCCATCTGGGCATCACCCGAACCATCGCTAGGGTACGAAAGTCTTACTACTGGCCGAAACTTGCCGCTTGCGTTAAACAGTACGTTCAAGCCTGCCGCGAATGCCAGCGCCGAAAATCCCCATCTGTTAAGCCTGCGGGATTACTTCACCCTATCGAGCCACCCAGAACACCCTTCGATCAAGTCGGCATGGACCTCCTGGGTCCGTTTCCCTTGTCATCTTCCGGCAACAAGTGGATAATCGTCGCTACAGATTATCTAACCCGCTATGCTGAAACTAAGGCGCTTCCTAAAAGCACGGCTTGTGAAGTTGCTCAGTTTTTCATCGAGAGAATTGTATTACGCCACGGTGCTCCATCCTGTGTCATCACAGACCGAGGAACAGCGTTTACAGCAAGGCTCCTTGAACAAGTTTTTCAGTTAAGTTACTCCACGCATCGCAAGACAACAGCGTATCACCCTCAGACAAATGGACTGACCGAGCGGCTTAACAAAACGATGACTGATATGCTGTCTATGTACATAGACGTACAGCACAAGACGTGGGATGAAATACTGCCTTACGTAACATTCGCGTATAATACCGCTACGCAAGAGACCACACGATTCACTCCGTTTCGTCTTCTATACGGTCGGGACGTTCAGACGATGTTGGACGCAATGCTCCCATGCGACATTGACAACATCGAGAATCTCGACGAAGATGCTGAGTGTTTCGTGCAACGAGCCGAGGAAGCACGTCAACTAGCCCGCGTAAACATCAAGAAACAACAAGGCGTCGATGCACAGCGCTACAACCGCTGCCACAGACAAGTCGATTATAAACCAGGTGACCAGGTGTTGGTTTGGACCCCTGTGCGCTGCAAAGGTCTCTCTGAGAAGCTTCTCAGTCGGTATTTTGGCCCGTACAAAGTGCTACGACAAGTGAGCGACGTCAATTACGAAGTCCTTCCGGACGGAAGCCAACCACCCCGACGCCGACAGCTACGACCCGAGATTGTGCACGTGGTGCGGTTAAAACCGTACCACACACTGTGACAATGTTTTTTTTTTTACGATACACGCTTCGTTTAGCATCGAGGCGATGCTCTTCAGGGAGGAGGGGCAGTGCCGCGCGCTTGAGCTGCCAGCGCAAAAGAGGCAGACGAAGTGGCAGGCCCCCTCGTGCCATTGTTCTGTTTTTGGCTGCGCTGAGCCGACCGCTCGTCGGACTTTTGTGAGGACGCCTTAAAAACGTCTCCTGTCTCTTTAACGTGACAATATCTTCAAAGCTATCAGCCCACAGAAAAAAAAGCGCCGCACCACCACCGGGTGGGCTCGAACCTCCAACTTTTCGGTTAACAGCCGATCACGCTAGCCAATTGCGCCACGGAGACAGTCCTGCTTCACTCTCACCACCATCATAACATATCTTCAAAGCTATCAGCCCAAAGAAAAAAAAAGCGCCGCACCACCACCGGGTGGGCTCAAACATCCAACTTTTCGGTTAACAGCCGATCACGCTAGCCAATTGCGCCACGGAGACAGTCCTGCTCCACTCTCACCACCATCAGAACATATCTTCAAAGCTATCAGCCCACAGAAAAAAAGCGCCGCGCAACCACCGGGTAGGCTCGAACCTCCAACTTTTCGGTTAAGAGCCAATCGCGCTAGCCAATTGCGCCACGGAGACAGTCCTGCTCCACTCTCACCACCATAAGAACATATCTTCAAAGCTATCAGCCCAAAGAAAAAAAGCGCCACACCACCACCGTGTGGGCTCGAACCTCCAACTTTTCGGTTAACAGCCGATCACGCTAGCCAATTGCGCCACGGAGACAGTCCTGCTCCACTTTCACCACCATCAGAACATATCTTCAAAGCTATCAGCACAAAGAAAAAAAAGCGCCCCAGCATCACCGGGTGGGCTCGAACTTCCAACCTTTCGGTTAACAGCCGATCGCGCTAGCCAACTGCGCCAAGGAGACAGTCGTGCTCCACTCTCACCACCATCAGAACATATCTTCAAAGCTATAAGCCCAAAGAAAAAAAAGCGCCGAAACACCACCGGGTGGGCTCGAACATCCAACCTTTCGGTTAACAGCCGATCGCGCTAGCCAATTGCCCCACGGAGACAGTAGTGCTCCACTCTCACCACCGTCAGAACATTTCTTCAGAGCTATCACCCCAAAGAAAAAAAAGCGCCGCACCACCACCGGTTGCGCTCGAACCTCCAACCTTTCGGTTAACAGCCGATCGCGCTAGCCAATTGCGCCACGAAGACAGTCCTGCTTCACTCTCACCACCATCAGAACATATCTTCAAAGCTATTACCGCAAAGAAAAAAGCAACACACCACTCCCGGGAGGGCTCGAAACTCCAACATTTCGGTTAACAGCCGATCGCGCTAGCCCATTGCGCTACGGAGGCAGTCTTGCTCCACTCTTACCATCATCAGAACATATCTTCAAAGCTATCAGCGCAAGGAAAAAAAGCGCTGCACCACCACCAGGTGGGCTCAAACCTCCAACCGTTCGGTTAACAGCCGATCGCGCTAGCCCATTGCGCCACGGAGACAGTCTTGCTCCACTCTCACCACCATCAGAACATATCTTCAAAGCTATCAGCGCAAAGAAAAAAGCCACACACCACTCCCGGGAGGGCTCGAAACTCCAACTTTTCGGTCAACAGCCGATCGCGCTAGCCAATTGCGCCACGGAGACAGTACTGCTCCACTCTCACCACCATCAGAACATATCTTCAAAGCTATTGACCCAAAGAAAAAAAAAGCGCCATACTACCACCGGGTGGGCTCGAACCTCCGACCTTTTGGTTAACAGCCCATCGCGCTAGCCAATTGCGCCATGAAGACAGTCCTGCACGACTATCACCACCATCAGAACATATCTTCAAAGCTATCAGCCCAAAGAAAAAAAAGCACCGCACCACCACCGGGTGGGCTCAAACCTCCAACTTTTCGGTTAACAGCCGATCACGCTAGCCAATTGCGCCACGGAGACAGTCCTGCTTCACTCTCACCACCATCAGAACATATCTTCAAAGCTATCAGCACAAAGAAAAAAAGCGCCCCAGCATCACCGGGTGGGCTCGAACTTCCAACCTTTCGGTTAACAGCCGATCGCGCTAGCCAACTGCGCCAAAGAGACAGTCGTGCTCCACTCTCACCACCATCAGAACATATCTTCAAAGCTAGCAGCGCAAAGAAAAAAGCAACTTACCACTCCAGGAGGGCTCGAAACTCCAACCTTTCGGTTAACTGCCGATCGCGCAAGCCAATGGCGCCACGGAGACGGTCCTGCTCCACTCTTACCACCATTAGAACATATCTTCAAAGCTATCAGCCCAAAGAAAAAAAAGCGCCGCACCACCACCGGGTGGGCTCGAGCCTCCAACTTTTCGGTTAACAGCCGATCACGCTAGCCAATTACGCCACGGAGACAGTCCTGCTCCGCTCTCACCACCATCAGAACATATCTTCAAAGCTATCAGCCCACAGATAAAAAAGCGCCGCACCATCACCGGGTGGGCTCGAACCTCCAACTTTTCGGTTAACAGCCGATCACGCTAGCCAATTGCGCCACGGAGACAGTCCTGCTTCACTCTCACCACCATCATAACATATCTTCAAAGCTATCAGCCCAAAGAAAAAAAAAGCGCCGCACCACCACCGGGTGGGCTCAAACTACCAACTTTTCGGTTAACAGCCGACCACGCTAGCGAATTGCGCCACGGAGACAGTCCTGCTCCAGTCTCACCACCAACAGAACATAAATTCAAAGCTATCAGCCCAAAGAAAAAAAGCGCCGCACCACCACCGTGTGGGCTCGAACCTCCAACTTTTCGGTTAACAGTCGATCACGCTAGCCAATTGCGCCACGGAGACAGTCCTGCTTCACTCTCACCACCATCATAACATATCTTCAAAGCTATTAGCCCAAAGAAAAAAAAGCGCCGCACCACCACCGGGTGGGCTCGAAACTCCAACCTTTCGGTTAACTGCCGATCGCGCTAGCCAGTGGCGCCACGGAGACAGTCCTGCTCCACTCTTACCACCATTAGAACATATCTTCAAAGCTATCAGCCCAAAGAAAAAAAAAGCGCCGCACCACCAACGGGTGGACTCGAACCTCCAACTTTCCGGTTAACAGCCGATCACGCTAGCCAATTGCGCCACGGATGCAGTCTTGCTCCACTCTCACCATCATCAGAACATATCTTCAAAGCTATCAGCCCACAGAAAAAAAGCGCCACGCAACCACCGGGTAGGCTCGAACCTCCAACTTTTCGGTTAAGCGCCAATCGCGCTAGCCAATTGCGCCACGGAGACAGTCCTGCTCCACTCTCACCACCATAAGAACATATCTTCAAAGCTATCAGCCCAAAGAAAAAAAGCGCCGAAACACCACCGGGTGGGCTCGAACATCCAACCTTTCGGTTAACAGCCGATCGCGCTAGCCAATTGCCCCACGGAGACAGTAGTGCTCCACTCTCACCACCGTCAGAACATTTCTTCAGAGCTATCACCCCAAAGAAAAAAAAGCGCCGCACCACCACCGGTTGCGCTCGAACCTCCAACCTTTCGGTTAACAGCCGATCGCGCTAGCCAATTGCGCCACGAAGACAGTCCTGCTTCACTCTCACCACCATCAGAACATATCTTCAAAGCTATTACCGCAAAGAAAAAAGCAACACACCACTCCCGGGAGGGCTCGAAACTCCAACATTTCGGTTAACAGCCGATCGCGCTAGCCCATTGCGCTACGGAGGCAGTCTTGCTCCACTCTTACCATCATCAGAACATATCTTCAAAGCTATCAGCGCAAGGAAAAAAAGCGCTGCACCACCACCAGGTGGGCTCAAACCTCCAACCGTTCGGTTAACAGCCGATCGCGCTAGCCCATTGCGCCACGGAGACAGTCTTGCTCCACTCTCACCACCATCAGAACATATCTTCAAAGCTATCGACCCAAAGAAAAAGAAAAGCGCCATACTACCACCGGGTGGGCTCGAACCTCCGACCTTTTGGTTAACAGCCCATCGCGCTAGCCAATTGCGCCATGGAGACAGTCCTGCACCACTCTCACCACCATCAGAACATATCTCCAAAGCTATCAGCCCAAAGAAAAAAAAGCGCCTCAGCATCACCGGGTGGGCTCGAACTTCCAACCTTTCGGTTAACAGCCGATCGCGCTAGCCAACTGCGCCAAGGAGACAGTCGTGCTCCACTCTCACCACCATCAGAACATATCTTCAAAGCTATCAGCGCAAAGAAAAAAGCAACACACCACTCCAGGAGGGCTCGAAACTCCAACCTTTCTGTTAACAGCCGATCGCGCTAGCCAATGGCGCCACAGAGACAGTCCTGCTCCACTCTTACCACCATTAGAACATATCTTCAAAGCTATCAGCCCAAAGAAAAAAAAGCGCCGCACCACCAACGGGTGGGCTCGAACCTCCAACTTTCCGGTTAACAGCCGATCACGCTAGCCAATTGCGCCACGGAGACAGTCCTGCTACACTCTCACCACCATGAGAACATATCTTCAAAGCTATCAGCCCACAGAAAAAAAAGCGCCGCACCACCACCGGGTGGGCTCGAACTTCCAACTTTTCGCTTAACAGCCGATCACGCTAGCCAATTGCGCCAAGGAGACAGTCCTGCTTCACTCTCACCACCATCATAACATATCTTCAAAGCTATCAGCCCAAAGAAAAAAAAAGCGCCGCACCACCACCAGGTGGGCTCAAACTACCAACTTTTCGGTTAACAGCCGACCACGCTAGCGAATTGCGCCACGGAGACAGTCCTGCTCCACTCTTACCACCATTAGAACATATCTTCAAAGCTATCAGCCCAAAGAAAAAAAAGCGCCGCACCACCAACGGGTGGACTCGAACCTCCAACTTTCCGGTTAACAGCTGATCACGCTAGCCAATTGCGCCACGGAGACACTCCTGCTCCACGCTCTCCAACCATCAGAACTTATCTTCAAAGCTATCAGCTCAAAGAAAAAAAAAGCGCCCCAGCATCACCGGGTGGGCTCGAACTTCCAACCTTTCGGTTAAAGGCCGATCGCGCTAGCCAACTGCGCCAAGGAGACAGTCATGCTCCACTCTCACCACCATCAGAACATATCTTCAAAGCTATCAGCCCAACGAAAAAAAAGCGCCGCACCACCACCGGGTGGGCTCGAACATCCAACCTTTCGGTTAACAGCCGATCGCGCTAGCCAATTGCCCCACGGAGACAGTAGTGCTCCACTCTCACCACCGTCAGAACATTTCTTCAGAGCTATCACCCCAAAGAAAAAAAAAGCGCCGCACCACCACCGGTTGCGCTCGAACCTCCAACCTTTTTGTTAACAGCCCATCGCGCTAGCCAATTGCGCCATGGAGACAGTCCTGCACCACTCTCACCACCATCAGAGTATCTTCAAAGCTATCGGCCCAAAGAAAAAAAAAGCGCCATACTAGCACCGGGTGGGCTCGAACCTCCGACCTTTTTGTTAACAGCCCATCGCGCTAGCCAATTGCGCCGTGGAGACAGTCCTGCACCACTCTCACCACCATCAGAACATATCTTCAAAGCTATCAGCCCAAAGAAAAAAAAGCGCCGCACCACCACCGGGTGGGCTCGAACCTCCAACTTTTCGGTTAACAGCCGATCACGCTAGCCAATTGCGCCACGGAGACAGTCCTGCTTCACTCTCACCACCATCAGAACATATCTTCAAAGCTATCAGCACAAAGAAAAAAAAGCGCCATACTAGCACCGGGTGGGCTCGAACCTCCGACCTTTTTGTTAACAGCCCATCGCGCTAGCCAATTGCGCCATGGAGACAGTCCTGCACCACTCTCACCACCATCAGAACATATCTTCAAAGCTATCAGCCCAAAGAAAAAAAAGCGCCGCACCACCACCGGGTGGACTCGAACCTCCAACTTTTCGGTTAACAGCCGATCACGCTAGCCAACTGCGCCAAGGAGACAGTCGTGCTCCACTCTCACCACCATCAGAACATATCTTCAAAGCTATCAGCGCAAAGAAAAAATCAACACACCACTCCAGGAGGGCTCGAAACTCCAACCTTTCGGTTAACAGCCGATCGCGCTAGCCAATGGCGCCACAGAGACAGTCCTGCTCCACTCTTACAACCATTAGAACATATCTTCAAAGCTATCAGCCCAAAGAAAAAAAAAGCGCCGCACCACCAACGAGTGGGCTCGAACCTCCAACTTTCCGGTTAACAGCCGATCACGCTAGCCAATTGCGCCACGGAGACAGTCCTGCTCCACTCTCACCACCATCAGAACATATCTTCAAAGCTATCAGCCCAAAGAAAAAAAAGCGCCGCACCACCACCGGGTGGGCTCGAGCCTCCAACTTTTCGGTTAACAGCCGATCACGCTAGCCAATTGCGCCACGGAGACAGTCTTGCTCCACTCTCACCACCGTCAGAACATTTCTTCAGAGCTATCACCCCAAAGAAAAAAAAAGCGCCGCACCACCACCGGTTGCGCTCGAACCTCCAACCTTTCGGTTAACAGCCGATCGCGCTAGCCAATTGCGCCACGAAGACAGTCCTGCTTCACTCTCACCACCATCAGAACATTTCTTCAAAGCTATTACCGCAAAGAAAAAAGCAACACACCACTCCCGGGAGGGCTCGAAACTCCAACCTTTCGGTTAACAGCCGATCGCGCTAGCCCATTGCGCTACAGAGGCAGTCTTGCTCCAATCTCACCCTCATCAGAACATATCTTCAAAGCTATCAGCGCAAGGAAAAAAAGCGCTGCACCACCACCAGGTGGGCTCAAACCTCCAACCGTTCGGTTAACAGCCGATCGCGCTAGCCCATTGCCCCACGGAGACAGTCTTGCTCCACTCTCACCACCATCAGAACATATCTTCAAAGCTATCAGCGCAAAGAAAAAAGCCACACACCACTCCCGGGAGGGCTCGAAACTCCAACTTTTCGGTCAACAGCCGATCGCGCTAGCCAATTGCGCCACGGAGACAGTACTGCTCCACTCTCACCACCATCAGAACATATCTTCAAAGCTATCGACCCAAAGAAAAAGAGAAGCGCCATACTACCACCGGGTGGGCTCGAACCTCCGACCTTTTGGTTAACAGCCCATCGCGCTAGCCAATTGCGCCATGGAGACAGTCCTGCACCACTCTCACCACCATCAGAACATATCTTCAAAGCTATCAGCCCAAAGAAAAAAAAGCGCCGCACCACCACCGGGTGGGCTCGAACCTCCAACTTTTCCGTTAACAGCCGATCACGCTAGCCAATTGCGCCACGGAGACAGTCCTGCTTCACTCTCACCACCATCAGAACATATCTTCAAAGCTATCAGCACAAAAAAAGCGCCTCAGCATCACCGGGTGGGCTCGAACTTCCAACCTTTCGGTTAACAGCCGATCGCGCTAGCCAACTGCGCCAAGGAGACAGTCGTGCTCCACTCTCACCACCATCAGAACATATCTTCAAAGCTATCAGCGCAAAGAAAAAAGCAACACACCACTCCAGGAGGGCTCGAAACTCCAACCTTTCTGTTAACAGCCGATCGCGCTAGCCAATGGCGCCACAGAGACAGTCCTGCTCCACTCTTACCACCATTAGAAAATATCTTCAAAGCTATCAGCCCAAAGAAAAAAAAGCGCCGCACCACCAACGGGTGGGCTCGAACCTCCAACTTTCCGGTTAACAGCCGATCACGCTAGCCAATTGCGCCACGGAGACAGTCCTGCTACACTCTCACCACCATCAGAACATATCTTCAAAGCTATCAGCCCACAGAAAAAAAAGCGCCGCACCACCACCGTGTGGGCTCGAACCTCCAACTTTTCGGTTAACAGCCGATCACGCTAGCCAATTGCGCCACGGAGACAGTCCTGCTCCACTCTCACCACCATCAGAACATATCTTCAATGCTATCAGCACGAAGAAAAAAAAGCGCCCCAGCATCACCGGGTGGGCTCGAACTTCCAACCTTTCGGTTAACAGCCGATCGCGCTAGCCAACTGCGCCAAGGAGACAGTCGTGCTCCACTCTCACCACCATCAGAACATATCTTCAAAGCTATCAGCCCAAAGAAAAAAAAGCGCCGCACCACCACCGGGTGGGCCCGAACATCCAACCTTTCGGTTAACAGCCGATCGCGCTAGCCAATTGCCCCACGGAGATAGTAGTGCTCCACTCTCACCACCGTCAGAACATTTCTTCAGAGCTATCACCCCAAAGAAAAAAAAAGCGCCGCACCACCACCGGTTGCGCTCGAACCTCCAACCTTTCGGTTAACAGCCGATCGCGCTAGCCAATTGCGCCACGAAGACAGTCCTGCTTCACTCTCACCACCATCAGAACATATCTTCAAAGCTATTACCGCAAAGAAAAAAGCAACACACCACTCCCGGGAGGGCTCGAAACTCCAACCTTTCGGTTAACAGCCGATCGCGCTAGCCCATTGCGCTACGGAGGCAGTCTTGCTCCACTCTCACCATCATCAGAACATATCTTCAAAGCTATCAGCGCAAAGAAAAAAAAAGCGCCATACTACCACCGGGTGGGCTCGAACCTCCGACCTTTTGGTTAACAGCCAATCGCGCTAGCCAATTGCGCCATGGAGACAGTCCTGCACCACTCTCACCACCATCAGACCATATCTTCAAAGCTATCAGCCCAAAGAAAAAAAAGCGCCGCACCACCACCGGGTGGGCTCGAACCTCCAACTTTTCCGTTAACAGCCGATCACGCTAGCCAATTGCGCCACGGAGACAGTCCTGCTTACTCTCACCACCATCAGAACATACCTTCAAAGCTATCAGCACAAAAAAAGCGCCTCAGCATCACCGGGTGGGCTCGAACTTCCAACCTTTCGGTTAACAGCCGATCGCGCTAGCCAACTGCGCCAAGGAGACAGTCGTGCTCCACTCTCACCACCATCAGTACATATCTTCAAAGCTATCAGCGCAAAGAAAAAAGCAACACACCACTCCAGGAGGGCTCGAAACTCCAACCTTTCTGTTAACAGCCGATCGCGCTAGCCAATGGCGCCACAGAGACAGTCCTGCTCCACTCTTACCACCATTAGAACATATCTTCAAAGCTATCAGCCCAAAGAAAAAAAAGCGCCGCACCACCAACGGGTGGGCTCGAACCTCCAACTTTCAGGTTAACAGCCGATCACGCTAGCCAATTGCGCCACGGAGACAGTCCTGCTACACTCTCACCACCATCAGAACATATCTTCAAAGCTATCAGCCCACAGAAAAAAAAGCGCCGCACCGCCACCGGGTGGCCTCGAACTTCCAACTTTTCGCTTAACAGCCGATCTCGCTAGCCAATTGCGCCAAGGAGACAGTCCTGCTTCACTCTCACCACCATCATAACATATCTTCAAAGCTATCAGCCCAAAGAAAAAAAAGCGCCGCACCACCAACGGGTGGACTCGAACCTCCAACTTTCCGGTTAACAGCTGATCATGCTAGCCAATTGCGCCACGGAGACACTCCTGCTCCACGCTCTCCAACCATCAGAACTTATCTTCAAAGCTATCAGCTCAAAGAAAAAAAAAGCGCCCCAGCATCACCGGGTGGGCTCGAACTTCCAACCTTTCGGTTCACAGCCGATCGCAATAGCCAACTGCGCCAAGGAGACAGTCATGCTCCACTCTCACCACCATCAGAACATAACTTCAAAGCTATTAGCCCAAAGAAAAAAAAGCGCCGCACCACCACCGGGTGGGCTCGAAACTCCAACCTTTCGGTTAACTGCCGATCGCGCTAGCCAATGGCGCCACGGAGACAGTCCTGCTCCACTCTTACCACCATTAGGACATATCTTCAAAGCTATCAGCCCAAAGAAAAAAAAGCGCCGCACCACCAACGGGTGGACTCGAACCTCCAACTTTCCGGTTAACAGCTGATCATGCTAGCCAATTGCGCCACGGAGACACTCCTGCTCCACGCTCTCCAACCATCAGAACTTATCTTCAAAGCTATCAGCTCAAAGAAAAAGAAAGCGCCCCAGCATCACCGGGTGGGCTCGAACTTCCAACCTTTCGGTTAACAGCCGATCGCAATAGCCAACTGCGCCAAGAAGACAGTCATGCTCCACTCTCACCACCATCAGAACATATCTTCAAAGCTATCAGCCCAACGAAAAAAAAGCGCCGCACCACCACCGGGTGGGCTCGAACATCCAACCTTTCGGTTAACAGCCGATCGCGCTAGCCAATTGCCCCACGGAGACAGTAGTGCTCCACTCTCACCACCGTCAGAACATTTCTTCAGAGCTATCACCCCAAAGAAAAAAAAAGCGCCGCACCACCACCGGTTGCGCTCGAACCTCCAACCTTTTTGTTAACAGCCCATCGCGCTAGCCAATTGCGCCATGGAGACAGTCCTGCACCACTCTCACCACCATCAGAACATATCTTCAAAGCTATCAGCCCAAAGAAAAAAAAGCGCCGCACCACCACCGGGTGGGCTCGAACCTCCAACTTTTCGGTTAACAGCCGATCACGCTAGCCAATTGCGCCACGGAGACAGTCCTGCTTCACTCTCACCACCATCAGAACATATCTTCAAAGCTATCAGCACAAAGGAAAAAAAAGCGCCCCAGCATCACCGGGTGGGCTCGAACTTCCAACCTTTCGGTTAACAGCCGATCGCGCTAGCCAACTGCGCCAAGGAGACAGTCTTGCTCCACTCTCACCACCATCAGAACATATCTTCAAAGCTATCAGCGCAAAGAAAAAAGCAACACACCACTCCCGGGAGGGCTCGAAACTCCAACTTTTCGGTCAACAGCCGATCGCGCTAGCCAATTGCACCACGGAGACAGTACTGCTCTACTCTCACCACCATCAGAACATATCTTCAAAGCTATCGGCCCAAAGAAAAAAAAGCGCCATACTACCACCGGGTGGGCTCGAACCTCCGACCTTTTCGTTAACAGCCCATTGCGCTAGCCAATTGCGCCATGGAGACAGTCCTGCACCAATCTCACCACCATCAGAACATATCTTCAAAGCTATTACCGCAAAGAAAAAAGCAACACACCACTCCCGGGAGGGCTCGAAACTCCAACCTTTCGGTTAACAGCCGATCGCGCTAGCCCATTGCGCTACGGAGGCAGTCTTGCTCCACTCTCACCATCATCAGAACATATCTTCAAAGCTATCAGCGCAAAGAAAAAAAAGCGCCATACTACCACCGGGTGGGCTCGAACCTCCGACCTTTTGGTTAACAGCCCATCGCGCTTGCCAATTGCGCCATGGAGACAGTCCTGCACCTCTCTCACCACCATCAGAACATATCTTCAAAGCTATCAGCCCAAAGAAAAAAAAGCGCCGCACCACCGCCGGGTGGGCTCGAACCTCCAACTTTTCCGTTAACAGCCGATCACGCTAGCCAATTGCGCCACGGAGACAGTCCTGCTTCACTCTCACCACCATCAGAACATACCTTCAAAGCTATCAGCACAAAAAAAGCGCCTCAGCATCACCGGGTGGGCTCGAACTTCCAACCTTTCGGTTAACAGCCGATCGCGCTAGCCAACTGCGCCAAGGAGACAGTCGTGCTCCACTCTCACCACCATCAGAACATATCTTCAAAGCTATCAGCGCAAAGAAAAAAGCAACACACCACTCCAGGAGGGCTCGAAACTCCAACCTTTCCGTTAACAGCCGATCGCGCTAGCCAATGGCGCCACAGAGACAGTCCTGCTCCACTCTTACCTTCATTAGAACATATCTTCAAAGCTATCAGCCCAAAGAAAAAAAAGCGCCGCACCACCAACGGGTGGGCTCGAACCTCCAACTTTCAGGTTAACAGCCGATCACGCTAGCCAATTGCGCCACGGAGACAGTCCTGCTACACTCTCACCACCATCAGAACATATCTTCAAAGCTATCAGCCCACAGAAAAAAAAGCGCCGCACCACCACCGGGTGGCCTCGAACTTCCAACTTTACGCTTAACAGCCGATCACGCTAGCCAATTGCGCCAAGGAGACAGTCCTGCTTCACTCTCACCACCATCATAACATATCTTCAAAGCTATCAGCCCAAAGAAAAAAAAAAGCGCCGCACCACCACCGGGTGGGCTCAAACTACCAACTTTTCGGTTAACAGCCGACCACGCTAGCGAATTGCGCCACGGAGACAGTCCTGCTCCACTCTCACCACCATCAGAACAAATATTCAAAGCTATCAGCCCAAAGAAATAAAGCGCCGCGCCACCACCGTGTGGGCTCGAACCTCCTACTTTTCGGTTAACAGCCGATCACGCTAGCCAATTGCGCCACAAAGACAGTCCTGCTTCACTCTCACCACCATCATAACATAACTTCAAAGCTATTAGCCCAAAGAAAAAAAAGCGCCGCACCACCACCGGGTGGGCTCGAAACTCCAACCTTTCGGTTAACTGCCGATCGCGCTAGCCAATGGCACCACGGAAACAGTCCTGCTCCACTCTTACCACCATTAGAACATATCTTCAAAGCTATCAGCCCAAAGAAAAAAAAGCGCCGCACCACCAACGGGTGGACTCGAACCTCCAACTTTCCGGTTAACAGCTGATCACGCTAGCCAATTGCGCCTCGGAGACACTCCTGCTCCACGCTCTCCAACCATCAGAACTTATCTTCAAAGCTATCAGCTCAAAGAAAAAAAAAGCGCCCCAGCATCACCGGGTGGGCTCGAACTTCCAACCTTTCGGTTAACAGCCGATCGCGCTAGCCAACTGCGCCAAGGAGACAGTCATGCTCCACTCTCACCACCATCAGAACATATCTTCAAAGCTATCAGCCCAACGAAAAAAAAGCGCCGCACCACCACCGGGTGGGCTCGAACATCCAACCTTTCGGTTAACAGCCGATCGCGCTAGCCAATTGCCCCACGGAGACAGTAGTGCTCCACTCTCACCACCGTCAGAACATTTCTTCAGAGCTATCACCCCAAAGAAAAAAAAAGCGCCGCACCACCACCGGTTGCGCTCGAACCTCCAACCTTTTTGTTAACAGCCCATCGCGCTAGCCAATTGCGCCATGGAGACAGTCCTGCACCACTCTCACCACCATCAGAACATATCTTCAAAGCTATCAGCCCAAAGAAAAAAAAGCGCCGCACCACCACCGGGTGGGCTCGAACCTCCAACTTTTCGGTTAACAGCCGATCACGCTAGCCAATTGCGCCACGGAGACAGTCCTGCTTCACTCTCACCACCATCAGAACATATCTTCAAAGCTATCAGCACAAAGAAAAAAAAAGCGCCCCAGCATCACCGGGTGGGCTCGAACTTCCAACCTTTCGGTTAACAGCCGATCGCGCTAGCCAACTGCGCCAAGGAGACAGTCGTGCTCCACTCTCACCACCATCAGAACATATCTTCAAAGCTATCAGCGCAAAGAAAAAATCAACACACCACTCCAGGAGGGCTCGAAACTCCAACCTTTCGGTTAACAGCCGATCGCCCTAGCCAATAGCGCCACAGAGACAGTCCTGCTCCACTCTTACCACCATTAGAACATATCTTCAAAGCTATCAGCCCAAAGAAAAAAAAGCGCCGCACCACCAACGGGTGGGCTCGAACCTCCAACTTTCCGGTTAACAGCCGATCACGCTAGCCAATTGCGCCACGGAGACAGTCCTGCTCCACTCTCACCACCATCAGAACATATCTTCAAAGCTATCAGCCCAAAGAAAAAAAAGCGCCGCACCACCACCGGGTGGGCTCGAGCCTCCAACTTTTCGGTTAACAGCCGATCACGCTAGCCAATTGCGCCACGGAGACAGACCTGCTCCACTCTCACCACCATCAGAACATATTTTCATAGCTATCAGCCCACAGAAAAAAAAGCGCCGCACCACCACCGGGTGGGCTCGAACCTCCAACTTTTCGGTTAACAGCCGATCACGCTAGCCAAATGCGCCACGGAGACAGTCCTGCTCCACTCTCACCACCATCAGAACATATCATCAAAGCTATCAGCCCACAGAAAAAAAAGCGCCGCACCACCACCGGGTGGGCTGGAACCTCCAACTTTTCGGTTAACAGCCGATCACGCTAGCCAATTGCGCCACGGAGACAGTCCTGCTTCACTCTCACCACCATCATAACTTATCTTCAAAGCTATCAGCCCAAAGAAAAAAAAAGCGCCGCACCACCACCAGGTGGGCTCAAACTACCAACTTTTCGGTTAACAGCCGACCACGCTAGCGAATTGCGCCACGGAGACAGTCCTGCTCCACTCTCACCACCATCAGAACATATATTCAAAGCTATCAGCCCAAAGAAAAAAAGCGCCGCACCACCACCGTGTGGGCTCGAACCTCCAACTTTTCGGTTAACAGCCGATCACGCTAGCCAATTGCGCCACGGAGACAGTCCTGCTTCACTCTCACCACCATCATATCTTCAAAGCTATTAGCCCAAAGAAAAAAAAGCGCCGCACCACCACCGGGTGGGCTCGAAACTCCAACCTTTCGGTTAACTGCCGATCGCGCTAGCCAATGGCGCCACGGAGACAGTCCTGCTCCACTCTTACCACCATTAGAACATATCTTCAAAGCTATCAGCCCAAAGAAAAAAAAGCGCCGCACCACCAACGGGTAAACTCAAACCTCCAACTTTCCGGTTAACAGCCGATCACGCTAGCCAATTGCGCCACGGAGACAGTCCTGCTCCACTCTCACCACCATCAGAACTTATCTTCAAAGCTATCAGCACAAAGAAAAAAAAGCGCCCCAGCATCACCGGGTGGGCTCGAACTTCCAACCTTTCGGTTAACAGCCGATCGCGCTAGCCAACTGCGCCAAGGAGACAGTCTTGCTCCACTCTCACCACCATCAGAACATATCTTCAAAGCTATCAGCGCAAAGAAAAAAAAAAGCGCCCCAGCATCACCGGGTGGGCTCGAACTTCCAACCTTTCGGTTAACAGCCGATCGCGCTAGCCAACTGCGCCAAGGAGACAGTCTTGCTCCACTCTCACCACCATCAGAACATATCTTCAAAGCTATCAGCGCAAAGAAAAAAGCAACACACCACTCCCGGGAGGGCTCGAAACTCCAAATTTTCGGTCAACAGCCGATCGCGCTAGCCAATTGCGCCACGGAGACAGTACTGCTCTACTCTCACCACCATCAGAACATATCTTCAAAGCTATCGGCCCAAAGAAAAAAAAGCGCCATACTACCACCGGGTGGGCTCGAACCTCCGACCTTTTTGTTAACAGCCCATCGCGCTAGCCAATTGCGCCATGGAGACAGTCCTGCACCACTCTCACCACCATCAGAACATATCTTCAAAGCTATCAGCCCAAAGAAAAAAAAGCGCCGCACCACCACCGGGTGGGCTCGAACCTCCAACTTTTCGGTTAACAGCCGATCACGCTAGCCAATTGCGCCACGGAGACAGTCCTGCTTCACTCTCACCACCATCAGTACATATCTTCAAAGCTATCAGCACAAAGAAAAAAAAAGCGCCCCAGCATCACCGGGTGGGCTCGAACTTCCAACCTTTCGGTTAACAGCCGATCGCGCTAGCCAACTGCGCCAAGGAGACAGTCGTGCTCCACTCTCACCACCATCAGAACATATCTTCAAAGCTATCAGCGCAAAGAAAAAATCAACACACCACTCCAGGAGGGCTCGAAACTCCAACCTTTCGGTTAACAGCCGATCGCCCTAGCCAATGGCGCCACAGAGACAGTCCTGCTCCACTCTTACCACCATTAGAACATATCTTCAAAGCTATCAGCCCAAAGAAAAAAAAGCGCCGCACCACCAACGGGTGGGCTCGAACCTCCAACTTTCCGGTTAACAGCCGATCACGCTAGCCAATTGCGCCACGGAGACAGTCCTGCTCCACTCTCACCACCATCAGAACATATCTTCAAAGCTATCAGCCCAAAGAAAAAAAAGCGCCGCACCACCACCGGGTGGGCTCGAGCCTCCAACTTTTCGGTTAACAGCCGATCACGCTAGCCAATTGCGCCACGGAGACAGCCCTGCTCCACTCTCACCACCATCAGAACATATTTTCATAGCTATCAGCCCACAGAAAAAAAAGCGCCGCACCACCACCGGGTGGGCTCGAACCTCCAACTTTTCGGTTAACAGCCGATCACGCTAGCCAAATGCGCCACGGAGACAGTCCTGCTCCACTCTCACCACCATCAGAACATATAATCAAAGCTATCAGCCCACAGAAAAAAAAAGCGCCGCACCACCACCGGGTGGGCTGGAACCTCCAACTTTTCGGTTAACAGCCGATCACGCTAGCCAATTGCGCCACGGAGACAGTCCTGCTTCACTCTCACCACCATCATAACTTATCTTCAAAGCTATCAGCCCAAAGAAAAAAAAAGCGCCGCACCACCACCAGGTGGGCTCAAACTACCAACTTTTCGGTTAACAGCCGACCACGCTAGCGAATTGCGCCACGGAGACAGTCCTGCTCCACTCTCACCACCATCAGAACATATATTCAAAGCTATCAGCCCAAAGAAAAAAAGCGCCGCACCACCACCGTGTGGGCTCGAACCTCCAACTTTTCGGTTAACAGCCGATCACGCTAGCCAATTGCGCCACGGAGACAGTCCTGCTTCACTCTCACCACCATCATATCTTCAAAGCTATTAGCCCAAAGAAAAAAAAGCGCCGCACCACCACCGGGTGGGCTCGAAACTCCAACCTTTCGGTTAACTGCCGATCGCGCTAGCCAATGGCGCCACGGAGACAGTCCTGCTCCACTCTTACCACCATTAGAACATATCTTCAAAGCTATCAGCCCAAAGAAAAAAAAAGCGCCGCACCACCAACGGGTGGACTCAAACCTCCAACTTTCCGGTTAACAGCCGATCACGCTAGCCAATTGCGCCACGGAGACAGTCCTGCTCCACTCTCACCACCATCAGAACTTATCTTCAAAGCTATCAGCACAAAGAAAAAAAAGCGCCCCAGCATCACCGGGTGGGCTCGAACTTCCAACCTTTCGGTTAACAGCCAATCGCGCTAGCCAGCTGGGCCAAGGAGACAGTCGTGCTCCACTCTCACCATCATCAGAATATATCTTCAAAGCTATCAGCGCAGAGAAAAAAGCAACACACCACCACCGGGTGGGCTCAAACATCCAACTTTTCGGTTAACAGCCGATCACGCTAGCCAATTGCGCCACGGAGACAGTCCTGCTCCACTCTCACCACCATCAGAACATATCTTCAAAGCTATCAGCCCACAGAAAAAAAGCGCCGCGCAACCACCGGGTAGGCTCGAACCTCCAACTTTTCGGTTAACAGCCGATCGCGCTAGCCAATTGCGCCACGGAGACAGTCCTGCTCCACTCTCACCACCATAAGAACATATCTTCAAAGCTATCAGCCCAAAGAAAAAAAAGCGTCGCAACACCACCGGGTGGGCTCGAACATCCAACCTTTCGGTTAACAGCCGATCGCGCTAGCCAATTGCCCCACGGAGACAGTGGTGCTCCACTCTCACCACCGTCAGAACATTTCTTCAGAGCTATCACCCCAAAGAAAAAAAAAGCGCCGCACCACCACCGGTTGCGCTCGAACCTCCAAACTTTCGGTTAACAGCCGATCGCGCTAGCCAATTGCGCCACGAAGACAGTCCTGCTCCACTCTCACCACCATCAGAACATATCTTCAAAGCTATTACCGCAAAGAAAAAAGCAACACACCACTCCCGGAAGGGCTCGAAACTCCAACCTTTCGGTTAACAGCCGATCGCGCTAGCCCATTGCGCTACGGATGCAGTCTTGCTCCACTCTCACCATCATCAGAACATATCTTCAAAGCTATCAGCGCAAGGAAAAAAAGCGCTGCACCACCACCAGGTGGGCCCGAACCTCCAACCTTTCGGTTAACAGCCGATCGCGCTAGCCCATTGCGCCACGGAGACAGTCTTGCTCCACTCTCACCACCATCAGAACATATCTTCAAAGCTATCAGCGCAAAGAAAAAAGCAACACACCACTCCCGGGAGGGCTCGAAACTCCAACCTTTCGGTCAACAGCCGATCGCGCTAGCCAATTGCGCCACGGAGACAGTACTGCTCCACTCTCACCACCATCAGAACATATCTTCAAAGCTATCAGCCCAAAGAAAAAAAAGCGCCGCACCACCACCGGGTGGGCTCGAACCTCCAACTTTTCGGTTAACAGCCGATCACGCTAGCCAATTGCGCCACGGAGACAGTCCTGCTTCAGTCTCACCACCATCAGAACATATCTTCAAAGCTATCAGCACAAAAAAAAAGCGCCCCAGCATCACCGAGTGGGCTCGAACTTCCAACCTTTCGGTTAACAGCCGATCGCGCTATCCAACTGCGCCAAGGAGACAGTCGTGCTCCACTCTCACCACCATCAGAACATATCTTCAAAGCTATCAGCGCAAAGAAAAAAGCAACACACCCCTCCAGGCAGGGCTCGAAACTCCAACCTTTCGGTTAACAGCCGATCGCGCTAGCCAATGGCGCCACGGAGACAGTCCTGCTCCACTCTTACCACCATTAGAACATATCTTCAAAGCTATCAGCCCAAAGAAAAAAAAGTGCCGCACCACCAACGGGTGGGCTCGAACCTCCAACTTTCCGGTTAACAGCCGATCAGGCTAGCCAACTGCGCCACGGAGACAGTCCTGCTCCACTCTCACCACCATCAGAACATATCTTCAAAGCTATCAACCAAAAGAAAAAAAGCCCCGCACCACCACCGGGTGGGCTCGAGCCTCCAACTTTTCGAATAACAGCCGATCACGCTAGCCAATTGCGCCACGGAGACAGTCCTGCTCCACTCTCACCACCATCAGAACATATCTTCAAAGCTATCAGCCCACAGAAAAAAAAGCACCGCACCACCACCGGGTGGGCTCGAACCTCCAACTTTTCGATTAACAGCCGATCACGCTAGCCAATTGCGCCACGGAGACAGTCCTGCTTCACTCTCACCACCATCATAACATATCTTCAAAGCTATCAGCCCAAAGAAAAAAAAAGCGCCGCACCACCACCGGGTAGGCTCAAACTACCAACTTTTCGGTTAACAGCCGATCACGCTAGCGAATTGCGCCACGGAGACAGTCCTGCTCCCCTCTCACCACCATCAGAACATATCTTCAAAGCTATCAGCACAAAGAAAAAAAAGCGCCCCAGCATCACCGGGTGGGCTCGAACTTCCAACCTTTCGGTTAACAGCCGATCGCGCTAGCCAACTGCGCCAAGGAGACAGTCGTGCTCCACTCTCACCACCATCAGAACATATCTTCAAAGCTATCAGCCCAAAGAAAAAAAAGCGCCGCACCACCACCGAGTGGGCTCGAGCATCCAACCTTTCGGTTAACAGCCGATCGCGCTAGCCAATTGCCCCACGGAGACAGTAGTGCTCCACTCTCACCACCGTCAGAACATTTCTTCAGAGCTATCACCCCAAAGAAAAAAAAAGCGCCGCACCACCACCGGTTGCGCTCGAACCTCCAAACTTCCGGTTAACAGCCGATCGCGCTAGCCAATTGCGCCACGAAGACAGTCCTGCTTCACTCTCACCACCATCAGAACATATCTTCAAAGCTATTACCGCAAAGAAAAAAGCAACACACCACTCCCGGGAGGGCTCGAAACTCCAACCTTTCGGTTAACAGCCGATCGCGCTAGCCCATTGCGCTACGGAGGCAGTCTTGCCCCACTCCCACCATCATCAGAACATATCTTCAAAGCTATCAGCGCAAGGAAAAAAAGCGCTGCACTACCACCAGGTGGGCTCGAACCTCCAACCTTTCGGTTAACAGCCGATCGCGCTAGCCCATTGCGCCACGGAGACAGTCTTGCTCCACTCTCACCACCATCAGAACATATCTTCAAAGCTATCAGCGCAAAGAAAAAAGCAACACACCACTCCCGGGAGGGCTCGAAACTCCAACTTTTCGGTCGACAGCCGATCGCGCTAGCCAATTGCGCCACGGAGACAGTACTGCTCCACTCTCACCACTATCAGAACATATCTTCAAAGCTATCGGCCTAAAGAAAAAAAAGCGCCATACTACCACCGGGTGGGCTCGAACCTCCGACCTTTTGGTTAACAGCCCATCGCGCTAGCCAATTGCGCCATGGAGACAGTCCTGCACCCCTCTCACCACCATCAGAACATATCTTCAAAGCTATCAGCCCAAAGAAAAAAAAGCGCCGCACCAACACCGGGTGGGCTCGAACCTCCAACTTTTCGGTTAACAGCCGATCACGCTAGCCAATTGCGCCACGGAGACAGTCCTGCTTCACTCTCACCACCATCAGAACATAACTTCAAAGCTATCAGCACAAAGAAAAAAAAGCGCCCGAGCATCACCGGGTGGGCTCGAACTTCCAACCTTTCGGTTAACAGCCGATCGCGCTAGCCAACTGCGCCAAGGAGACAGTCGCGCTCCACTCTCACCACCATCAGAACATATATTCAAAGCTATCAGCCCAAAGAAAAAAAGCGCCGCACCACAACCATGTGGGCTCGAACCTCCAACTTTTCGGTTAACAGCCGATCACGCTAGCCAATTGCGCCACGGAGACAGTCCTGCTTCACTCTCACCACCATCATAACATATCTTCAAAGCTATCAGCCCAAAGAAAAAAAAGCGCCGCACCACCACCGGGTGGGCTCGAAACTCCAACCTTTCTGTTAACAGCCGATCGCGCTAGCCCATTGCGCCACGGAGACAGTCTTGCTCCACGCTCACCACCATCAGAACATATCTTGAAAGCTATCAGCGCAAAGAAAAAAGCAACACACCACTCCCGGGAGGGCTCGAAACTCCAACCTTTCGGTCAACAGCCGATCGCGCTAGCCAATTGCGCCACGGAGACAGTACTGCTCCACTCTCACCACCATCAGAACATATCTTCAAAGCTATCAGCCCAAAGAAAAAAAGCGCCATACCACCACCGGGTGGGCTCGAACCTCCGACCTTTTGGATAACCGCCCATCGCGCTAGCCAATTGCGCCACGGAGACAGTCCTGCTCCCCTCTCACCACCATCAGAACATATCTTCAAAGTTATCAGCCCAAAGAAAAAAAGCGCCACACCACCACCGTGTGGGCTCGAACCTCCAACTTTTCGGTTAACAGCCGATCACGCTAGCCAATTGCGCCGCGGAGACAGTCCTGCTTCACTCTCACCACCATCATAACATATCTTCAAAGCTATCAGCCCAAACAAAAAAAAGCGCCGCACCACCACCGGGTGGGCTCGAAACTCCAACCTTTCGGTTAACTGCCGATCGCGCTAGCCAATGGCGCAACGGAGACAGTCCTGCTCCACTCTTACCACCATTAGAACATATCTTCAAAGCTATCAGCCCAAAGAAAAAAAAAGCGCCGCACCACCAATGGGTGGACTCGAACCTCCAACTTTCCGGTTAACAGCCGATCTCGCTAGCCAATTGCGCCACGGAGACAGTCCTGCTCCACTCTCACCACCATCAGAACATATCTTCAAAGCTATCAGCACAAAGAAAAAAAAGCGCCCCAGATCACCGGGTGAGCTCGAACTTCCAACCTTTCGGTTAACAGCCGATCGCGCTAGCCAGCTGCGCCAAGGAGA